>NC_083225.1:79399286-79701786 GCF_032191835.1 Heteronotia binoei | reverse complement strand
TATCATGTGCATGTGCATAGCATATGTGCGTGCGCATAGGTCACAAAGCATTACGTGGTTATGTGCATATTGCTATGTAGTAAAAAAAAAAGTGACTGTAAACCAGATGTCTGAGGCTCCTTTTGCTCTAGGAGACCCTTCAGACATCTGGAAGTTAGTTAATATCTCAGCAGAACTATCCAGAGGGAGAAAACTACGAGGTAAAACCGGACAACTCAAAAAATACCACAAAGGAGCAGGTAACAAAATAATCTGGTTTGGAGAAGGATTGGAGGGGTGGACAACAATTGACTACTGGTAGGCTGATGTTGCTGTCTGATCAGACACTTTTAATCCAGTAGGAAACAGCAGCGACAACTGATTAAACTGTGTGTCTGAACAGCCCCTATGTGTGTGTGTGTCTATTTTTCTGTTAAACATGTTCAGAGCTGCCAGTTAGTCCCTTACCTTAAAGAAATCTCTTGATGCAACCAAGTTCAAATTGAATCAATAAAAGAGAGATATTCTCTTATATTGCTAAATCAGAATGCTTTTCATTTGAGTTGGTGATATTTTCAAATCTACAAATAGGGCATTCTCAGCTCAACTCTTTATTATATTCACAGCATTCTTAAAAAAAAAAAAAAAAAACCCTAGGCTTGACACTCAGCTCAAGAACTGAAGTGACAGGGGACAAGTTTCCCAAAAGGTACTTAGCATCATTAACAAAGAAACAGACACACAGGTCAACATAGCAGAAGCATTGTATCTAAGAAAAGCCAGACAGTCTGAATGCATTCAACCTAGGCTGCATTCAGAACGGTGATTTGGACCAACACAGCCACTTCCCCCACCCAAATTAAAATGGTGCATTTACACACATCTGGGCCCCATTGCACACGCACCCTTACCTCACCTCCCGATACCCCCCTGCCACTTCAAAAAGCCACCAGGTACTTCCCGGTGGGAAATTGCTGGAGTGCTTCCCTGGCGTGATGGAGCACCTTGGTGCAGAGTGGTAAAGCTGCAGTACTGCAGTCCTAAGCTCTGTTTACAACCTGAATTTGATCCTGGTGGAAGCTGGGTTTAGGTAGCTGGCTCGAGGTTGACTCAGCCTTTCATCCTTCCAAGGTTGGTAAAATGAGTATCCAGCTTGCTGGCAAGAAAGTGTAGATGACTGGGAAAGGCAATGGCAAATCACCCTGTAAAAAAGTCTGCCGTGAAAATGTTGTGAAAGCAACATCATCCCAGAGTCGGAAATGATTGGTGCTTGCACAGGGGACTACCTTTACCTATTTTCCTCCTGGCATATTTCTGGGTCATCTGCCAGGTGGAGAGGCTGCCAGGGCCCAGTGCTCCTGTGAAGCCTGCTGCTGCTGGCTTGCATGCCCTTCCCTCACCTGCTTGCTTGTGAGCACTCCACCATTCGTGTTCCCAGCTGTACACAGTGCCTATAAAGGGCATATAGGTGGTACAGGCATCTGTGAATATGAGCAGTAAAAGGGCATACATAAGGGGAGGAAGGATCTGCATGCATTTGTGTTAGTGGCTGCAGAACAGGGCTATGGGCAGAGGCATGAACGTGCATGGGCAAAGGGGAGGCAGGGAGTCTTGAGCAATCTTGACCGCCCCCCCCCAAAAAAAAAAACCCGGAGCAAGCCATATCTAATGGTAAATCTTCAACATTCCGGGCAGAAACATTGCTTGCAGAATGCCTTTTAAAATCCCTGTTCTCTGCCGCTGGCCCGGGGGGACCCTAAATTGAGCATATTGTTTAAAAAATATTTTCTTGCATGCCCCTCTCAGACATATACCTTCTAAAGGCCAACAAAAAGGAGTGAATCTCCAGAATGCAATTCTAGCAAAGCAGACACAAACATCATTTGCTCAGATTTTCAAAAGTTCAAAACCAGCTATGAAAAAATAAATAATCTTAAATGCATGAATTAGATAAAATAAGTTCCTGCAAGAGTTATTATTCTAGATTACTTATTCTAGAAAGATTCTGTGGACTTATGTAATATGTAGCTTGAAAATAAGCAGTTTGAAGAACACCAAATCAATTTGAAGAAATGTTAAATGTAGCTCAAAGACACACATTTAGAAGAATGTTAATCTAAGGTTGCCAACTCCAGCTTGGAAAATTTCTGATTTGGGAAAGGAGCCTAGAAAGGGTAAAGTTTGGGGAAAGGAGAGAGGTCACCTGTAATGTTGTGCCATAGACTTGCCAAGCCCCGATTTTCCCAATAATGGAGTCCTTTGTTTTGTTTCAAATAGACTAGTTTATTTAGAAACTCAAAAGTGTCCAAGGAACACGGTCCTTGGAAAGACTGAGATACCAGAGGTTACATGGGGCTATATAGGATATCATAAACTGTTACAAAAAAGCTTTTCATTCAAATCTAAAGTTCAAAGGGTACAGTAGTAACTTTCTTTTACTCTACAAAAGCATTCTATCACTAACTTGTGAACTGAAAACAGGCCTGTGAATTTTAGGGAGTATGCTCTTCAGACACAGCATGCCATTCCCAGTAGCATAAACATTCTTGGCCAGATGGCAGGATGGACGTGGAGGATGGGTTGTAAATAATGGAGAGGAACCAGAGCATGGGTTTGACATTTGTTCAACCATCTTATATTGAAATAGTCGGGCTTGACAGCCTCCACCCTACAAGGCTGCCATTTTCTCCAAAGGGACTGACCTCTGTAGTCTGGAGATCAGTTGTAATTCCATAATCTGTTTAGTTCCCCTTTCTTCACTTTCATTGTTCATTGAATTGTCTGTCATAACAAAACTGTGTTCTGTGTTTGTGGATAATTTTGCACTGTTGACTAGCACACTTCATGCCATGGGGGTAAATAGAGAGAATTGGTAAAGTAACCTGAATAGAAAGAGTTAAAGATAAATGCTTTATCTTTACTAGAAACACATTATAAGCCTTGCTGTTTCAATCAAAACATATTGTAAGGCATAGTAAAAAATGGCTGGTTATAAGCAGAGCATTTGAAAACCAGACATGGGTTTTCAACAGAGGTTAATGAAGTTCAGTACTCAAATCTCATCAAGATTAGTGGAAATTAGATGCAAAACTCCCTTTGGCTCCTATAAAATTCCCAGGCCTGGTTTACTTTAAAGCTGACAAATCCAGAAAATTAGCTCTGACTCTACTAGAAGAAAGCAAACTAAACAATTAGTAATCCCAAAATTCCCACAAACATATAGTAAGAACATAGTAATAATTGCTTTGTTGTGTGTTTGTGGGTCCAGGAATAACAACAAACTTTTCTTTCCCTTCATTGAATTTTTTTTTATTAGTAAAGGCTTGTTCATAATTAACCAGGTAATGGAAAGAAGAACAACTGGCCTGCATTTCATCCCTTTCTGCTTCTGTTTTTGACACATACATGAAAACTTGAAAATTTAATAACTTATCAACAGGCATAACATCTAAACCACAAGATCTCAAAGTTTCACTGTATACTGCATTGGTCAGACTGCACTTCAATTATCGTGTGCAGTTCTGAATGTCTCACTTCAAAAAGGATGTGGACAGAATGGAACAGTGCAGAGGAGAGTGACGAGGATGATCAGGGGCCTGGAGACATATGAAGAATGACTGAGGGATTTAGGAATGTTTCATCTGGAGAAGAGAAAGTTGAGGGGTCATGATTGTTCTTTTTAAGTATTTGAAAGGCTGTCAAAGGAGGGCAGGGAGCTGTTCCTGTTGGCAGCATGACTTTCAATAATGTGTCTCAATTAAGGGTGGGAAGGTACTGGCTGGATATTAGGGGAAACTTTTTCGCAATAAGAATTGTTCAAAAATGGAATCAGCTATCGAGAGAGGTGGTGAGCTCCCCCTCACTGGCAGTCTTTAAGTGGCAGCTGCACAAGCACTTGTAAGGGATGTTCTAGGCTGATCCTTCATTGAATATGGGTTGGACTAGATGGCCTGTAAGGCCCATTCCAACTCTATGATTCTATAATACCACTGAATATTACTGGAGATGGCTTGCTCATTTCTTACATCTACAAACTGGTCCTGTAGTTTTACACATCCCATTTCATACATTTGAAGATTACATGCAGGGCTTTTTTTTTAAAAAAAAACCATTTTTTTATTATTCTGCAATATATTGTAATAATATTCATCATCTATTAAAAAGTTAGTACAAATACATTACATTTTTCTCCCCCCTCCCCCCTTTTCATGACCCCCAACAGTGTATTTTACTTAAATTGCTAAAAATGAAAGGTAATTTTATCAATTAAAGAATCTTCATTTAAAAAAAAACTTAAAACAAGATGAAAGAAAGAAAAGGAAAAAAACCATATAATATAGTTATAATTCATCTTCATTTTTATCTTTGTCCTTGTCAAAAGAAAAAGTTGAAAAAAACCAAAAATACGTTCACTTAATCTCGTTTTATGACTTTAGTCCATTTATTATTCCATAAAAATTCAACTATTGTCAAAAATCACCAAGTATCCTTTTACCTTCCATTGCTTTTCCACATATTTTTGAAATTTCCCCCACTCAATTTTAAACTTCTCTAAGTCATATTCTTCTAAGATTCTTGTAAGCTTGTCCATATCACTCCAATGCATAACTTTTAGAATCCAGTCCCACTTTTCTGGTATTTTATCTTGCTTCCATATTTGCGCATATAAAATCTGTGCAGCTGAAAACATGTACCACATAATCATTCTATCTTGTTTCGGAAAATTTTCCATTTGTAATCCTGACAAAAAAAGATGCCTGGCCTTCTTAATGTCATAACCCAAAATTTTTGAGATCTCTTGCTGAATCATTTGCCAATTTTTTTTTTGCCTTTTCACAAATCCACCACATATGGTAGAAAGATCCTTCATGCTTTTTACATTTCCAACATCTATCCAACACCTGACTGTTTATTTTTGCCAATTTCTTAGGTGTCATGTATAACGTTTTGAAACAATTTTCTTTAATGTTATAACATGTCGATATCTTCATATAGTTCTTCCATAAATACTCCCATGACTCCATCTGTATTTCTTTATTTCTATTTATTGCCTATTTTATCATTTGAGATTTGACTACTTCCTCTTCATAGACCATTTCAATAATAATTTATAAATTCTTGAAATCAACTTTTCGTTATCACCAAACAGCATTTTCTCTAGTTCTGTTTATTCTTGTCTTATTCCATCATTTTTAATGTCCTGTTCAAGCAAACTCTTAATTTGTTGCAATTGAAACCAGTTATATTTATATTGTAATTCTTCAGCCGATTTTAATTCCACCTTTCCTCCATGTATTTTTAACAGTTGTTTATATGATAACCACTTCTCTTCATTAGTACCTGAATATAACTTTATTACTTCCATTGGCACAATCCAGAGCGGTTTCCTCTCATCCCCATATCTTTTATATTTTGACCAGGTATTTAACAAGTTGCTTCTTATATAGTGATGTGAGAAAAAACTATCCATCTTACTTTTCCCATAACGCATATAAGAATGCCAACCAAAAACATTTCCATGACCTTCTAGTACTAGTAGTTTTCTATTTAGTAACATCATCCATTCCTTGATCCACACCAAACATACTGCATCATGGTACAGCTTTAAATCAGGCAGTTGGAAACCTCCCCTTTCTTTTACATCAGTCAAAATTTTCATTTTAATTCTTGGTTTTTTCCCAGCCCATACAAATTCTGAAATTTTCCTTTGCCATTTATTAAATTTTTATTATCCTTCACTATTGGAATTGTTTGAAACAAGAACATAATTCTTGGTAAAACATTCATTTTAATTGCAGAAATTCTGCCCAGTATAGACAAGTTCAATTTATTCTATTTTAGCAGATCTCCATCTATCTAATGCCAAAGCTTCTAACAGTTATTTTTGTACAAGTCAATATTTTTCATTGTGATTTCCACACCTAAATATTTTACTTTTGAGGTAACTTCACACTGTTAAACTTTGTAGTTCTTTCTCTTTACTCTTTGACATATTTTTGCACATTATTTTCAATTTTTCTTTGTTTATATAGAAACCTGCCAGTTCTCCATATTCTTGTATCTTACGAAGCAACAATGGTGTTACATGAGTGGGATTTTCATTTATGAACATTATATCATCTGCAAATGCTCTGTATTTATAAGAAAAACCTCTCAATTTCAGTCCCTCTATCTCTTTATCTTCTTGAATTTGAATAAGCAAAACCTCTAAAGTCATTATAAATATTAATGGAGACAGAGGGCAACCTTGTCTTGATCCTTTACTAATTATCATTTTTTCCATCAAATCTGCATTTATACAAAGTCTTGCTTGTTGTTCAGTATATATCGCCTTCACCATTCTTATAAAATCTTCTCCCAATCTCAGTTTCTCCATCACTGCAAACATAAAATCCCAATGCACATTATAGAAAGCTTTCTCTGCGTCTGGAAAGAATAGTGCTACTTCTTTTTCAGGATGTTTCTCATAATATTCAACAATGTCTATAACTGTTCTGATATTATCTCTAATTTGTCTCCTGGGAAGAAACCCTGCTTGTTCATCTTTAATAAAATTGTTCAAATGCTGTTTAAGACTTTCTGCTAGTATTCTAGCATATATTTTATAGTCATTTTTAAGTAATGAAATTTGTCTATAGCTTTTTACATTCATGGCATCTCTGTCTTCTTTCAGTATCAACGAAATTACTGCTTCCTTCCATGTATTAGGTATTTCCCCATCTGTTCTTATAATATTCATCAATTTCTGAAGTTTTGGTCATAGCACCTCTGTGAGGACTTTGTAAAATTTTGCTATAGAACCATCTGGACCGGTGCCTTCCCCAATTTCATTGAATTTATTGCCGCTTCTATTTCTACTTTTTCAATTGGTTCATTTAAAACCTTCTCCATACTTTCTGTTAAGGGATTGATTTTTTCTAAATATGCGTCAATTTTTCCCTTATCCACCTTTTGGCCTTTAAACAACTTGGCATAATATTTATAAAATTCTCTTTTAATTCCTTCCTGATCAACAATATCCTTACCTCCCGAAACAATTTTGTTGATGACTTTATTCCCTTTTTTTTTTTTTTCATTTGCCAAGCCAAGTATTTTCCAGGCTTATTTGCTCCTTCAAAGGATTTCTGTTGAAGTCTTTTTAAATTCCATTCCACTTCTTTGTTTAAAATGTCTCAGTTGTCAGTTTGTACTATTGTAATCTCCCTTTTAATTTTCATTTTCCCAGGTCTCTTTTTAAGCTCCTTCTCCTTTTTTCCAATCTCTTTCTGAATGTCCAGCATTTGTTTGACTTTGGCTCCTTTATCTTTATTATTCAGTGTAATTAAGATGGCCCTCATTACCGCTTTATATGTGTCCCACATAATTTGAAATTGAATGTTCTCTTTTTCATTTATTTGAAAAAAAACTTTAGTCTCTTTTTCCAGAGGCACCACTATGTCCTTTTTCTGTAGCAAATCTTCATTTATCCGCCATCTTAGGGACTTTTTCACAGATTTTGCAGACCACATTAATGGACTGTGGTCTGCCCCAATTTTAGGAAGAATCTCTATTTTTTTCCAAGATCTTTTGTAATCCACAACATATCAATTCTTGAGAAAGAATTATGCCTTGCTGAAAAGAAAGTATAGTCATGTTCTTTGGGGTTAAGTTCTCTCCATATACCTTCCAGACTTTCTTGTTTCACTAAATAAAAAAAAATGACTTTGGTAATTTTCCTTCATTATTTTTCCCCAGATCTATCCAAAATATTTTTAACTGTTTCATTAAAATCTCCCATTATCATAATTTGCTCATACGTCACTTAATCAAGTTGTTGCATAATGTCTTTAAAGAAAGAGTCGTTTGCTCCATTTGGGGCATACAATCCCAATAACAAAGTTTTTTTTTTTGTAGTTCAACATCACTTCCACTGCAATATATCTCCCATCATCGTGCTTAAAAATCAATTTTGGATCTAATTCTTGTTTAACATAAAAAACAACACCCCCTTTTTTCCCTTGGCCAACGAATAAAATTCCACACCCAGTTGTTTGTTCCATAAAAAATTGTAATCCATTTGTTTGATGTGTACTTCTTGTAGGCAAATTATATTACATTTTTGTTTCCTAATCCAATGAAAAGTTGCCCTTCTTTTTTGTGATGAATTTAGTCCATTTACATTCCAAGATATTAATTTGTAATCCATCATGATTTTTTATCCCCCAAAAACTCAGCAATGATTCTTATTATATATGTCCTTAAATCAGTCTCCTCAGATTCATGCAACCCTCTCAGACGTACCTGATTTTCCATTAGTTTACAGTCTTGTAGTACTGCTTTCTCCTTCATTTTTTTTTTTATAGTGGAATCCACTGTGTCAATTCTTGAGTCTTGGTCTTTCACCTTTTCTTCTACCTCCTGCACTTTCTTTAACACTGCTTGAGAGTCTTTTCTGAGATCCTCAATCTCTTTTTTGATTTCTTTCTTAACCGCCTCTGCACAGGATTAAATATCTTTTTTTAATTCCTTCTTACTCTCTGTTATTGAATCTTTTATTACTTTTGCCAGTCCTGCCTCCATGGCATCTATTGCCTCCTGCCATTTAGACATTTTTGTTTCTTCAAGTGACCTACCCCTCATACGAATCTGTTTTGCTCCTGATTTATGCACAGACATCACTGCCTGACCATTGCTAAAATAGGCTTTGAAGTTGACTTCACCAAATCAAATTTCAATTACACAGTCTTGTAGCTTAAAGTATGCCCTTTTAGATGAGCCCAAAATTGCTGTTCCCAGAGGCTCCTAAGTCAAGTTATTATTTTTTTTAAGTTTTATTTTCTTCAAAATGGCATCCGTGGCTTTTCTGCCCCCCCCCTTTTTTTAAAATTCTCCTAGAGTGCTCCAAAATTAATTCTAAGCATAGATTTCACCTTTTAATGATATCTGCCGTCTCCACTTTTTTTTTTTAAAGTCCCGTTTTCTTTTAATTTTTTTTAAACTTTTGACCTTCTCTTAATGGCTGCCGGTACTTCTCTATGATTTATAATCCTAGAGAGGGCTAGAAGGCTTGCAATTTTCCCTTCTCCTAATGGCTACTTCCTTCCTTTCTTGCCACAAAGTCTCATTTTCAATGGTTGAGAAGTCTCACGATACTTCTATGACGCCACTTCCTGTGACGTCCATCAAATCAGCAGCTCTGTTTCGGAGAGGGTTCTCTGGCCCGACCACAGGTATTCAAAACAAAAGTTGTTTTTTGTCTTTTAACTTTGTTTCTTAAATTCCATTAGTCCTGAATTTACCCCCTCCTTTATCTTCTTTACTTTAAAATAACGTAGTTGGATCTAGACCTTTGTCTTTATTTCAAATAAGTCTTATTTTAGTCCCGGAGTGATCGATAAAGATCTTTTACCTTTAAAGTTGCTATCCTTTTGAACACCATTCTCTTCAAAGATAGATGTTAAATAGTTCCAAAGAATCCTGGTGAATTTAAGTCAATTTAATGACCCCAGAAATCCTCTGTAGACGTTGGAATGCAATCCTTCTCTGGGGACTCTTCAAAGCCAAAAAGGAACCCCACTGGAACTCCTCGTCAGCCAAAGTAAATCCCCTCAGAATTTAATATGCATGTCTTGGGCTTCTCCCTGCCTGGGAGAAGTAGGCAGCAGGCATTAGGATCTACCACTGAGCCACCATCCCTCCCTTCTCTGCCCAGAACAAAGGCTCTGGTCTGCTCCTCTCCTGAGAAACAGCTCAGTCCTCCATAACCCAAACCCGGAAGTCCATGCAGGGCTTTTTTTGATCAGTAATGCAGAAGAATGCAGTTCTGGCTAGCTTGGCATCAGGGGGTGTGGCCTAATATGCAGATGAGTTCCTTTTGGGATTTTTCTACCAAAAAAGTGCTGATTACATGTGATTGGCATATACTTGTATAAATTCTAATGTTCCTCACATTGTGAAGGTTTGATAGATTTTGTCTTGCCAGTAATGTTGCCAGCCTCCATGTGGGGCCTAGAGATCTTCTGGAATTACAGTTGAACTCTGGATGATAGAGTTCCATTCCCCTGGAGAAAATAACTGCTTTGGAGGGTGGAATGTATAGAACTATACCACACTTTTCCCCTCCCCAAACCCCACCCTCCTCAGGTCCATCCCTAAATCTCCAGGAATTTCACAACCTGGAATTGGCAACCCTACTTGCAAATGTCAACGTACATAATTATGATGATCCATTTAGACATGAGTAGGACTGTTCTCCTCATTATAGGGGACTAAATGCCAAAGTACAAAGTCAAAAGGTAACTGGAACAACTGTTTGGCCTTGGAGAACAAAATGGTTTGGCCTTGGCCAAATGAAGCCGGGCAAAGGCTAATAAGAGTTTTGTCAACAGAACAAGCTGGTCATAGCAAACACCCTCTTTCAACAACCTAAAATACAACTCTACACATGAACATCACCCGAAGAGCAACACAAAAATCAGATTTACTATATACTCTGCAGTCAAAGATGGCAAAGCTCCTTACAGTCAGCAAAAACAAGACCCAAAGCTGACTGCAGCTCAGATCATGAGATACTCATTGCAAAATTCAGGCTTAAACTGTAGAAAACTGGGGAAGCCATTAGGCCATTCAGGCTTGGCCTTGATCACATCCTTTATGAATATACAGTGGAGGTGAAGAATAAGTTTAAGGATCTAGAGTTGATAGTGAAGGTGTTGATAGAGTTGATAGGAGGTGAAGAATAGGTTTAAGGAACTAGAGTTGATAGTTTGCTTGAAGAACTATGGGTGGAGATTCATTACATTGTACAGAAGGCATTAATCAGCACCATCCCAAGGAAAAAGAAATGCAAAAAAGCAAAGCAGCTCTGATGAGGCTTTACAAATAGCTGAGGAAAGAAGGAAAGTGAAAGGCAAGGGTGAAAAGGAAAGATTCACCCAACTAAATACAGATTTCCAGAGAATAGCAAGGAGAGATAAGGAGGCCTTTTTGAAGGAACAATGCAAAGCAACAGAGGAAAATAATAGAATGGGAAAGACAAGAGATCTCTTCAAGAAAATTGGAGAAATCAAGAGAACGTTTTGAGCAAAGATGGCCATGATAAAGGACAAAAATGGTAGGGACCTAACAGAAGCAAAATAGATTAGGAAGAGGTGACAAGAATACACATAAGAATTATACAAGAAGGATCTCAACATCCTTGACAAGCATGATGGTGAAATCGTTGATCTTGAGTCAGACATCCTAGGAGAAAAACATCAACAACCTCAGATATGCAGATGACACCACTCTAATGGCAGAAAGTGAAGAGGACCTAAGAGCACCCTCTTGTTAAGGGTGAAAGCGAAGAGCACAAAAGTAGGCTCGAAACGCAACGTCAAAAAACCTAAGATCATGGCATCCGGCCCAACGAAAGTTGTGACAGACTTCACATTCCTGCAATCCAAGATCAGTGCAAATGGTGACTGTAACCATGAAATTAAAAGATGTTTGCTCCTTGGGAGGACAGCTATGGCAAACCTAGACTGTATAATAAAGAAAAGAATCAGACTCAACTGTGCAACTGAACAACAAGGACTGTCACACAATTTTTATGAACTTGACTTCTGAGTGCATTTCTGTAGGGATAGGATAGAAATTCTGGAATTCATGTGTGACATAAAAGTAGATATTTTGAATAAATTCTAATCAGATTCAAGTCAGGACAGTCTGGAGAATTTAGCAACCTTTCATAAATAAATAACATACTTTATGTACACCTTTATGACAGAATTTATATCCCCTTTTTAAAGTACAGCATCAACAGATACTTCCTTCAATCTTGTTGAGATTTTAAGTTTTTACATGAGAAGATGTTAAAGACATTCTAATTAGGCCTTCCAAGGGTCCAGAGAAGCCTGGACCATTCCCAGTTTTTTTAGGTCCCTAGATATAATAAATATAAAAATGATGACACATTAAAAAGTTGAATAACTTACCAAATACTTTTTTAAAGTATTGAAATTTGAGGCCTCCTTTGAACTAAAGGCCCAGAACAAATGGCATCCAAACTCAGCTCCATGTTGGGAAATGCCTGAAGATTTGGGGACTGGAGCCTGAGGAGGGCAGGCTTTGGTGATGGGAGGACCTCAGTAGGCTATAATGCCATAGAGTACAATTTTCTCCAGGTGAACTGATGATCTTTATCAACTGGAAATAAGGGGGGGGGGGTCTCCAGCTACCACCTGGAAGTTGGCAACCCTTCAACTTAATTAGTATTGTCTGGGTTTCTTTACCTTCCCTCAAGCTTAAACTCTTGAGATATGTACTATTTTAAATTGAACTACTGCATTCTATACTGTATCCCATAGATTATTACAAAAGAAGAAGAATTGCAGATTTATACCTCGTATTGGTTTCACAAGGTAAGTTGTTGGGTCCCCCCCATTTATGACACTTTAGTGGCATAGACAAATGCAGGGGCAATCTGTTCTAGGCAGTCCTAGGCCATTGACTAGGGAGCCAGAATGCAGAGTGCACCAGAGGCACCAAAAGCAGGCAGCCATATAATGCTGCTGTCCCCAGTGGCACTGCCCAAGTTGTCTGGCCAGCTGTTGGTCCAACTATGTGCACCTGCTGAATGGCTAGCCAATGACTCAAGGCATGCCTGCGTGCCTGGCCAGCAGCTCCAAATGTATGCATATCCATCAGCTATAAGTAGGTAGCTCTGGTTGCACAAACTCATGACCCAGGTGGTAGGGGTGCCCAAAGGCCACAGGCCAGCCCTTGACCAATAACATATTTATATATGATTTCATTGTAAAACAAACAAAACATATATATTTTACATACCAGTTTTTAAGTTATTGCATTGTATAATGGTAAATTTAAACATTTACAGGTTATTTTTTGTGGTGGCATCTCACTTTAGAAAGCCCTCCCCCTTGAGGCTCACCTGGCACCTACTTTACCTTATTTTAGGTGCCATGCTAGAATATGTATTTTATCCCAGCTTTTGATCAGGTGTTTTATCTTAGCAGTTTTTAAATTGTCTGCTTCTCTTTTATGGACAGTTTTTATATGGCTTATGTCTAATGGTTTCTTTTTAATAGCTTTTAATATTGTTCTTTAATTGTAAGCCCTTTTGAGCAGTACTCTGAACAGGAGGGATAGAAATATTCTAAATAACTAACTAATAACAAACAAATAATGTGGACTTCTGCACTTTGGCTGATCATCTCAGTCACCCATTGGCAAGTGCTATATTAAGCATCAGTCCGGAGAAGCTGTGTCAAGACAAACTGAAGCCAGATACTATTAAAGGCACCATTTCTAAAGAAAGTCTTATAATAAAGCTATTATAGTTGGTTTAATGCAGTCATTTTATAAAAGATGCTAATGAAGTTAGAACTGTTGGTAGAATAACCTTATAACCTGGGAGTTCCTTTGAGAGAGAATGTTACAAAATGATGCTTCATTCTGCTTGATCTCTATGTACAGGCACTAAAGTAAAGAATGTGTAGTGTATATTTTAATGTTTAACTAGAGGACTGAAACAGCTTTTGATCTGTGATTATTTATAATGTCCTTGGGGGCTGAGCTTGTGAACCTGTCTCCCTCAGCTTTTCTATTCTCTCTGTTATTATACACTGATAAAATATGCATTACTGAGGGTTTTTAGAACTATATATAGGGAACATATATCTCTGGCAAGTTTTGCCACTTCAACGTTATTCATCTTATAATATGGAAGAGATGTATGAAAGCAAATATGTGACCATCCTGGTAGATAATAGTGTCCTTCAAATATGTCATAAAGCCCAGCAAGATGTTAGTTAGTATTCCTGTTTTTGATTATTCTTTTCCAAAACATTATATAGAAAAAAATCTTGTTAGCAGCAGCTAGAATGGTTGTAGCATCTAAATCAAAGGCATCCACCCATAATTGACTTGTGGTTTGATAACCTATGGAATAGTTATATCATGGAGAAGATAGCTTATCATAGTAACAATTATATATATTAAAGGGAAGACCGTTCAGGTTTTGTGGAAATATGGTGGCCATACCTAAACTATAAGGTCTCTGAAACTGCTGGATACCTCCTTGCTGGTGGTTGCAATTTTCTCTAATATTCTTACAGATGTTATTAACTTTGTAGTTCTTTGCTGGGATATGGCTTTGTAGTTATTGTTGATGGAGTTATAATTGCTTATTATTGTATTTGTTTGGTTTATAAAGAATAAAGGTTATTTAAAAAAGAATATGTTGAATCAAATGGATCAGAGAAGTGACAGTTATATAAAGTCATTGACTTTTTTAAAATTTCGAGATCTTTCTTATATTGTCAAGGGATTTGAATTGTGAATGGAAACAGAACATACCACTTACTGCACAAACATTCCCAGCATCCAGAACTCTATGGAAGTGAGATTTTGTTAATCATTATTTTTATTTGCTATAAACGACAAACCATACTAACCCTTTTCAATCATTCTGTTAGTTATGCATAGGGAATGAACATGCTTTTTCTTCCAAAAGGGGCAAAACTCAGGCTCAGTAAACATGTACCAATGAAGTCTGGTATGCGTGCACTAAATGAGAAAATCCAACTGTTATTCCTGTCATAAGAAATGTTGAGTACGTGAACTGGGATGATCAGAAGTGGCACATTTATCCTGTACTCACAGTCAAACATAATAATTGAAAAGTAACCTGAGTGGTTGTAGATGGTAGGGCAGTATATAAAGGAAGAAAAAGAAGAAACCCAACCAAGAAAATAAGATGGGTATTCAGAAGGTTAAGTATAGCAAACTTAAAAATATAACAAACTATTTTTACACAGTGTAATAATTAACAATTAAAAATGAGATAGATACATAAGCAGCACTATTGAACTTGCAAGTCAACTGAACATGAATCATGTAACAGAATATCTCATAAA
This sequence comes from Heteronotia binoei, assembly GCF_032191835.1. Classification (NCBI taxonomy): domain Eukaryota; kingdom Metazoa; phylum Chordata; class Lepidosauria; order Squamata; family Gekkonidae; genus Heteronotia; species Heteronotia binoei. The sequence goes on along the minus strand of NC_083225.1, from coordinate 79,686,910 downwards.
AAGCCATTAGACCAGATGCATTTTGGCTCTGAAAACCTTCTTCAGTGGCCTAAAACATAGCACACACTTACAACAGTTAAGGGTCAAGCAGCTTTGTAGTATTTCAATGTGAGGGGAGGGTCCACATAAAAATTAGACCTGTATATAACTGTGAGCCAACCCACAAAGAAGGCTATGTCTCTATTATGCTGTCTCAGGCCAAGTAGTCATCATTTCACACACATCTGTGTGTGATCACATCATTTCTGTGTGTTACACATCTTTCAGTCTTAGTTTAACCCTTTTTAGGGTGGCCAGGTGGGTTTTCCCTATTGGCTCGGGGTAGGAGGCAACTTTCCGGGAACAGGGTGGGTCAGAAGTGATGTCATCATGCCGGCGATGCCACATGTCTAGCATTTGGGACAATTATTAAGGTCTGCTTGCAGTACGGATCTTCCAGTTTATGTTCATAAAGCTATTCCTGAGTGACAGGAAATCTCAAGAAGTCTGAGATGAAACATGGAGGCTGCCTCTTAAACAGGAAGACTAATCAAATCTTCAATGAACAGAATGCATAACTTAGATAACCTTTGTATACAACTGTTCGAATTTTGGAAAAGAACTATGTTAATGCAAAGGGAATGATTATAAATCATATTCTGGTTGCTTAGCAACCATACAGTGGTTTGTCTTCTTCTTTCAACTGTGCAGCAAAAAGACAAGCTGATACAATGATAGGTGAAAAGAGGGGGAGAGAGACAGATAGAAAGCAGGGTGAAGCAGTTGGGAACAACATTGTCATTGTCTTAGCACAGTACAAAGGGAATGAGAATCTACAATATTAGTGGTGAAACAAAGAAGTAAAGGTAGCATAGATGTGGGTCACACAGATATAGGTATTCTTCTAAATGATTCTAAAGAATCCAAACACCAAAGAAATTATATATATATAATATATATATAGGTGTGTAAAATCCCCTTAGGCTGTTATCTTTAGCATTTTGCTTCCATAGGTCTTGGTTCAAACTTCACGGAAAACAGAACAAAAAACAAGGCAAGCAAATAATTTACTTGCAAAGCACACCACATGCAGGCAGAGTATTCAGAGAAAATATATCCTGTGTGCTACCCTGCATGAAACTCTGATGGGATTAAAGCTCACTGTCTGGAGTACAAAGGATTACTTTATGCATATAATAGACCAAATAAATTGGATGAGGCCCATTAGTTTAATCATGTGATTCTTAAAGTCACTTTCTCCAAGAATTTTCCTATTTTCAGTTTTATAGCCTTGGCTCCACTCAGGCTCATGTAGGAACTAGAATTCTTTTATGATTATGAGAATTTAAATTCAATATTCACTGAAGGATTAATGATTTTATTTTTGCAGGCTTTCATGTGATTATCAGTGTTTCCTGGATGACATGGCATTTTATATTACAAAGACTTAGTTAAAGACTCTATAGCTGGGGTCATATTGAGATTTGCACTTCAAACAGGATTAAAATTCTTCTATTTCACACTTCATTGATTGAATCTATTTTTTAGACTTAATACAATAACTTCTCAGGACACAACAGATTTCCCCATGTTATTTTTTGGTAAAATATTCAGTCTTTACAGGAGAAACACATGTATGCTTTATACCTCTGTGAATATCACATTTTTTCTCTCCCTTCCAAACTAAATGACCACAAAAGTTTCAACAGGAAGAAGAAAGTATTGCTACATCTCAGATGGGATAAAATTTACAGTTTACTAATTTGCTAATTAATCCTGGTGAACAACAACAGCAACAAGAAAACCCAGGTCTGTTAACTACCTAAAGATGTTTAAAATCTTTTTCTCTGTCTTAAATTTTAAGTGGTTAGCATTCATCATCACTATGAAATTATCCTCACTAAGAAATGAATAAGTCATGCATATTCTGCATTCTCCAAAATAGCTTCCACAATGTTTATTTGTGAATTAAGTTTTTAAACCTCCCTTGCAGTTCCATCTTATACAAAATCCTGTTTTCAACAGTGGCAACCCTACATATGCTTCCAGTAATATCACAAGCAGATTATGAAGACAATAGTTGTCCTCAACTGTTTGCTTCTTACTAACTGCTCTTCAGAAAGATAACAACACTGAAGCTGGAGGAGGCCATTTGACTATCGCGTTTACTGATTGACCTATATTCTATTAATGTATTTAATTCTGGCTGAGATCACACACAAATAATGCACTTTCAATCCACTTTCAAGGCACTTTCTTACTAGATTTTACTATGTGAACCTGCAAAATCCAGTTGGAAAGTGCACTGAAAGTAGATTAAAAGTGTATCCTTTAGTGTATGTGATCAAAGCCGGAGTTTTCAAGACAACTTCTGGCAGTGAGTTCCATCTACTGTCAACAAGTATAATTACTTTCCCCTCCTAACTGTAGTTAAAGATGCCACCAAATTTTGAGGAAAAGGCATTTAGAACTACATATTTACTTTAAATTGAGCCAAATCCCTTAGAAATTTAACTCAGTTCATAAATAAATGTAGGCTCATCTTAAACTTTCCCCAGCTCCCTTTTCTTGTCCCATTTCTTCTTCAGCTGCAGTGATATAGAGGTAGGCATGAAGGGGGTACTTGAACTACCAATAGGAACTTCCCACACTATAATCTATAAGGGGTTGCTCAATCCCCATGGCAGCTAATTAGGGTTGTGAACTGTAGGCTGGGAAATTCCTGGAAATCTGAGGGTCCACTTGGGGAGAGATCTCTACACTCCAAAGCAATTGTTTTCTCCAGTGGAACTGATCTCTGTGGTGCAGAGATGAGTTGTAATTCTGGGAAATTTCCAGGCTCCACCTGGAGTTTGGCTACCTCCCAGCTAGGGTAACCAACAAGCCTGGAAAAATAAGCTTTAATGTATGGCTTCATGTGTGGAAATGGGCAGGTAACATTTTTCGTTTAATGGAGGCAAACAACATCACCAGGTAAATAACATCCCATTAAGCCTCTATTAAAAGGAAGACCCTTTTTTTCCCCCAAACAGTTGCCCACACTACTGGCAGACTTAGGAATTGACAATTGCAGGGATCTTTGTGCAGGGAAGCTCCTGTTTATAAGGTGTACAAGCTAATGAATGACAAAACATATATTTTATTAAAATCACTGAAGGAGGACAATTTGGACAACATGTCTAAAAGAAGCCAGTCTCAGGGTGCTGAATACAACACTAGCCAATAACTGAAGGCCAACTTTTCACTGGCAAAGATTTTGACACATTTGTTATACAAATATGCCAATAGCATTGTCTTAAATTGGAAGAGGGTGAAAACCTTCCACAGGGCACAGAATATTAAATTGGCTCAATATGGCTCAAAACACAATTAGCATTTAGAACTCTATACCATGAAGAAAAATTAATATTGTCCAAATAATCCATGTCTGCCAACAGATTAATTTCTTATCATATTTTGACATAAATGCATCATATTTCTTGGCTTAGTTGTCATTAATACCTTTGGAGATTTGTTCCAGATAACATTTGTTTGGCAATCTTTTATTTCCCATTTGTTTCAGTTTCTGCCAATATGAGACCAAAATCCATGCAGTGTTTGACAGTATTGGTTCCAGTCCCAGCTATTAGTGTAATTGTCAAGCACAATAGGAAACTTGAAGGAGCAGCCTCAAAGCAGTGTTTGGCACCATCTCCAATATGATGAGCTCAGTTGTCTTCATATTTCAGACCCATGAAATCATTGAGAATTTATTATTGTCACTTAGAATATTTTTAAAGTTGGCGAAGTTAAACTGACTCTTTATATGTATACTGCATCTTCAATTCTATCTGGCATACACAGTGAATAACTTGGCTCAGTTAAGCATCCTGAAGTGCTCTATAAGGCTGACCTACTCCCTTACAAATCTGAGAGCCAGACTAGATGTGATAGCAGCTGTGGAGCTAACCTATGGCCACCAATGCCATTTTAGAGAAGAATTTAGACACTTAAAAATTGCTAGCAGCAACAAGTGATCTTGTTTCCACTTTCCATGCCTTTTTCAGGGCTCAAACAGCCCCTGGTCACATCTAGGTTAGCACTGAAGGGGTCTTCCACACAGGGTATTTGCCAAAAAATAAAAATAAAAAAATCAATGTTTTGAGGAAGTGTGCTCCTGGAGGGTTTCCCTCCACCAGCATTGTGCTGTATTCGTGTACCTCTTGGAGTTTCCCAGACTTTTCTGCAATCCTTCTCAAAACTGCTTTTCTCTGAAGTTTTGGGAAAGATTTCAGTAAAGCCTAAATGGCTACATTGTGGATAGGTAAATTCAGATTTCCTGGCCCACATGGCAATCATTTTTCCTGACCCTGTTCCTAGGGCAGACATTTCCTTCCCCTATCATCAGCATCTTTAAAAAAAAAAAAAGATATATAATTGTTAGCAATTAGAGCAATGGGTTGTCTGAATTTTCACATTCATTTTAAAGTAAGTTTCTGACCTTTTCTTTGCAGAAATATAAGGGGAAGTCATATCTTTATAATTAAAGAGGGCAGAGACTTACTTTTTTGGTGGGGGGAAGGAAAACTGGGGATTGACTTCACCTGCTACAGTTCCAGGGTTGTCAAACATGTGGCCTGTGGACTGGATCAGGCTCCCAGAGGGTTCCTATCAGGCCCGTGAACAACTCATTGTTGTCTGCTTCCTTCTCCCTCTCTTCCTTCTTTCTACATTACAGCAAAGAGTTCAGCATTTAAAAATTAAAGTAAAATATTATTAGCATAGAAAATGAAAAATTAGATTTAGAATCACTTAGTTTGTTTTAAAAATTATTTGTAATAGTTATTAATTGGTCAAAGCTACAAGTGGGTGGTCTGCATCCTCTTGTTCCAATTCTGAATTCCCCCCTATATTGAAAAGTGATATTCAAGTTACCTAGAATATTTTGTAGCTTCCTTTTTGGAGAGTCTATAGCTAGCTACATAGCCAGAGTTTGTCAGAGCCTGGAAGATAAACAAGGGCTGCGGTCAGACGTACATTTTTATCCGACACAGCAGCACATGCTCTTCGGATTGAAAGTGCACGTCCAGACGACAACATCTGGGAGTAGTTGGTGAGTTGTGGGTATCCCGTCATGCTGCGACTTACTGTCGGACTTTTTTGATAGTGGATAAAATCCAGTTCTAAATGCTTGACGACGGGCCAAAAACAGATTTCCCCTGTCTGATCATGCCAGCGTTAGCGAGTCGTCTCAACTTGCATCCCAGATCAGCGCCATTTTTTTAAAATCTTAGCGATACACGCATAACCGCAAAAGGCAAAAGGCGGAAGGGCTCCTGGGCGCTTTAAGCACCATAACAGATGAATTCCGATCAACTGCAAATGTTTCTTTTTAATTTTGTGGGGTTGAATTTTGTGACACAATCATTGTTTAGTCCGTATTTCTAGAAAATAGTCCCTGAGGTTGAGCCAATCAGCGGCATTGTTTATGCACATGCGCAAAGGCCGGGCCATCTGATCAGTCAACGACGGGACAGGCACTCGGCAAGGTGGAGGACGGGACAGGCACTCGGCAAAACAGGAACGCCTTGCTGATGGATTTGATGGTGCGTCTGACCGCGGCCTATGGTTGGCCATGATCAGTACTTGGATGGGAGACCACTAAGAAAGACTGGGGTTGCTATTTGGAGGAAGGCAAATCACCTATGCTCATCTGTTGCCTGGAACACCCATGGATAGGGTCACTGTGAGTTGTTTGTGACTCAATAGTACATTCTTCTTCAAAACTATAGTCTTGTTAGATTCCCCCCTGCCCCATCTGCCATTGAAGTATGCTGGGGGATCTAATCTGCATCATAAGGATGCTGTGAGGATAAAATGGAGAACAGGAAAAGAGCATAAGCCACTTTGAGTGACATTGGTAATAAAAATGGGGTATAAATTAAGCAAATAAATACATTTGCATGAATCTGTTTCTGGATACCTTTTCATACAATTAAACTCATACTATACTCAAGGTAGTTTTCTAACATTAATTTATAAGCCTATTTGGAATAAGGTATCTGGTTACCATTTTGTGTTATTTCATCTGATAGTATTATGCTTGGAGGCTGGTAAAAGTGGCCCTTACTTTCTCACAGGGGCATATGATCGATCTTGTAAGTAGATCCCCTAAAATTCAGATTGCTGGACTATGTTGTCAATCAAGTTTAAATTAAATTCTTACAATGTATGGTCATATTCCTAGAATGAACAATTTATTATAACTGAATAAATAACCTGTGATTAATTTAGCTTCTGTTAATTTAGTTCTTTTGCTGTGTGAGAATCATTACAAAACGACTATATTTCATTAATCACAGCTGGTCATGAAAACACATTCCAGCTATATTGTTATGTATGTTCTATCCTTTTGACTAATGAAAACATATGACATATTTCTGGTAATATAAGTAATACTTTGGGTAAGCAACATATTTTAAATACAATTACTGTATTAGTAGCATCACAAAATGAAATTTTCAAACGAACATGATTAGTGATATTTATACGAACAAATGTTATTCCTCCAGCACTGTGAATGTGAATTCAAACACTTGCCAATGGCATATTACATGTGACAAGAATATGGCTGAGTTAAACAGCTATTTAGAAACTGAATTATCAAATCACATTCCTAAGCATCACACTACTTATGTTTATAATCAGCAGGGCTTGCAGGAACAGGAACACAGGAACACAGTTCCAACTGGCTTGGCATCAGGGTGCATGGCCTAATATACAAATGAGTTCCTGCTGGGCTTTTTCTACAAAATAGCCCTGTATGAAACAATGGTGATGTCATGGGGTGTGGCCTATGCAAATGAATTTCTGCTGGGCTTTTCTACAACAACTCCCCTGATAATCAGAGTAATTACTGCCATTTCCCCAACAACTCAATTAAAAGGTAATGTAGTATACTGGTTAGAGTGCTGGAAGATGACTGGGAAAATTCAGGTTCGAATACACATATACCGATGAAGCTCACTGGCTTCAAGGCTTGGGCCAGTCACTCTTTTCAGCCTAATTTGCTTCACTGGGTTGGTTTGAGGATAAAATGGAAAAGGAGAGGAACCATATAGGTTGCCTTGAACTTCTTGGAGGAAAGGCTGAGTAAAAATGAGGACGGAATCAAGATAAATACATACTTTTTCCTCTAGAATATAAATAACACAATTAGTTATTTTTTATAATTTACAATACTGGGAACACCTGGAGTTGGAATACTATGAAAAAACCTCTAGATCCACCCCTTATGGTCCTGCAAACCTCTAGATCCACCCCTTATGCTATCCCTCAGTAACAACATCAGGATGATAAATTTGGTTTTTAAGCCAAAGGAGTTAGGGAAATCCCATCCCACTGATGGAAATATCTTCAACATGGGGTGGAAATAATTCCCTAGGTCAAATACTACAATGCTACAACAGAGCTTAAAAGTAGAACTGAGCTAATTAACAGAGGCTGAAGCATCTCCTCTTGGTCATACTGTGTTCAAATAGAATTGCCAGCCTCCAGGTGGGGCCTGATCTCTCACTTTTACAACTGATTTCCAGGTGGCAGAGATCAGTTCCCCTGGAGAAAATGGCTGCTTTGAAGGGTGGACTCTATGGCAATGTACCATGCTGTGGTCCCTGCCCTCCCTAAACCCCACACTCTCCCAGATCCAGTCCCAAAGTCTTCGGGTATTTTCCAATGCAGGCCTGGCAACTCTATTCATCTGCCACCTTGACTATCAACCATTTCTTGCTGAAATATGTCAGAGGGCAGCAAGTTCTAGTTAGACCATAAGGGGGACTATCTTCTTTCTAAAAAGGCTTCTCCTACTCAGTCTCCAAAATGCTATAGTTATGGGGTTTTTTTTCTAGAACAGCCTAGAACTCTCTCCCAGTTAGTAAGGTGACTAGGTATATCTTTTCTCTTTCCCAATCCAGTTTGTTAGTTCCTAACTAAAGCTTTCTTCACTCTTAATCAGTTCGCTTTCCTGACTGCTTCATAGGCACTCTGCCAGCACTTCTATGACCTTTTGTTGTCATACTTCAACCTGCTAATAAAGCATGAAAAGGTAAAAAACAGAAAACACTAATAACTACAACAGAACTTCCTCAAGCTTTTATTTCACATAATTGACTTTGGGATTGTACCCTATATATCAGGATTTGGTACTTCATATTAATAAGGTTTGTTCAATCAAACAAAATTTGATTTTAATGTAGACACATCAAATATAATTTTTCTAGTGAAAAATAAACACTTGTGCCATCCTCTGTTCTTTCCTTTTCATTCTCATTTCAATTTTCTCCCATTTTACATTACTACATCCCATCCCCCAATTTCTAAATACTGAGCCACTAAGGGAACTTCACTATGAACTCTGTTTTACCTATCCAGGGAAAGGAATGAATGTTATATGGGAGCTATTTTGGGCCAGAACAGACAAACCTTATACAGTACTAGGTGATATTCATTATTAAGCCTGTTCTATGTTTAATAGGATTCCAGAGCCCCTGAATTCAGTAATAATATTATCTGTTATAGAAGATTAGGCAAATAAGTGCTAATTAAACTCTTGGATGGCAGCCAAACCATCACTGCTGACACAAACAACAGCTGAAACATACAGGTGTTATTGAAAGGCACTGGTATTAGTATTTTAAACACATTTCTATGTTTTGTTTCCACAAAATGCTAGGATTCTACCAAATGGTCAAAAAAGACATTAACACAACCTCTGCTGTGAAAATTCTGTATTGCTATAAAATACAATGCATTTTTATTAATACTTATGGAGTTAATGGCAAATTCTTTAAAGAGAAATAAATTATTAAATAAACAGCTAAGGGAACTCCATAGTACTGCCATTAACCATTTAGTAGGCACTCCATTGTGCTCAAGCAAAACACAAAATGTAAGGGTTATCTTACCTTTCTATTATGCAGCTCTATCAATTTGTTATAAGCCCCCCCTTCCAAGATGAGTACAAATAATAGCAAGAGAAAATTATTCTTACTGTTTACTTTTTATACCTTGTTTCTCTGCTGTACTTTATAATTGCCACCAGGTAAATATATGGTTTAATCTTACCTAAAAGACAATAAACTTCACAAAATTCTTAATAATTAGAAAATTGACCATAACTGGTATTTCCTATAAGGAAGGAGTGGCATGAAATAAATGCAATATTTTGTAGAGCTGTCAACAATAATGAGATCAAAATGAGACAAAGTAATACATTGGTATATTGCTACATAGTCATTCCCCTTCTCTACTGATTATGAAATACAATAATGTCAAGGAAATGTGTCAGATATCTTGAATTAAAATCAGGATAGCAATAAAATAAATTTCTGTCACTGGCACCTCCCCACTCTTTCTCTAAACAATACCAAGTATATTACTAGTCATTTTGCCTTTTATTATCACTATTTGGCCACAAAATATACTTTGTTTTCTAAATATATATAAGGCACAAGGGCACAAAACAAGCCCAAAACCTCAGCATTTCAGAGCTTTCCATAACCTTTAGCAGCAATTTTTACTTACAGTTGGATTTTCCACAATCTATAAGAACTTTTCCCAATCTAAGGCAAACACCTGCTCCTTGAGTTCATTTAAGACATTGCTAACAACTAGCAGTTGTTCTATGATGGTGCTCTAGCAGGAGACCAGGAAGGTTTGGGAAGAGTATCCCAGTGCCTCTGAGTATATACAGAATGGAATTCTACAAAATATTTAGGACCTCCCATCCAGCCCCTCTGCTTTTTGAATTCCCTTTGAGCAAAATGGTACTGATTAAAAACAGATTTCAAAGAGAAATTAGATAAAGAAGAATTAAGAGGATTTCTCTTAACAATGCTACTGCTGCTGGTTTCCTCCCATTTCTCATAATAAACACCTTCTTATACTTGCCATCAGGGATGATTATTCTGTAAGTTGTACTACTTTGAGGTTGTACAGCCCTACAGCATCCCTTTCTCCCCCATTCCTGGCAGTAATTCTGCAGAGCTTCTGTTAGGTCTTGAAAAAGAACTGCAGTTTGCTCCATTTCTGGTTTTAATTGCAAAAAGGTAATGGTTCTAAATTAATATTTTCCACACTTTGGTAGGTAAGATACACTTTTTGGAGCTAAAACTGGAAATATACTTCATTATTGTTTTCCAAAAGTCTTATTTTTAACAGGTGTAAAAATAACTGCCAAATTCAGTGACTCAGTACTAGTCATGTTTTGGATGCACCTCATGATTAGAACAATGACTTGTGCAGAAATGCAACAGCCTCCTGTAAAGCTAGTTAATTCAGCTATCATTGTCCATCAGAAATGACAGAATGATCCAGTCACACATAATGCAGAGGCACTGCAGAAGTACTGAGTCCCAATTGAGGCTGATTGACAGAAGACAGTGAGAGAGAGCTGCAATACATGCAAAAGTACAGCAGGCAGTCTCTTCTCTGAATGGGTGATACAATTTAGTTTACAGATACTTTCTGTCATTTAATTAACAATTTTGTCATACCATAGAAACATTCTATTCAGAACCTTACTGTCCCCCACCAGACAATTTGGCAATTACTGCTTCAGAAACTGTCAAAATAGCTTTAACGAAGAGATATGCCCTTTTGATATTCAAAATCTTTTGAGACAAGAATTCTGACTTGATGTATACTTAAGATTCTAAGTAATCTTTAAACCTAAAGGAAGTATATTGATTTCTTGAATTAATTGTTCTTTGGAAGTAATGATTGGAAACAAGTTACTAGACTGGATTTATGCTACAAGAACAAACTCCGTTACTTGCACTAAGTTCTGGGAAATGCCCAAAGGGCTTTTGAAAGTTACATAGAAAGAAAACAGAATTATTGATTATGAACTGAGAGGCATAAAGTATTTGACCCCAATAGCTTTGGAAGTGTTGTATTTAAAAAGAATTAACAGCTTAAGCTAAGTGTATGATTTATAAAGAATTGTCAAAAATTGCATAACAGTTCTGGCCATGATTTCAAAAATGACATGATTATATTTCCATTTGGTTCGCTTTCCCTACATTTTGTGGTTTATTTTTTACTAAATATGTTTTGTGTTACAGTTAAAGAAAAAATATTTAATACTGCTGTCACAATTTTTCATTTTTCATTTGCGGCACATACATCCTGCCTATATGTTCATTAAGGTTTCTAAACCCTAGGTGATGACTGGAGATCTCCTGGGTGGCAGAGATCAGTTGACCTGGAGAGACTTTATAGTAGGTAGACTTTATAGTATTATATCCCAATGAGGTGTAGCCAGGAGGTGCTGCCTGACTTTATGGGAGCACCCCATAAGCAGTGGTGTCCCCGTTTTCTTGACTTGAACTTCAAGTTCCTTGTCAGAAACTGGTCAAGTGAAGCCACTCTCTGCAAAGGCCAAAGAACTTGTCTGGGCTTGCTCTGAATGCATACAGGTTACAACATAGGCATCCTCCTGGCAGGCTCCTGTCTCTCCCTCCTACACACACACTCTGCAATGGAATGTATAGAGCAATGCGTTTTCAGGTAAAGTATTGCTCATGTATTAATCTCTGGCCTGCAACTAATGGCTAATACCCTCTACCTTCCTGCTCCAACTCAGCATCTTTTGTCTTACTTCTATGCTAATGCAAGACATGTTGCACAAATCTTTTGTCTTCAGTCCTGACCCCTCCTCAGAGTATCGAAACAAAATTGATACCTAACATTAAATCTATCATGGCCCTTCATGACAAACATTAAAGGTCATTTTCGCCTTTTGTCTTGAACTGGTACCCAGGAAAGACACATCAACGATCATTAAGAGTCATTATAGCTCTGGCAGGGTTTCCACCCCTCCAAACCCTATAAAAACCCACTATGCTGTGCATTCTGTAAGGTGCCATATACTGTCTGTACCTCCATTACTCTCTGTTATTGGGTATATTGGACATGTTATGCTGGTCATGCATGTCCCTATTTCCATTTTTCCTCTATACGGACTTCTGCATATCTGGAACAGGTAAAAATTGGCCTCATCAATAATCTCTAAAAATTGCTATTCCTCACCTCTAGTTTTCCTAGTTTCTTGATTGTATGTATATTTTTATTTTATGTGTGATTGTATTTTATAAGCAAACATTTTAAAATATTTTAACTCTGGAGTCTTCCTTCTGATACTGGACCTTCATATTATTGGTGTGAGAATCCTGCTCCAAAATAGCTCTACCTAAGTCTCTCTCTTGCTAATTCCCCATCTAAAGAGGAGACAGCCAGCATTTCTGGTAACAGAGATCCCTTCCTTCCCAAACCTCACCCCAAAAATCTTCAGTTATTTCCCAACTTGGAGCTGGCAACCCTAATGTTCATGTATCTGTTTGTAAGACAGAACCAATGAGCTCATACTTTAAGAATGAAACTAGGGAACAATACCTGGATGAATGTGAGGTTTGTATCACATGTTCAGCTATACATACATTAATTGTGACATGAAAATTACTCAATGCACCTACAAAGAATAATCAAGTGTACACTGTACATTGTGGTATTGTATGTAATGTAATGGAACAGTCTGTTCCTCCCCTAATATCTGTGTGATTTAGTTTGGTCCTATTGGGTGGAGCTCTTGTTTAAGTTTACAGTTTTGTATGTTAGCTAAAGTTGGTTGCTGGGAGTTGTTTCCTTACAAGTAAATGGCTGATGTTTTGAACCTGCTTATCTCTGCAAAATGGACCTGAGAACAGATGCCTTAGTGAATACTCTGTCCTCGGAACCCATAGTCAAAGGGGGACATTACATACATAGATTGTATGTTCTCATGAAAAGGGCTACAATGGTACTATAATGGTACTGAAAGCAAATGAGAAGGCCTCCCTATAGCTCATTCTGAGTGGGAATGTGAGGGAATGTATTGTTACTTCCCAAGCAACTTTGACGGTCATTAATTGTGGATGGATATGCATCCATATACAGACTTCATAAATTTATACAATGTTATATTTAATGGATTTTCAATCAAACATATGGTTGACAAGTCCAATTCAAGAAATATCTGGGGACTTTGGGAGTGAAGCCAGGAGACTTTGGGGTGGGGCCAGGATACATTGGGGTGGAGCCAAATAGGTACAATGTAAATCAAACAATATTCATGACACTTAGTAAAGTACAAATTGTCATTAGATAAACTAAAATTGGTGAGAAAGCAATAAGGAATGTAAGTCCACACCCATCAGCATCTGAAAAACAAACTAATGTCCAAATTTTATCCGAAGATAGGTGCAGATGAAAGTTCAAGTGGTATCTTTTATTTGGAGCGCTGTTCCAATAAAGTTCAAGCAATACTTCAAAGAGTTTTCCATGGAGATCCACACTCCACAAATTCGTCCTCTGTACGACCAGGCACAAGAAGAGAGACACAACGCGGCAGTACTCAGTCCATATTTTGCTATTGCTTCTACAAGCTTTCAAGGAAAATTATTAAATCCAATTCCAATGCTGTCACTCAAACCAACATCCATTCAGTATGGTCAATACTAGGTCAATTGACCTAGTATTGTGACTAGGCAGTAAGGCCTGGTCCTGTCAGGAGCATTTCCTCAGAGCCATAGCTGCAACCTCTTTCCTGTCACTCCTTCTCTCCCTCCTCCCCTCAGCCTTGCCCCAGGACCAATGAGGATTGGGCCACTGGGGAAGCTGCTAGTTAGAGGCTGTTGCTAGGCAACCAAGTCACAGACTTCCAGCCTAACTTACCTCACAGGGTGGTTGTGCAGTTCAAAAGGGGGAGGGGAGAATGATGTAAGCTGCTTTAGTCCCCATTGCAGAGGGAGGGAGGGAGGGAGGGAGGGAGAGAGGGAGGAAGGAAGGAAGGAAGGAAGGAAGGAAGGAAGGAAGGAAGGAAGGAAGGAAGGAAGGAAGGAAGGAAGGAAGGAAGGAAGGAAGGAAAATAGATTGAGAGGAGAGGTAAAAAATAAAGCAACTTTAACCTTAAATGTGTTTTCCAAGCTGCTGGCTGGCTTGGCATGGAGAAGTGATTTGAAGAGACAAATGCCTCCTCCAAGCCACTTGATGGGGCGGGAGAGTCACACACTATGTATGAAAGAATCACAATTTGTCCACCCCTGCTCTGTGGTATACCATAACATAATCAGGTCAGGCCAAAAAACACAGATCACACCACACGATCACATTGAATTTAACTGCTGCAAGACTGAATATGACAGAAAAAGGTGGCAACAATGCACTGCAAACAGTGTGCCGATAGTGTGGAAGTAGTTGAGAGGAAGAGGTGGTTGGCGGGTGGTAGTTATAGGGGGATGAGTTGGAGGGTGAGGTGGAAAGACACCAGGGTTGGGGGGAGTGAATAGGGTGGCCATAATGTCTGAAGGCCAGCCAGGGACACCTTGGGGGGGGGGTAGGTGTGCGCGCGCGCGAAGCGCGTGTGCGCCGCCGGAAACAGGAAGTGACGTCACTTCCGGTGACGTCACTTCCTGTGACGTCATGCCACCGCCAGGAGCAGGAAGTGACATCACTTCCTGTGACATCATTTTCCCCGCGCCACCTGCCGGAAGCAGGACGTGACATCACTTCCTGTGACATCATTTCCCCCGCGCCACCTGCCGGAAGCAGGACGTGACATCACTTCCTGTGACATCATTTCCCCGCGCCACCTGCCGGGAGCAGGAAGTGACATCACTTCCTTTGACAGCACTTCCTGTGATGTCATTTTCCCCAAATAAATCTGTGCATGGATTCCTGGCAACTAGCATAGAAATTTTTAAAATAAATAATAAATCAAACTCTTAACCTCTTTTTTTGTGTGTGCAAAGCATCTCTTATAAAGTCCTTGAGTCCCATCAAAATCTTAGCCTGCCAGTTCCTTCACATACTGGTTATTCCAGCATCCCAGTATGCCTTCAGTAAAAGATGTCATGTTCTTTTTAAGAGCCATACTTCAGTCACTGAGTGAGATCAGAAGCTAAGCAGGGTCAGCCCTAGTATTTGGATGGGAGGCCTCCAAGGAATACCAGGGTTGTGATGCAGAGGCAGGCAATGGCAAACCACTTCTGAACAAACCTAAGTCAACTGTGACTTGACAGCAAAACCTAAGTCAACTGTAACTTGATAGCAAAAAATAAGAGGAGGGGGGGGGGTCTGCTCAGCATATTAACTGCCATATCTGTTCTCTGAACGGTCTGCATCACTGAAGTTCAACACATTAGTGCACAGCTGCATTAATGTTTCCAACATTTAATGTGGTGTTCATGGCACAGAACTGATCTGCTGCTGTCTTTTGTGCTAAAGATTTCAAATTAAATAAAAGGAGAGAAAAGTGCAACTGAAACGTCAGATCTCCTTGCAATTTGAAGTTTGGAGAATGAACATCCTGTTTAGATGTGTGTGTGTGTGTGTGTGTGTGTGTGTGTGTGTGTGTGTGTGTGTGTGTACAAGTAGATAGATACCGAGATCAACCCAACAAAAGTCTTATAATAATATTTGGGTCTGTAAAGGAAAAGTTGCGATCAGGACTGTAGGCATGTTTAACTGCACGTTGGAGCTAGTGAAGAGCAGATAAATTATTTATTATGTTTGGTATGTTTTTATCCTGCCTTTCGTCTAAGGAGCTCAAGGCAGTGTACATTACTCTCCATAGCAACCCATCTCTTCCTTGGTGGTCTCTCTTCCAAGCACTAACCATGTCCAGCCCTGCTTAGCTTCTGAGCTCTGATAAGCGTAAGCTATTCAATCAAGAGAGCAACTAAATTTACAGCCACACCTCAGTGGCATCTTGCACAACTCCCCAAACTTCTAAGGTGACCAGAATGCCCCCAGTTTTGTCCCCTTAATCCCTCCCTCTGGTAGTCCTGGAAATGAGCAAACTTTGAGGCAGTTCACTCAAAGGAATTCTGCATTTCAGTTATACAAACTTCCTCAACAAGTCAGAAAATTGTTCTGTGTGGTATACTAATAAGATTAAAGTGGCTGGTCCCACAACAATGAAGCTGCCCACTATTAGGGATAAACAGGCAGCCTGGTGCCTCCATCCTCTCATCTAGATGCCTGGTGCCTCAGTCCTCTCCCTCAGAGAGAGAAAAGCGAACATCTACGGCTCTCAACAACCAGGCGTTTTTGAGCAGAGGCTTCTGATGGGTCCATCACTACTCGTACAAACAGCTAGACTTATTGAGGCCGATAATTTATCCGTCAAGCCAAGCGGAATGTATGCTTTTAATCTGTTACAGCTCTTTAACTCCCTCTCCTATTTTGAACCAACATACCGTTTTAATCTGCCCCCCCACCCCAGTCTGGGATGCCATATGAGGTAGCAGATTGCTGGGCCCAGGATTTGCTGCCTCTTTGGATCCTTTTGAACCTGCATACATGTCAATAAAACAAAGACTACGAAGATGACACAAGTCTCCAGGGCTCTGCCTTCCAAACCAACCTGGGTAAGTAAGCGCTAGTCCCTGGAATTGCTTGGGCAAGTGAGGTGTGCATACATAATATGCATTCACCAAGCAATTCTACCCAGAATTCTTAGGTCAATTCAGTGGAGCTTACTTGCAGGAAATGGTTCTTAGGATTGCACTTAATCAACCCGACACAGCAGTAAAACTGCAGGTAACCCCCCAATTCCAATCCCCAAATACCCAATCTACCATTTCTAGGCTGGATATACAGAGGAACACACACACACAAATACAAGGGAAGAAGTGCCTTACCTTACTCTTTGATCACCTTGGGTAGAGTGGAATCTGTTTTTGTTTAGTTCTATCTGCACTACAGATCTATACTCTGATACCAGTTTAATTCTCATGGCTTCCCTCTTGGGAAATGTAATTTAGCAATGATACTGAGTATGCTAGATATCTCTTGCTGCCCTCACAGAAATAAAACATCCAGGATTCCCTGAGAATTGGGAACATTAACTGATTTGTTTCTATAGTGTAGTTTCAGG
Source organism: Heteronotia binoei (assembly GCF_032191835.1). NCBI lineage: Eukaryota > Metazoa > Chordata > Lepidosauria > Squamata > Gekkonidae > Heteronotia > Heteronotia binoei. The sequence continues at coordinate 79,669,977 of NC_083225.1, read as the reverse complement.
GTTAGATCCAATCAATTTTACCACAGTCTTTCCACAGTGTTGCATATAAAATCCAATTTAAGATAAATTACAAGTTAAAATTTACGAATTATAACAAGATGGTAAAACATTAGAACATAAGAACATAAGAGAAGCCCTGTTGCATCAGGCCAGTGGCCAGTGGCCCACCCAGTCCAACACTCTGTGCCACATAAGAACATAAGAGAAGCCCTGTTGCATCAGACCAATGGCTCATCCAGTCCAACACTGTGCCACAGAAGAACATAAGAGAAGCCCTGTTGGATCAGGCCAGTGGCCCATCCAGTCCAACACTCTGTGCCACATAAGAACATAAGAGAAGCCCTGTTGGATCAGGCCAGTGGCCCATCCAGTCCAACACTCTGCGCCACATAAGAACATAAGAGAAGCCCTGTTGGATCAGGCCAGTGGCCCATCCAGTCCAACACTCTGCGCCACATAAGAACATAAGAGAAGCCCTGTTGGATCAGGCCAGTGGCCCCTCCAGTCCAACACTCTGTGCCACATAAGAACATAAGGAGGGAAGGGAAGGGAAGGGAGGAAGGGAAGGGAGGAAGGGAGGGAGGAAGGAAGGAAGGAAGGAAGGAAGGAAGGAAGGAAGGAAGGAAGGAAGGAAGGAAGGAAGGAAGGGAAGGAAGGGAGGAGGAAGGGAGGGAGGAAGGAAGGAAGGAGGGAAGGAGGGAAGGAAGGAAGGAAGGAAGGAGGGAAGGAGGGAAGGAAGGGAGGAGGGAGGGAAGAAAGGAGGGAAGGAAGGAAGGAAGGAGGGAAGAAGGGAAGGAAGGGAGGAGGGAGGGAAGAAAGGAGGGAAGGAAGGAAGGAGGGAAGGAAGGGAGGAGGGAGGGAAGAAAGGAAGGCCGCCCCCCCCCCCGCTTTCGGCCCCCTTACCTTCTTCCAGGGCGGCGACGAGTCCGGCGGCGGCGAGGCCCGCGCTGGTCGCTGGAGGGCAGCGGCACAGCCAGGCAAGTCCGGGGATTGCTCGGCGCCTGGGCCGGAGGGCCCAGCCGCCGAGCAGGTGACGGGGGGCGTGCGGGGAGGGGGAAAAGCCGTGGATCGGGGGGGGGGCTCATCGGAGCCCGCGGCTGGGAAGCCGCGGGCCCCGATGAGCTCAGGAAGGTGACGGGGGGCGGGCGGGGAGGGGGAAAAGCGGTGGATCGGGGCGGGGGAGCTCATCGGAGCCCGCGGCTGGGAAGCCGCGGGCCCCGATGAGCTCAGGAAGGTGAGGGGGGGGCGGGCGGGGAGGAGGAAAAGCGGTGTATCGGGGCGGGGGAGCTCATCGGAGCCCGCGGCTGGGAAGCCGCGGGCCCCGATGAGCTCAGGAAGGTGACGGGGGGCGGGCGGGGAGGAGGAAAAGCGGTGGATCGGGGCGGGGGAGCTCATCGGAGCCCGCGGCTGGGAAGCCGCGGGCCCCGATGAGCTCAGGAAGGTGACGGGGGGCGGGCGGGGAGGAGGAAAAGCGGTGGATCGGGGCGGGGGAGCTCATCGGAGCCCGCTGCTGGGAAGCCGCGGGCCCCGATGAGCTCAGGAAGGTGAGGGGGGGCGGGCGGGGAGGAGGAAAAGCGGTGGATCGGGGCGGGGGAGCTCATCGGAGCCCGCGGCTGGGAAGCCGCGGGCCCTGATGAGCTCAGGAAGGTGAGGGGGGGCGGGCGGGGAGGAGGAAAAGCGGTGGATCGGGGCGGGGGAGCTCATCAGAGCCCGCGGCTGGGAAGCCGCGGGCCCCGATGAGCTCAGGAAGGTGACGGGGGGCGGGCGGGGAGGAGAAAAAGCGGTGGATCGGGGCGGGGGAGCTCATCGGAGCCCGCGGCTGGGAAGCCGCGGGCCCCGATGAGCTCAGGAAGGTGAGGGGGGCGGGCGGGGAGGAGGAAAAGCGGTGGATCGGGGCGGGGGAGCTCATCGGAGCCCGCGGCTGGGAAGCCGCGGGCCCCGATGAGCTCAGGAAGATGGCGGCGGGCGGGGAGGGGGAAAAGCCGTGGATCGGGGCGGGGGAGCTCATCGGAGCCCGCGGCTGGGAAGCCGCGGGCCCCGATGAGCTCAGGAAGATGGCGGCGGGCGGGCGGGGAGGGGGAAAAGCCGTGGATCGGGGCGGGGGAGCTCATCGGAGCCCGCGGCTGGGAAGCCGCGGGCCCCGATGAGCTCAGGAAGATGGCGGCGCGGCTGGGAAGCCCAGGCCTCCGAGCAGGTGAGCGGGGCGGGCAGCGTCCTGGGCGAGGGAGAGAAGGGAGGAAGGAAGGCTTACCTTCTTTAGTGGATGGCCTCCCTTCCGGCGGGCGGGCCGGCGGGCCGGCGGGCGGGAGGCGCGCAGCAGTGGCTCATGCAGTGCTGCTGGCGGCGAGTGAGGGAGCCAGCGTCCCTGCACGTGCTCACGACGGGTGTGGCGGGCCCTACGCATGCGCAGAGCCCGCCACCCCCCGTGCGCACGCGCAGGGACACCGGCTCCCTTACTCCCCGCCTTCCCCGCCCGTGCGCGTGGCCACCTGGCTAAACCGGGACGTTTTAATGGTCCCGGTATAGCCAGGGCGGGAGGCGGGAAACGGGTGGCAAAAACGGGAAAGTCCCGGGCAACCGGGACGGTCTGGCCACCCTAGGAGTGAATGCCTTCACTTGGGTGGGTGGAATGACAGCAAGGTGGGGCACTTGCCCAAAGCCATTTTCTAGAGCTCATTGTATTTTTTTTTTCACAATGGGCCTTAATCCTAGTCACATATAGCATTGTTGAAGGTTCTCAAGAGAAGAAGATTTAACATATGAAACAAGTGGAATGCTATCTGCTTGTTGCTAGTGTTAACATCATTAGGATCTTTTGAGTCTTCTGTAATGGACTTTCTAGACTTTCTAGATGATGTTAGAATATTTCTATATTTATTCATTCTTTTAAAACTTTTGTACAATTTTTCTTATCACGCTGTGATATTTGTATATGATATTGAGTATTGTACATTGTTGTTTCACTGAATATACTTTATCAAGTTGTTGTTTACACAGTGGGTATATATAGCTCAGTTGTGTGAGGAGACTAGCTTGCAAGAAGATTGGTTGCATTGCTTATGTATTTTTTCCTACCTATCCCATTGAGAAGAGTTTCGCAAAAACGTATACCTCCCCAAACCAGACGTGCAGTATCAAGGGCCATGAATATGTTATATGTGCACCTGTTTCAGCTGCTCAGCTCCCTATTATTGCTCTCTAAAACTCCCCTCTACTCCACTTCTTATTCACTGGTGCAGACAAAGTGAGGGAAAGTAGTATACTTCACAGTCTTCCCATTAATTAAAATACTTTAGATTACCAGCAATTTTATTCACAAGAGATATCAGTATAAAGGGAACTCTAAAAGCTGAGGGAATAATTCTTACACACAAAGCCCATGTAACTTCTCAGATAGAATTGCTTAAAATATCAAGCAACTGAGAGTTACATGCATTTTTGTTTTCTATTTTGTATGTTGCATTTTAATGGGGGTTTTCCCCTGACTATCATACAGTTTTCTGTAGAGTACATATAGTTTCTGATTGAAAAAAGAGAGAGCAATTTTAGGGTATCACACAAAAGAAACATGATTATGCAGTAGGTGCCATTTGTTGTAAATGATATTGATCCGAATATTGGCACATTCAGTAGAATATTACAAAATATGGCATGAAAAGGGTAGTGGAATATGGCCAATGTGATTTCTTTACTTCCTAAGTAAAGAAATTATTTGTTCTGTTTTATTTATGAAACAACTATTATGTACTGTGTAGAGATGCCAGTCCCCAAGTAGGTGTGGGTTCACCAATTTTGGGGGCTCTCCCAAGAGGCCAGTCAGTTGGCCAGTGGAGGAAGCCCCACCCCAACAGTGGTCTGTGTCCCCATGGGTGCCATGCTCACCTACCCCACCAGCCATGATTTTACAGCTTGGAAGGCAGGCTTATACAGCACCCACTCTTTCCGATTGGTGGCCACCTGCTCTTACAACTCTAGTACCGTGAAGGAATTGAACTGTGTTGTGCTCTAATTTCAGAGATTAGTTTCTTATGGTTCCATATTGAAGGAATTGAACTGTGTTGTGCTCTAATTTCAGAGATTAAAGTAGTTTCTTATGGTTCCATATGCATAGACAATGGTCCTCATATAGTCATATACACATCATTTGTTTTTATGGGGTAGTGGGTTTTTTTCTGCATTTTTAAGTCAAGCAACGTGCTTGAGAAATGAGTACTATATATGCAATTGTATACATCTGTTGTGAAGAATGCAATGTTAATTTTAAGTTTTATCACAGAGATTTAGACAGTTTAATTTTCATTAAAATATTTTACTCTGCTGATTTAGACTGTAGTTATATTGTATTATAGATTATGATTCCATGACATTTTTAATGTTAAATGCAAATATATTCTTCTCCCTGCAACTGTTACAAATAGGAAACTCTTATTATGAGACCAAAACATATATTTGACAGCAAAGTAGCATTTCAATGTATATAGTAATTTAATTTGAAATCTCTGAACAAAGCTTGTAGCTGTAGGAGTTATGCCTACATGATGTAAATAAAATGCTTACCTATTCAAAAGTAGCTACTTCATTAGAAGAGCTATTAGAATGTGATGAAAATTAAGTGCAGAAGACTTATGCTTCCTGTTTTCTTTGTAAGACCAGAAGCACATGCATTCCCACTTCAAGAGTATGACCTGCTGGCACCACCACATACATCTCATTATTATGTGAAATATAATGGGTGGTTTTTGCAGGGTTAATATTTTAAGACTAGTTTAGTCTGAAAATTTTAAGACATCAGCAGTCTGTTTTTACAGTCTGTTCTTATGCTGAGCTGAGTTTTGAATAGTGGATTCTCATTATTAGCTTGTTTTATTATTATATTTTTTATGATTTTTATTATTACTTTGTAAGCCACCTTGGTCAGGTTCTTAGAGAAGTGGCATAACATTTTTATTTATTTTATTTTTATTTGAGATTTATATCCCGCCCTCCCTGCCGAAGCAGGCTCAGGGCGGCTCACAACATAAAATCCCACAAACAATTGGGGACTTCCGGCAAGATGGCGGTGTGATGCAGAGCTCCTTTCCCTGTCTCGGGAGGGAACTCCGTTTGGGGGGTAATCGAGGGGGCTTCCCGGCTGGGAAGCACCTCTTAAGGAGCAGTCTGGGGACGCTCCGAAGCCTGGGGGGCATCCTGGACGTGGCGGAGGAACGGAAGTTCCTCATCCAGTGCCAGTTTTCTGTCTGGCCGATACCCCATCCAACACCTCGGTGTCTAACTGTGCCGCCGGAAAAGGGAGCCTGGAGAGGAATCGTAACTCCCTTAAGTATATCCCCGTAGTGTTCCTTTTTGGACGGGTCTTCATACCTTTGAAGTGCAAGTGTCCAGCTCACGACGTCTAGGTGAGAGGAAGACGGGACTGTGCTATGCGGTGAGCGGAGACGCGGCTCGTAAACTTCGGTTGAGGACGCGAGCGGCAAGCGGCGGAGGAGGCAGGGCGGCGTAGCGGCTTAGCGGTGGCTTAGCGGCGGCTGGGTGAGCGTTCGCTGGGGAATAATAGAAGACGTGGCCGGTGGCTGATGCAAGCAGAAGGGAAGGCGCGTGAGAGTGGGGTGTAAGGAAACGAATCGCTTTTTTTTTTTGCTTCTGAGACACCTGATTCTGTAGCCGGTAGCTCTTCTCACGTGAGAGACTTCCGGCTCGAGAAAGGAGGTTGTTTGTAATGGCGGACGCGACTTGAAGCGCTTCCCTAGGAGGTGGAAGCTTCAGCAGGCGCTGGAGGAGAGCTGTGACTGGAAGGTTCGGTGAGCGGGTTTGAAGACTCCAACCCCCCCCCCCCTCGCCTTTTCTTTGCTCTTTTTTATTCACTCCCTTCTTTTTTCTTCTGCCTCTGTTGGAGTAACATCTTTATATTTTTTTTTCTTTCTTCAAGAGGTTTGGCTTGGTCTTTTTAACTTTTTTTCTACTTATTTTTGGGATACCATTCTGTGTAACAATTCAAAGGGTAAAGTAGCGGTTCTGAGCAGCCTTTGCTGCGGCTGCGCTTTGCTGAAGGCTCTGGATCTGATGATTATAATTACAGGGAACAGAGACTGTCATTATAACGGATATTGAATTCCCTTGGAGTATAGAGACTTACTTTGGGTGCTGGGTAATTTGGACTCTGAAGAATTTTGGGCTTTTGGAAATTTTCCCCTCTCCACACAGGACTTACCTTGTTAGTGTTTCAGAACGTTGGATCCTATTGGGACTAGAACTTTGACTCTATAATATTGAAAGACAGTTAACAGACTTTTGGATAGCAAGACATCAGGACATTAAGATTGGGAAGAAGCAAGATACAAGGGAAGGGAAGAGAGAAGATAGAAGAAGGTGCAGTGAAGAGAAGACTGTGTAAACACTTTTATTGATTACTTTTCTGATTCTGAAACTGTGTTTTCTTCATTTGCCATTTTGATTATTTTCTTCCTTTTTGATTTTGCATTGTAATTTTTCATTTACCCATTTACCTATTTACCTATTTACTTCTCTTGCCATAATAATTCTAGGGTTCAGTTTTCATAGTTTGTTGATAGAGTACTGTCTTAAACGAATTGACTTAAATGAATTGACTTAATGATTAATAAGTAACAATTAACTGAATCACTGATTGATTTCTATGAATTTTTGATAGATTCCATTTACTGATTGAATTTACTGATTTGTCCTATTGTTTTTGGATTTCTCTATTGGGTGTTTGAAAACCTTGAATTGTTGACTGAACTCAAGGACTTATTTCACTGTTTTATTGAATATTGAATATTAATTGCCTTAGTGTTCTACCTTAGTATTGAGTTACTGGGTTAAAGTTATTAGGTTTGCGGTAGTACAGCCATCATGACGGAAACAAAGATTAAAAAATATTTACAAGGTACTCCTCCGGCGGGGGGAAGTAAAGTGACTCCAGTTTCTGTCAATCAAGATGTTTTGGAAAAATTGCTGAATACCGTTACAGCTGGATTCAAACAGAATCAAGAATCTCTTGACGGGCTGAAAACAGATTTGATGAGTCAGATCAAGAAAACTAACGATCAGTTAGTAGAATTTCAAAAGCAGTTGCTGGCCAATACACAACAAGTTCATGACTTAACGGCCAAAGTTGAAAGAATGGAAGATCGGGATAAACAAACATCTAGCATAGTTAGAGAAAACCAAACAGAATTGATGGAACTAGAAGATCGGGTGATGAGACTCGAAATGGAGAAAGCTGCGACTATTCTCCGCTTTCAAAACTTACCAGAAGAGGAGGAGGAAGACATAATTAGTAAAATTACAGATATCCTAATAGTTGATGATGAAGAGCTATTGGAAGAAGGCCCAAGGGATATCCTTTGGGCCAAAAGAGTGTCCTCGAGCTATGTAAGGAAATTCAAGCTCCCTCGGGAGGTGCAAGTAAAGTTTCTTCGTCCAGAAATCACGGAAAGGATCTTGCGAAAAGCGAGAGAATGTGAAATGAATTGGAAGGGAACCAAGATTAAAATACTGAAAGAGATACCTTGGAGTTTGCGGCAGCGGAGATTTAAATTTAAGAAACTGTCCACTTGGCTAATGAAACATGAAATTCAGTACAGATGGCTTATTCCGCAAGGCCTCTTTTTCACATTTCAAGCTAAGAGATATAATATCACTACTGAGGCAAAGATGGAAGAATTTTGGGATGAGTTTGTGAAGCGAAATGGATCAGAGTCGGGAGATGAACAAGAGATAGAAGGCGCTAAGAAGCTTACCGATGATGACTCTCCCAAAAAGAAACATGAGAAGGTCAGAACCAGGCTCCAGAGCAGGAAAGATTCAGCCAAGATACCAGATAGTATTGATCCTCCAAAATGAATGCCAAGTTGGGAATCAAAATACTCTCTCTGAATGTCAATGGATTAAATGAACCTGGAAAGAGGAAGAAAATCTTTCAACAATTGAAAAAATCAGGAGCGCAAATTATTTGTTTGCAAGAAACCCATATTAGAAAGGACGACAGGAAGTATTTGGAAAACAAGAAATTGGGTACCCTTTACTCTTCATGTGACCCTCTTAAAAAGAAGAAGGGGGTAGCTATATTTATTTCCAACCACATCAAGTTGAGTTGTTTATACTCAGATGAACAAGGAAGAATTATTATAGTCGAATTGGAAGTAAATGGTCTTAAAACAATTCTTGGGAACATTTATGCCCCTAATGAAAATCAAGAAAAATTTTACCAAGCACTGCATACCAAACTCAGAGAATTTAACTCAGACAGGTATTGCATTGTTGGGGACTATAATGCAATATTTGACATCAAAATGGATAAAAAATACGATGATCCTCAAAAAAAGAAGAAGAATCGGAATTTACTACCTAACTCCTTCTTGAAAATGGCTGAAGAATTAAACTTAGTGGACGCCTGGAGAACTAAAAACCCTACAACAACAGATTTTACTTTTCATTCGCACGCGCACAAGTCTTGGTCTAGAATAGATATGGTCTGGACATCCTTGAGTATGATATTGTCTGTCAATCAAGTTGATATTCTCCCTCAATCGTACGCTGATCATAGCCCAATTTTGTTAGCCCTTCAGGAACAGTCAAGAAATCCTCGATGGTCCTTAAATTTGCAGATTTTAAAAGAGACTCAATTTTTGGAAGTAGCTAAAAAAGAGATCCAGGAATTTTTTAAACTCAATTTAGAGAAAGATACGAAGATCCCAGTTATTTGGGACGCATTCAAGGCCTTTTTCAGAGGAGTTGCTATTAGATATTCCAGTAAGAGGAGGAGAGAACAAAGGAAAGCTTATAATGAACTTTTAACAAAATTGAAGCATTATGAGAAACAACAGAAAACTGGAAATTCAAGGGAGGTGGAGGCCAGAATTATTTTTATCCAACATCAGATAAATACTCTGCTGGTAGAAGAAATTGAGAAAAAACTAAAATGGACAAGACAAAATTACTTTGAAAACGCCAATAAAGTGAGTAGATGGCTGGCCTATAGATTGAGGAAGGAAAAGGAGAAAAAGATTATAAAAATGTTGAAAAATGAAGATAAGAAGGAAGTGTTTCAAAATGCTCAAATGAAAGATATTATTCAAGATTTTTACCGGAACTTGTATAAAAAGCAAAAGATTGAACAATTAAACCAAGAAGCTTATATAAAGGGAGTTGAAATGGAACAATTAACAAGGGAACACCAAGCAAGTTTGGAGAACCCTATCTCAATCCAGGAGATGGTCGATGTAATTAGAACCCAGAAAAGTAACAAGACTCCAGGACTGGATGGACTCCCGATTGAGTTTTTCAGAGCTTTTGAAGATTTATTATTGCTGACTTTTAAGAGAGTAATTGAGAATGTTTATAATATAGGCGAGATCCCAGATTCGTGGAAAGAAGCCTTAATTACACTTATTCATAAAGAAGGCACTGATCCATCAGAAATCAAAAACTACAGACCAATCTCACTTTTGAACAGTGACTATAAGATCTTTGCAGCAATTTTAGCAAATAGATTGAAGAAGGTAATTGCTGGTTTAATTCACGATGATCAAACAGGTTTCGTCCCAGGTCGGCTAATGAACCAGAATGTGAGGTTACTCTTAAATGTGATTGAATATTACAAGGAACACCCTGATAAAGAATTTGCTGCCATTTTCATGGATGCGGAAAAGGCCTTTGACAATGTTAACTGGAACTTTATTAAAGAGACATTGGCTGCGATCGGCTGTGGTGAAAGATACTGTAGAATGGTTGAAGCAGTTTATTCGAAGCAGGCTGCGAAAGTGAGTTTTAATGGAGTGATGTCTGACTCTATAGAAATAGAACAAGGTACTAGACAGGGATGTCCGCTATCCCCTCTACTTTTTATTTTGACGTTGGAACCGTTAATTAAGAAGATAAGAGAGGACATCCAAATTCATGGGACTAGAATAAACAAAATAGAATTCAAAACTTTGGCGTTTGCGGACGATTTGGTATTTATCTTGGAACAACCCACTTCATCGATAACGCTTTTGAAGCAAAGACTAAGAGAATTTGGAGAAATCTCTGGCTTTAAATTGAATGTTTCCAAAACTAAAATTTTAGCGAAAAATATGGAAAAAGCTCAAATTGAACTACTAGAACAACTTTCAGGATTTAAGCATGAAAAAAAGATAAAATACCTTGGAATTTATCTGACAAGTGACTTAAAGACACTGTATAGAGATAACTATGAAAAAATATTGAAAGAAATTCGTAATGACTTAAACAATTGGAAGGACCTTCAAATATCGCTATTAGGTAGAATTGCTACAATAAAAATGAACGTCCTCCCAAGAATTTTATTTTTGTTCCAAACAATCCCAATTATTTTACCCAAACTATTTTTTCAACAACTCAACTCTATGATCAAGACCTTTATCTGGCAGGGTAAGAAGGCCAGAATAAAATTGAAAGTTCTACAAGATAGCAAATTAAGAGGTGGTTTAGCTCTCCCAGATTGGAATCTGTACTATAAGGCATGCAGTATCGCATGGTTAAGAGTCTGGTGTAAGTTAGGTAATAAAAGACTGTTGACTATTGAGGGTGCAGGTCTAGGAGAAGGTTGGCATAGCTATATGTGGTACCATACTCCTATGAAATCTGGTCGTTTCCTCAGACATGAAATAAGAAGATCTTTATATAAGACTTGGGATGAAATTAAAATGCAGTATACTTATACTCCAAAGTGGCTATCCCCGATAGAAGCCTTGACTCATCCTAACCTGTACAACTGGGATAACCCACAAGACTATGTCTATCTGTTGAACAACCAGAATGAGCTGATTGAGGAAGAGTTCTCTAAACTAAACTGGTGGCTTCGGTGTCAACTCAAATCAAGGTTTCAGAAAGACAAGGAAAAGGGCTTTTCGAATAAGCCTATTGATCTAGACCTTATTTTAGAGTCTAAACAGAAGATAATTTCTAAAGTATATGATTGGCTACTTCAAGTTAAGATGCAGGATGAAGTTGTTAAAGAAGCATGGATCCGCTGGTTGAAGGACTTTGGCTATAACATAGACTTGGAAGAATGGGAAAAATTATGGAAACAGAATTTAAAACTAATAAAACCAGCAGATCTCAAAGAAAATTTATATAAAATGGTTTATAGATGGCACTTCACACCAGATAGACTGGCTAAAATCTATCCCACATATTCTAATAAATGTTGGAAATGTCGAGAAGCTAAAGGATCATTGTATCATATATGGTGGCAATGTAAAGAAGCCAGAAAATATTGGTCCCAAGTCAACATTTGGATTCAGAAAATTTTGGAAATGCAAATTAATCATGTGCCAGAACTGTATCTTCTAAATATTTGCAGACAAAACTTACCTGTTACAAAACTAAAACCGTTATTGTATATAGTTACGGTTGCCAGAACACTCTACGCCAAGTATTGGAAGAATGACAGAATCCCTAATAGAGATGAATTTATTAATAAGCTGTTGGATGCCGCAGAATCTGATTTATTGTCCACAAGAGTAAGAGATGGCAATATTCAAAAATGTCAGGAGGAATGGGACCCCATTTATAAATGGGTTAAAAGTAGAGGTTTCGACATGGAGAAATAGCAATCCTTTCTTTTCTTTTCCAGCCCTCTCCATCTCCCAGTGTGCATGAGTTTGTAGTAGTTGTGGTTAGTAGTGGTTAGTTTATTGTTGTGTTTTGATTGTTCTGCACATCGAAATATCAAGAATGCACTGTGATCATTGAATTGCGCATCGATGTGCATGGAATGTATTTTGTTTGTGTTTTTGTTAGGGTTGTTTGTAATTTTGTTTATCTTGTTTATTTTTTCCTTTTTGTATACTATTTTCTCTTCAATAAATTTATGTATTATGAAAAAAAATCCCACAAACAATTAATGAGTATTAAAATTACACATTCAATAATAAAATAGATATACAGTAATTAAAACAGTTAAAACAGAATAAGACAAAATATTGAGTTGGTGCTATTCTGGTGTCGATGGCCTTCTTCCACTTCTCTTAAATACTGGTGCCGAGTCAATTGAGTGCCAGCCGCAAGAGGACAGTCTTGCAGGCCCTGTGGAACTGCACAAAGTTCTGCAAGGCCCTCACTTCATCTGGCAGTTGGTTCCACCAGCAGGGGGCTACAATTGAGAAGGCCCTGTCTGTGGTTGATTTCAATCGGGCCTCCTTCGGCCCGGGGATTACTAATAGATTTTGTGATCCCAATCTGAGTACTCTCTGGGAAACATGTGGGGTCCCTAAAGTAGGCAGGCCCTAGGCCATATAGGGCTTTAAAGGTAATAACCAGCACCTTGTAACGAATCCGGTATACTATTGGCAGCCAGTGCAGTTCCCACAGTCCTGGCTGAATGTGCTCCCACCTGGGGAGCCCCAATAACAGCCGGGCAGCCATGTTCTGCACTAGCTGCAGCTTCCAGGTTTGGCACAAGGGCAGCCCCATGTAAATGGCATTACAGTAGTCCAGCCTCGAGGTGACCATTGCATGGATCACTGTTGCCAGGTCGCTGTGCTCCAGGAAGGGGACCAACTGCCTTGCCCACCTAAGATGGAAAAATGCGGATTTAGTAGTGATGGCTATCTGGGCCTCCATTGTCAAGGAAGGCTCCAGTAGCACCCCCAAGCTCCTGACCTTGTGCGCCATTGCCAGTGGCACACTGTCAAATGCCTGTAGGGGAATTTCCCTTCCCAGACCACCACGACTCAAGCAAAGGATCTCTGTTTTTGCTGGATTGAGCTTCAATCTACTCAGCCTAAGCCATCCAGCCATGGCTTGTAGTGCCAGGTCCATATTTTCTGGGACACAGTCAGGTCGGCCGTCCATCAGTAGATAGAACTGGGTGTCATCAGCATACTGGTGACAACCCAACCCATACCTCTGGGCAATCTGGGCAAGGGGGCGCATGTAGATGTTGAACAACATTGGGGAGGTGCACCAAGGTGCCATGTGGGGAGGGTGGGGTTTGGGGAGGGGGAGGGTCAGCCAGAGCTTTTCACTTCCCCCAGTATGGCTTTGCCACTGGAGGCCTTCTGGGCACCTCTGCAGAGCACAGGCATGTGTGCGTCATTCCGTGCACTGCTATTTTTACCACCACATCTTTGGAGCAGGTTGCACCAGGTGGGCTTGGCACTGGCCTTTCCCCACCCTTTAGAGCCCAACTGGAGCCAGCTGGAATTCAAAAGCAGCAAGCAGCCAGTCCGCTTGGCTGGCTGAGTGAGCCTCATGTGCATGTACCCCTCCCTGACCCAACCCTTCTCTGCTTCCCTTCCCACCATCTTAGTTACCCCACCAGCCAAGGAAGCCTGGCCAAGTACCAGGAGCCCTTGCCAGACTGTATTGGTTGGTAGAAAGCCAGAAAGCAGAATGAAAGCACAGTTGTTTAGGGTGTGTGCTGGGTTGTTTGGGGGTGCTCGAACTAATAGGCACCCCCGTGTATATGGGCCTGATATATTCCATTGAGGTCAATGTCCTCCCAAGGATCTACCTCCAAATTCCAAGGAGTTTCACAGTTTGGATCTGGCAACTCTACACACATTCCCTGCTGGTAGCTGGGGGTGAGCTGGCAACCCTAACTGGAACTATGGTGAGACTACAGCCCAATGACATCGCAAGCACTCTGCTTGGCTAAAAGATAACTTGGCTAAAAATAACTTGGCTAGAAGAATCTGGTAGAAATACTAGGAATGATCATTGCATGAAAACAGTTATCAGTCAGATCACTTGATTAGTGATCTCTGTATAAACCATCTTCCTTTACTGGTATCTTCAGAATCAGATTTATGCTGACTTTTATTTCTATAATGTGCAATATATAATTAGATATTCAGAAGCGAGAACACATTTTATTGCTAGTAAATGCCATAACAATGTTTGCCTCTTTGTTCTTTCATATTTAGTAGAATGATCCAAAATTTGTGTGCTTGTGTTTTAATATCATTAGAAGTGCTGGTTTAAATCTGTCACTGAACAGTCACTGTACTGTTCCCTTATTGACATCACATAAATGAAAAAGAACATCTTGTTTTCATTTTTAAAATAAAAAAAAATACTTCAGGAGATAGATTCCCAATCGTGAAAAGGCCAATCTCGAAACATTTTGAAAGAGTGAAAGAGAGGGAAATTATTTATGGCTCCAGGAGATGTAATGTGTTGGAGTCAAGATTTTTGATTTCTCAGGATTACTGCCAAATTGAAAGTTGCCATTAAGTATTTGGAAAAGCGGCTCCTCTTTGTGAATATTATTGAAGTAGAAAAATGAAACTGAAAATATGCTTCTTTTGAAATCTTAGCTGGTCAGATATGTTTTACACAGACAGAATGGAACAGATATTAACTTTTCTATGTGTCTGTTGCCTATCATAGTAGAATGGAATGTAGTTTGTTATATTTTTATAAGTGTATTTTTGATCTGCTGATATTTTTTTTCAAGAAACAACTACTGTGATGTACTGGCTAACAATATTTAATAAAATCATTTTAAAACCTTTGCAAATATCTTTTTGTACTTCATATTATGACAGAGATCCATTCACATTTCAATGTTACAAGAAAAGTCCTATATGAGCACCCGGATGTAAGCTCATTTCGTCAATGGACTTCCTCAAGAGTAATCCTTCATAAAATTCTTCCAGGATAACCAGCCTTTTGTTACCACCCCATGTAAATGCTCTTCTACACTATTATCGAGTTCTTTCATCCACTCAATGACACTCAAGGGTATAAACTTATATTTGGAGCTTAAGTCAGTCCAAACTTATTTTTTTAAACCAGATTTTCAAGCCTTCTGGAGTTTGCTGGCCTTTAAGGCTCTCTACAATATTTTTATTGGAAGCAAGCTGTTCTTTTAGATGGCCATTTGCTCTTCTACTTTCTATATTTAATTATTTTTAATTTTAATTTCAAGCAAGCCATTCCTTTGACAGCAAAATAGCTCAAAGCCACTTAAGTGTAAGATTTAAGGCAGGCCAATCCTGTACCTCTACTACTAAATGCAAAAAAACCTCTTAAGAGTGTACTGGCAATGGTTTTTGCCAGGGCTGGTACATCACAGTAGTTGCATTGCCTATCTTATTAACTGTGATCCCTTTTTGTTGCTTATACTGCATCATATTCTTTTTCAGACAATGGTAAATTGTTAAAAAAAAAAAGCATTCAACCTAGAATATGGAGATGTATTAAATGTTCAGGGGCAACCTGGGGCCAGTCACACATTCTCAGCATAATCTACCTCACAGGGTTGTTACAAGGATAAAATGGAAGGGAAGAGAGCAAGGTGAGATTTGGTGTAGTGGTTAAGTGCGCAGACTCTTATCTGGGAGAACCGGGTTTGATTCCCCACCCCTCCACTTGCACCTGCTGGAATGGCCTTGGGTTAGCCACAGCTCTTGCAAGAGTTGTCCTTGAAAGGGCAGCTTCTATGAGAGCTCTCTCAGCCCAACCCACCTCACAGGGTGTCTGTTGTGGGGGGAGAAGATATGGGAGATTGTGTCACTCTGAGTCTGATTCAGAGAGAAGGGCGGGGTATAAAGTCATCAAGGTCCTCTGGGTTCCCACTGGGGAGAAAGACAGGCTATAAATGAGGTACATAAATAACATGAAGGACATCCACTACACTTTAGGAACTTCACCAAAGTGCTATTCTGTATCACATAGATGGGGGGTGGGGTGGATTTTTGCAGCATCACATTTTGGAGCAGCTGAAAGTGATGTCACAGTCTCAGAAACACTCCAGCAACCTAAGTTCTGACTTCAAGTGGCCCTGAGGGTTGCTAGAGAAGGGCTGGCAACTCTAGAGGAGTGTACCTATTCCAGCTGATTGTGAAGTTAGCTGGAAATGGGTCATTATATGTTTTATTTCCACTTACTAATTTCAAGTATCACAACAGGAGATAATAGATTTATGTCAGTGTGTCAAATCCTCACAGAATCATCATAGAATAAGGCCCAGTCTATCCACCACTTCTTTTCAGCTGAACAACCTCTCCATAACCTGAGCTAAAGAAGAAAAAAGGTTTCCTACGGTTGTCAAGTCCAAGCTGGGAAATTCCTGGGGATTTGGGGGTGGATCTTTGGAACAGTGGGATTTGTGGAGGGCCCTCAATAAGCTATAATGTCATAGAGCCAACCCTTCAATGCAGCCATTTTTCTTGAGGGGAACTGATATCTGTAAACTGGAGATCAGTTGAGATTTCAGGGAGTCTCCAGAGCCACCTGGAGGTTGGCAACTCTATGGCACAGTGTGTGTTGGTTTTGAATGTCCAAATGGCTTTGGAATGTGCATGTGACAATAAAGTAAATTATTGGAATAACTTGTTATTTATATTAAAAAAAACATATATTTTGTTTCTCAAGAACAACTCATGTAAGACTAACCTTATCTCTTTTTTTGAGAAAGTCACTACCTTGCTGGATCAAAGGAATTCTGTAGACATAATTTATCCTGATTGCAATAAGGCTTTTGATAAGGTTCCACATACTATTCTTGTTGCAAATTGATAAGATGGGTTTGGATCCTGTTACTGTTATGTGGAACTGCAACTGATGGATCACACCCAGAGAGTGCTTGTGAATGGTTCCTCATCCTCTTGGAGAGGAGTAACAAGTAGATTGCCTCAAGGATCTATCCTGTGTCCTGTTTTGTTCAACATCTTTATAAATTATTTGGATGAAGGAATAGAGGGAATTCTTATTAAATTTGCAGATGATACTAAATTAGGAGAGGTAGCAAACACAGTTGGAGACAGGATACAGGATGATCTTCATAGTCTGGAAAACTAGGCTAAAATAAAATGAATTTTAACCAGGATAAATGTAAAGTTCTGCATTTAGATAGGAAAAAATCCAATACAACATTATAGGATAGGGGAAACTTGTCTTTATGTGCAAATAGGATTTACGGGTCTTAGTGGACCATACACTGAACATGAGTCAGCAGTGTGATGTGGTAGCTAAAAAGGCAAATAAAATTTTGGGCTTTATCAAGAGAAGTCTAGTGTCCAGATTACATGGCATGATGCTATTACTTTACTCTGCTCTGGTTAGACCTCACCTAGAATTTTGTGTTCATTTTTGAGCATCACAATTTAAGAAGGATATATACAAGCTGGAATGTGTCCAGAGGAAGGCAACAAAGATGGTGAGGGGTATGGAAACAAAGTCCTATGAGGAAAGGCTTAAGGAGCTGGGTACGTTTAGCCAGAAGAGGAGATGACTGAGAGGTGATATGTTCACAACCATCAGGTTCTTGAAGGGCTGTCATATAGAGCAGGGGTGGCCAAGGGTAGCTCTCCAGATATTTATTGCCTACAACTCCCATCAGCCCCAGCCAGCATGGCCAATGACTGCGGCTGATAGGAGTTGTAGGCAAAAAACATCTGTAGAGCTACCCTTGGCCACCCCTGATATAGAGGATGGAGCTGAGTTGATTTCTGTTGCCCCAGGTTGGACTGAAAATAAATTAAAAGAGTTTCCGGGTAAACTTTAGGATGGTCTTCCTGTCAAAGTGGTTCCTCAGCGGAACAGGCTTCCTTGGGACATGGTAGGCTTTCCTTCTTTGAAAGTTTTTAAAAAGAGGCTAGATGGCCATCTGACAGCAATGCTGATTCTGTGAATTAGGCAGATCATGAGACGTAGGGCAGGAAGAGTTGCATCAGTGCTTGTGGTCTTTTCTTACATGCCAAGGGAATGCCAAGGGAAATGCTGATTGCCACTTTGGGATCAGGCAGCAATTTTTATTCAGGCCAGTTTGGCAAGGGATCCTGGAATTTTTTGCCATCTTCTGGGCATGGAACAAGGGTTACTGGGGATGATGTGTATGGGAAAGGTATTTGTGAATATTTGTGAATATCCTGCATTGTGCAGGGGATTTGGACTAGATTACCCTGGAGCTTCTTTCCAGCTCTAGGATTTACTCCAAATGGAAGTAGAACTTTTGTGGTACAACAAATAATTAAGAGTTTTAATTTTAGCACTGTAAAATCCACATTGTAAAATCCACATTGCATAAGAAGTAGATCACTAAATTTTATGATAAAACAAACAGTCATATAAGATTTCTTTTATTTCTATGACAGCTGAATAACATTCCTGCCTCTCTGAAATATTTTGTTATCACTGAATCCAGGGCTTTTTTTATAGCAGGAATCGCTTTGCATATTAGGCCACATACCCCTGATGTAGCCAATCCTCCTGGAGCTTATAGTAAGCCCTGAACTAAGAGCCCTGTAACCTCTTGGAGGATTGGCTACATCAGGGGTGTGTGGCCTAATATGCAAAGGAGTTCCTGCTACAAAAAAGCCCTGATTACATCAAACTGATATTGCTTCAAATTGTTTTTTCTACTAAGGCTAGATTAGTTTAATCTTCCTAATAACAAATGTTTTGAAACTGTTGAATTACATATCTTAAGAGAACAGGTGACCCTGACATTTTATTTTTCTGGAATCCCTATATTCACTGTATTTGATCTTGTATTTTTGTTCTTGTTAAGGGAAATCACGATTCTTTGTGCTTCAGATTGGCTTGTACTACAAGTTTGGAAAGAGTTGTGTTATTTTATTGTGATGTAATGTGCCCTAGAGTCTTCTGGTGAGAAGGAAGATACATTTTTAAATAAAACATAAAACTTCTACAATCAAATGCAGAAGCATCTACAGAAGCATTTGTATAGTGTAATAATAAATAGGTTCTACAGAAGTCTGTGGACGGTAGAGAGATGGCTCAATCTCTAGCTATTTTCGTTGAGAAGCTCACTTTGGTGACGTTAACACGAAGGATGTATCGCACATTCCTGGCTCTCACTGACTGCTTTGTGGAGCTGGAGACCAGAGGCAAGGTCGTTGCCACGGACGACAGAGTTTATATTTTGCTTTCATTGCTGCCTCCGGAGTTTTCACAACTGATAATAGCTCTGGAGTCTATCGATGCCAACATTCTGACCATGGAGTACGTCTGTGCCAGGTTGTACGACTTTCAAGACAGGCTGACTGCAGCATCCCATTTTGGGAGTGGAGTCAGTGCACTTGTCAGTGGGAGTGAGTCAAGGGCCGTGCTGAGTCAGAGGGTCATTGCCAAGCAGCAGCAGGAAAGCAGCTTGGCAGTACTACATGTGAGAAAGTGTTACCGGTGTGGGTCAGCTTCTCACATCAGGAAGTTCTGTCAAGAAGCTGGGAGACAGAGAAGAACATCTCTACAGAAGCCTAGGAACTGTGAGCAGGCTAAACTGGTGACTACGGGAACAACAGCACAGGGGTCTGTTTGGCTAGTAGATTCTGGGGCGACTAGTCATATTTGTACTTCTAAAGCTTTAATGAAATGTTCTCGGCAGGCTGTGTTATCTCATGTAAACTTCACTGATGGTTCTATGTCTGAGGTAGTGTGTAATGGCCGGGTAAACTTTCCAGCACTAGGCTGTGACCTTGAGGAAGTGCTGTGTGTGCCGGCATTACAATCAAATCTGCTCAGTGTTAGCTCTTTAGCTAGATCAGGATTTGAAGTAAAGTTTTCTGACACAGGCTGTAAAGTGTCCAAAGGTGGAAAAATCCTCACAGAGGGAAAGTTGATTGATAATGTGTATGTGGTGGGGAGTGAAGCCATTAAGGTGGATCAAGTGTCTAATGTATGCCCCCATGATTCATGTTTACATCTCCTTCGCGGTAGGCTTAAGCATTCAAGTTTTCATACTATTAGCAAGACGCTGTCTTTGCTGCCAAATGTAGCTGTAAAATCTTGTAAGGCATATCTAGACTGCCAAGTGTGCAAAAAGGTCAAAAGCAAGGCATTCCCGGTTGCTAAGGAAAGCACGAGGGTGTCTGAGCGCGATTAGCTCTAATTCATGTTGATATTATTGCGCCATTTCCAAAGAGCCATTCAGCTAATAGATATGTATTTCTAATAGTGGATGACTGTGTAAGATATTGTTGGTCTTATGTACTCAAACAGAAAACAGATGTGTTTCAGTGCTTTAAACAGTGGGTAAAAAGAGTACAGAAGCAGCTTGGAGTGCAGTTGCTAGCCCTACAAACTAGGAGCCTAGTTTAGAGTTCCTTAGAGTGTTTGGAACGAAAGCCTGGGTTAATATTCCTCTAAAATTGAGAAGGAAAGGAGGTGCCAGATCCAGAAAATTGATATTTCTGGGATATCAAACCAATATGAAGTCATATAGGCTTAGTGACACTGAACAGAAGGTGACGTTCAGTAGATCTGCTAACTTCAGCGAGCATAGAAATTGGGCTAAGCTGCATGGAACTGAAGGGAATACTCATGTATTGCTGCCACTGACAAATGATAGCCAGGAACAAGGTATCTGCTGTAGAGCAGCAGGAGGTATCTGAGAACGAGCAAAAAGCTTGTCAGGAGACTCGGGTTTCATCCTGCAGTACGAAAGGTGTTCCTCCTGTACGATATGGTTTTGATAACAGCGTTAACCATGTGTATGTGTCTGAACCTGAGAGTTATCAGGAAGTACTGACTCTGGCAGATGAGGAGAAAAAGGCCTGGCTGGAAGCCATGGAACGGGAATATTTATCTCTGTTCAAGAATGGAGTGTTTTCTTTCACAGAGAGGCTGAAAGGAAATAATATACTTGCAGTTGGGCAGATCACCCAGAAGCTAAGTCTACTTCAGGGTTTGTAGCGTACCTGGGAAGAGCACTCATTATGTGAAAGGCTGTAAAGCAAACTTTAGTTGCTTGTAGCACATGTGAGGCAGAATTCAGTGCATTGAATGAATGCATATTGAATCTGGAGTGGCTTGTACAATTAATGAAAGATCTAAATGTAACATGTGACCTGCCAATCACTGTATTTAATGATAGTTCTGCTGCAAAGCAGTTAGCTGAAAATGTATGTGCCAGAGGAAGGAGTAAACATATCCTAATCAGATATTACAATGTAAAAGAGTCGGTTACTCGGGGAATTGTAATATTGGAAAAAATGTGCCACAGAGGACAACATTGCTGATCTGTTTACTAAATGTTTGTACAATGAAAGACATGTAAAACTGGCTGAATTATTAGGCATGTGTTCACTAGCAGTCTAAGGAGGTGTGTTAGTATTATGTAGCCTGCTGTGAAGCATGCTAGATCAAGAACTGTCAAAGTGACAGCTAATCACATGACAAGAGTCACAGGACTACTCAACCTGGCTGATGCAGGAACTGGCAATATCTGGATCTGTCCAGAGGAATCATCTTGAGTCAGCAGTTTACCTGATTGGTTGGCAGTACTATATAAGCAGCAGAGTATGTTACTGGCGAAGCACTTTGCTACTCTGGACTGTATCTGTATATAACCACTGTAAATATCTGTATAATACACAGTTTGTTATACAACCAAACTGGTGTGTTGGCTCTTCACATCTACGTTCCTATTGCTAAGGCAAGTTACTGCTTTGGTTTACCTGCACTCAGCGCATGCTCCTGCCGTCATTCACTTGGGTGGGTGGGAAGACAGCCAAGCTGGGGAGGGGGGCGCTTGCCCAGAGGCCTTTAGTGGTACCTTTGCAGGTTGGTGGGAAATTCCTAAGGGATCACTACAGGCCTCTGAGGGAAAGGCCTTTCCTCTCGGGGAACCACTGTTGCCAGTCTCCAGGTAAGAGCTGGCGATCTCTCAGAATTACAACTGCTCTCCAGATAGATGGTGGAGTTCACCTCCCCTTGACATAGCAGAGGGGAGTGAATACCTTCACTTAGGTGAGTGGGAAGATAGCCAGGCTGGGGCGGGGTGCACTTGCCCAGAGGTCTTTAGTGGTACCTTTCTAGGTTGCTGGGAAATTCCTAAGGGATCACTACAGACCTCTGAGGAAAGGCCTCTCCTCCTGGGGAACCACTATTGCCAATCTCCAGGTGAGGTCTGGAGATATCTCAGAATTACAACTGCTATCCAAATAGATGGCAGAGATCAGCTCCCCTTGAGGTGGGGGGAGTAAATGCCTTCACTCGAGTGGGTAATAAGACAGCAAGGCACTCGCCCAGAGGCCTTTAGTGGTATCTTTCCAAGTCGGAATCTCCAAGGTGGAAAATTCCTGGAGATTCTGTGGTGGAATTTGAGGAGGACATACGAGTTAGGGCTTCAGAGTGAGATCTTTATTTATTTATTACTTTCAATTTATATCCCACCCTCTCCGCAAGTGGACTCAGGGCGGCTTACAACATCATAAAATACAATCAATCCAATAAAACATATAAAACCATAATTTACATATATCAGCTTTATACCCATTCTATAGCGCTATTTCAGTCCAGTATAGGCGGTATTGACTTCTCGACTATGATCGCCAGCATTCTGTAAGATGTCCGGTGGCAGCCCTTTTTCAATCAAACCGCAAAAGCCTGTTTAAACAATTCGGTCTTACAGGCCCTGCGGAACGCAGACAAATCCCGCAGGGCCCTTATGGCTTCTGGGAGGGTGTTCCAAAGTTCTGGTGCTGCCAGCGAAAAAGCCCTGGATCTCGTCATACACAGCCTGGCTTCTTTTGGGCCAGGGGCAGACAACAGATTTTTTGTCCCTGATCGCAGTGTTCTCTGGGGGATATATGGGGAAGGGCGGTCCCGTAGATAGGCAGGTCCCTGACCATAGAGGGCTTTAAAGGTTAATACCAACACCTTGAAGCAAACTCGGAACACAACAGGCAACCAGTGCAGCTCTCACAGCACTGGCTGAATGTGCTCCCATCGCGGCAGCCCCATTAACAGCCGTGCTGCAGCATTCTGCACTAGTTGTAGTCTCCGGGTTAGCATCAAGGGTAGCCCCATGTAGAGAGCATTACAGTGAAATATTCTTGAGGTGACCGTAGCATGGATTACTGTCGCTAAGTTGTTGCGCTCCAGGTAAGGGGCCAGCTGCCGCACTTGCTGAAGATGAAAAAAGGCAGATCTAACAGTGGCTGCTACCTGGGCCTCCATTGTAAGGGAGGACTCAAGAAGCACTCCTAAGCTCTTGACCTTGGGGACCGGTATCAGTGGTACCCCATCAAGGGCCGGCAGCTGGATCTCTCTCCCCGGACCGCCTCGACCCAGGTAGAGAACTTCCGTCTTCATCGGATTCAATTTCAGCCGACTCAGTCTGAGCCAAGAGGTCACGGCTTGTAACGCCAGGTCTAGATTTTCCAGGGTACAGTCAGACTGGCCACCCATCAATAGATAGAGCTGGTGTCATCCGCATATTGATGGCAACCCAGTCCGTACCTCCTGACAATCTGGGCAAGGGGGCGCATATAGATATTAAATAGCATCGGGGATAGGACCGCTCCCAGCGGCACCCCACAACTAAGAGAGTGCCTCTGGGATTGTTCCTCCCCTATCACCACCCTTTGTCCCCGATCTTGGAGAAAGGAGGTCAGCCACTGTAAGGCAGATCCCTGAATCCCCACATCGGCAAGGCAGCTAGTCAGTAGCTGATGGTCAACCGTGTCAAAAGCGGCTGACAGATCTAATAACAACAGCACTGCAGAGCCGCCCTGATCCAGATGTCACACGAGGTCATTTATGAGAGCGACCAGAACTGTCTCCATCCCGTGACCTGGCTGGAAGCCAGACTGGAATCGATCCAGTGCGGAAGTGTCCTCCAGGAATCCCTGCAGCTGAATCGCCACCGCCCGCTCTATGACCTTACCCAAAAAGGGAAGGTTTGACACCGGCCGATAGTTCTCCAATATGGCCGGGTCTGCTGATGGTTTTTTTAAGAGGGGACGGACCACTGCCTCTTTAAGAGGTGTGGGAAAGATCCCTTCAATCAGGGACCTGTTGATAATGTCCTGTAGTGGTTCACGCAGCCATGTTTGGCTAGCCTTTATAAGCCAAGACGGGCACGGATCTAACCTACAGGTCATAGGGCGTACAGCTGCAAGCATCCTGTTGACTTCCTCCAGACTGAGTGGACCGAAGGAGTCCAGAATTGGACCAGAAGACATGCTCGGTGCCCCAAGTTCCTCTACTGTATTAATTATGGTGGGTAAGTCGTGTCGGAGCGACGAGATCTTATCTGCGAAAAAGCTCGCAAAAGCCTCACAGCCTATTTCCAATTCTCTATTATTTTGTTTGCCCTGCAGCAATTCTGTTAATGACCGAATTATACTAAACAATTGTGCTGGGCGCGAGGTCGCAGATGCGATTCTGGATGCAAAGTGATCCTTCTTTGCAATCCAAATAGCCATCTCATAGGTCCGCATAAATGACCTATATGATGTTCTTGTAGCTTCGTCACGAGCGTGGCGCCATTGTCTCTCTAGTCGTCTTAATCGTCGCTTCATTGATCGCAGCTCCGGGGTATACCACGGAGCGGATCGTGATCGAGGATGAAGAGGACGTCGGGGAGCGATTTCGTCGATGGCCTCGGAGAGCCGGTTATTCCACGTCTCCACTAGCTCATCCAATGAGTCGCCGGAGGGCCAAGGATCCCGTATAGCCATTTGAAGCTGCAACGGGTCCATCTGACTACGCGGGCGAGCCAAAATCTGCTCACCGCCTAAACGGGACAGGGGTGGCATGTCCACACGGGCCTTCAGGGCCTGGTGGTCAGACCATGGCACTGCCTCGGCAGATATCTGACCCACTACTACTCCCGCCGCAAAGATCAGGTCTAGTGTGTGCCCAGCCTGATGCGTGGGCGCTGTTACATATTGGGAAAGTCCTAGTGCTGCCATGGAAAGCACTAGGTCCATCGCACGAGTGGAAGCTGCGTCCTCAGCATGGACATTGAAGTCACCCAGGACTATAAGTCGAGGGTGCTCCAATGCCCAGCCTGCTACAGCCTCTATCAGGGATGGCAGGGCACTGGCCGGTGCGTTAGGTGGACGGTACACCAGCCAGATTGCCAAACTTTCCCCAACGTCCCACACCAGGCCCACACACTCCACGCCCTTGATCACTGGCGGCGGAAGTATCCTGAAGGAGCAATCCTCCCGTATGAAAAAGGCCACCCCTCCCCCCCACCTGCTAGTCCAGGCCTGGTGAAGGACGGAGAACCCAGGCGGGGCAACTTGGGAGAGAGCAACTGTCTCCCCCTCCCGCACCCAGGTTTCCGTCACGCAAGCCAGGTCCATGTCCTGCCTGGTGAAAAATTCTTGCAGGACTGAGGTTTTATTATTTATGGACCTGGCGTTGCACATCACCAGGGATGGAGGCGAGTGTCTCCACTTGGCCCTCCCACTTGCCATCCTTGGGATGGGACACAGGCTGGAAGGGGAGCGAGCCCTCTTGTGTCCCGTACTCCTTCCATTCACACTCTGCCTGCTCCCACCGCTGTACTTTCCCCTCCCCAGGAGCACTGGAATCCCCTGGCCCGATATCATTTACCAAAGATTTTCCGAAGTCTGGGTCTCTGTCATGAATCAGCAACCACACAAACGTATTCTGTTCTTTTGCCCACTCTACCTAAAAATTTCTGACCCAGGTTCTTGCTGTGGAAGCTGAGTGGGTGATTGGACCAAGCATAGATTACCAGCCTAACCTGCCTCACAGGGTTGTTGTTCAGATCACATAGGGAAAAGGAGAATGATGCAAACTGCTTTGCACCCCCCCCCCCCACTGTGAAGAAAGATTGTCATTTTCCTATGTAGAAGCTGCAGGGAGGGAAAAGGCAATGGAAAGCTGAAGTCAGAGGGGCAGATAAAGGAAAGGAGATAGGGTTGCCAATTCTAGGTTGGGGTGGGGCCTGGAGAGGGTGGGGTTTGAGAAGGGATAGGACCTCAGATAGTTACAATGCCATTTCCTTCTGGGGAGGCACTGGAGATCACTCAGATTTACAACTGCTCTCTAGATGGCAGAGATTAGCGCCCCTTGAGGTGTGAGGGGGCTCAATGCCTTCACTTGGGTGCGTAGAAAGACAGCAAGGGTGGCAGGCATTCCCCTAGAGCCTCCTTCTAGAGCCCGTTGTATTTTTTTTTTCACAATAGGCCTTACTCCTAGTTACTTAAATAACAAACTTACTTCCAGTAATCAGCAAGCCTTTTTAAAAATTATATGCCCATTGTAAAGCTAATTTTATTGTATATCACTTTTCTGTGAACTGCCCCAGTGCAGTGGTCTGTTGAAGGCACTGTCTGCTTTCCCTATTTTCTCTTTTGCTCAGTGGCTCTGGCTACTTGGAAGTAACAGCAATTCTTCAGACCTCTCAAGCATTACAGTTTCTTTGATCTGTATTACAAAGAATGCTTCCAAAACAAGAAAAAATGTTTAGCAAAATATATAAAATGTACCCTCCAATTTGAAAGCGAATGCATTATGAGGTTGTCAAAAAAGGCCCCATAGCTGTCCCCCTAAAAAAAAAAAAAAAACCAAACAAACCTGGGAATCCTTTTGCAATATAGGACAAATAGTGTTGAAGTCCATGAACTCAGCAGTAAACAGTCTGAATGCTAAGCAGATGAGAATATATATTATGACAGCACCAGGGTTAGTTTGGAAAGAATACCAGGACAGATGTCATAGCACACAGAGATATTCAAAGAAGCAGGTCCATGTAAAATAAGGTGCAAAAATGAAAGACAAGGGGGACCATAAACCAACACCATGGTTATAGTTGGTGAATATATCTGGAGAAAAGAAGTCTGGAGAAAAAATAAATACAATGAAGGGTAGGACTGGACAAGCTGATGCAGATACTCTAAATATACTCAAAAGGTACTCTAAAAATTCACTTGTAGCTATTGGAATGGCCTTGGGTCATCTATAGCTCTTCCAGAGCTATCCTTGAAAGAGCAGCTTCTGGGAAAGCTCTCTCAGCCCCATCTATCTCACAGGGTGTCTGTTGTGGAGGAGGAGGAGGAAGAAGAAGATATTGGATTTATATCCCACCCTATACGCTGAATCTCGGAGTCTCAGAGCAGTCACAATCTCCTTTACCTTACTCAGAGCAGTCACAACCTTCTTTAGCCCCACCAGGACCAGCTCGCTCACTAGGCAAACTGAGCAATTGTCTAGGGCACCAGCAGGGCAGGGTGCCAAATTCGGCCTTCCCCCCTTATTCCTAGGCAAACACCTAGTTTGCCAGCTCCTCAGCCTCCTCCTTCCTTCCTTCCTTCCTTCCTTCCTTCCTTCCTTCCTTCCTTCCTTCCTTCCTTCCTTCCTTCCTTCCTTCCTTCCTTCCTTCCTTCCTTCCACCCCAGGTCTATTTCAATGCCCAGAATAGTGGTCGAGCGCTGCACTCCCAGGCAATCTAAAGGCAGCCCCGCCGCCGATCAGCTGATCAGCAGTTAAAACCACACAGCATGCTCACTGTCAGTGCCCAGACAAGCCAGTAGCAGCAGGAAGGACCAGCCTCCTGAAAGGGCACTGCCGCTGCTGCCTCCTCCCCCCTTCCTGGATGGGAAGGAAGTGGGGAAGAGGCAGTGGTGGTGGCGCCCTTTCAGGATGCTGGTCCTTCCTGCTGCTACTGGCCTGCCCGGACACTGACAGACAGTGAGTGTGCCACATGGTTTTACCCGCCGATCAACTGACTGGAGCACCGCGACTTAGCAATGGTGATCCATGCTATGGTCCCCTCGAGGATAGATTACTGTAACGCCCTCTATATGGGGCTACCTTTGACTCTGACTCGGAAACTGTTCTAGTGCAGAACACTGCAGCACAGTTGTTAATGGGGCTTCCTCGATGGGAGCACATTCAACTGGTGCTGAAAGAGCTGCACTGGCTGCCTATTGTGTACTGAATCCGCTTCAAAGTGTTGGTATTGACCTTTAAAGCCCTATATGGCCAAGGACCTGTCTATCTAAGGGACCACCTTTCCCCATATATACCCCAGAGAGCACTGTGTTCAGGAAGTCTATATCTGTTATCCATTCCTGGACCAAGAGAGGCCAGATTATGCTCTACACAGGCGAGGGCCTTCTCAGTGGCAGCCCCTAATTTATGAAACGCACTCCCAGAGGCTATGAGTGCCCTGCGGGATCTCTCCCAATTCCACAGGGCGTGTAAAACTGACCTTTTTCAGCAGGCCTACAGTAACTAACGCATGAGGAGCTGCCACTACTTTGCCGCTGAATACTACCACCTATCTATATAACACCTAACAGAGCAATACGGAGAATTAAGAATGAAAATGAAGCTGGACCTCCTATGTAAGGAATTTTATAGCACCATTTTTAAGTTTTAAATTATAAATTGTTTATATGTGTTGATTTTATAATCATAAAGTATGGTTATTGTTGTATTATGATTGTGAGCTGACCAGAATCTGTATGTGGAGTGGGCGGCATACAAATTTAAAGTAAATAAAATAAATTGGGGGGGGGGGTGCCTTTTGATAGCCGGGAGCATGGCTCAACTGCCATTCCAGGCATTGAATATACCTGGGGTTGAGAAGGGAGGGAGGAGGAGGTGCAGCGGGGAGTGGGGAGGGAGGCATGGGGAGTGTTGTGAAGGGGTGCGGCTGGCTGCAAGTCTGCCTAGGGCACCGTGCGCTCTTGGGCTGGTTGTACCTTCCACAACAGACACCCTGTGAGGTGGGCTGAGAGAGCTCTTGCAGCAACTGCCCTTTCAAGGATAACTCCTATGAGAGCTATGACTGACCCAAGGCATTCCAGTAGGTACAAATGGAAAAGTGGGGAATCAAACCCATTTCTCCCAGATAAGGTATAGGAGATTGTAAGCTTCTCTGAGATTCAGAGTGAAGGGCAAGATATAAATCCAATATCTTTGGTGCTTGGGACGGGGGCAGTGGGAGGTCTTCTAGTGTCCTGGTCGCACTGATGTACCTCCTGATGGCACCTGTTTTTTTGGCCACTGTGTGACACAGAGTGTTGGACTCGATGGGCCATTGGCCTGATCCAACATGGTTTCTGTTATGTTCTTATGTAATGGTTGAGTACATATAAAAAAAAGGGGGGGGATACAAGCTTGTTTTAAAATATATGAATGAACCTTATAAACCTCATGGAAAGTAATGTAAAATATATATTTAAATATTCTATTCTAGAGCATTTAACCAACAAATTTGATAATAATGTAAAATGGAATTGTTTGTTTAGATCAGTTACCAGTAATTTATCCTAAAAGAATCTTAATACTTCATGTTTGTTAAGAAATAAAAAAGAAGGTATCTTATATAAAAGTAAAGCAATCATGTCTTTTTTTGTTTTAAAAATCCTGAGTCAGAACAAATTTATTTTAAAGTTTTCAGGATAACTGTTTTGGAATTTGATTTTCATTTACTTTTTATTTATAGTGCTTTCAGTGAACTAGGTGAAATACACTGTCAGGAAGATTAGTTTTATTTAGCATCAGTAGATCTTTCAAGATATTGCAAAGTTGATCCCACACTGTCCTCATTTTCCCTACTTCACTATGCTTTTTAGAGTCACAACCAGTTTTTTTCCCCCTTCCAAGCTGACAGTAAAGTCTCCTTCTGACCTTTGATTCACAATTTTTTAAAATAATTTTATTTGGATATATTTGCGATCCAACACATATTCAGTTACCAAGATTTCATGTCTCTGAACTGCATAGCAGAGGACACTTGCTTAAAAGGTATTAATCCTCTCATAAAATGCCATCCGTAAATGTTGCTTAAGTATTTAAGTATTTACATATGCTTGCAAGATAGGGTTGCCAAGTCTAATTCAAGAAATATCTGAGGGCTTTGAGGGTGGAGCCAGGAAACTTTGGGGGCGGAGCCAGGAGACATTGTGGGTAGAGCCGTAAATAAAGTTGTGATAAGCACAACTGAACTCCAAAGGGAGTTCTGGCCATCACATTTAAAGGAACCACACACCTTTTAAATGCCTTCCCAACATTAGAAATAATGAAGGATAGGGGCACCTTCTTTTGGGACTCATAGAATTGGACCCCCCAGTCCAATCTTCTTGACATTTTGAGGAGAATCAATAGATGCTGTGCTGAAAATTTGGTGCTTCTACCTCAAAAAACAGCCCCTCCAGAGCCCCAGATACCCCCAGATCAATTCTCCATTATACCCTATGAGAATCAATCTCCATAGAGAATAATGACGTGCCCAGCAGACATCCCCCCCTCCCCGTTTCTGACGACTCTGAAGTGGGGGATTGGCATCTCTACTCACAAGTTGCTGAACTTCCAACTTGTTGTTAGCCGCCCTGAGCCTGCTTTGGCGGGGAGGGCAGGATATAAATAAAATGTTGTTGTTATTGTTGTTGTTGTTATTATTATTATTATTATTATTATTATTATTATTATTATTATTATTCAAAGTAACACAGAGGAACCAAAGGTTCAAGTTTACCTTTCCTATGTAAATGACCTCTGGAAAGCTTGTGCAGCCAATGGAGGGTCTGGGCTGTTTTCACAGCCACTAGAAGCAGCCATGTTGTTTTTCTGCTTCCCCCACCCCCATTCAGCCTTAAAAATACAGACACACCATCCCAAGAGGAAGCCTTTCCCAGCAGAGTCTGAAGCCTCCTGAGGTGGAAAGGCACATGGTGGCGGTGAGGGCGGGGCTTCCGCCCACCGGCCAGCTGACTGGGAGCGGGAAGGAGCCTGGAAAAGCGGGAGAAGCCCTGCTGGGACTTGGGGATTGGCAAGCCTATTGCAAGCTATCACAGCTTCAAACTAGGTATGTATGGCAAACTAGAAATACAAAATTTGACAATGTCAGTGCTCACTAGACACAGTGAATATATAAAATTTTTCCTGCAAATGGAAAATGTTGTGTTAAACGCTTCCTCAGATGTTTCATAAGGTACAATGCAATAAATACAATCTTTGACATTTTTCTTTTTGGGGGTATATTTTAATATTTATATGTGTGTGTTTGCGTGCATGTGTAAGTGTGTGCATCTGGAAGTCATGGCAACCTCTGGCAACTGACCCCTACTGGGGGCTTGGAGGATATTCAAGGAGGTAGCTGAATAAAGCCTGCCCCCTGCCTCTCAGCTCCTGGTATTCCAAGGATTTCTCCCATCCAAGTATTTGCCTGAGTCGACCCTGTTTAGCTTCCAAGATCTGACGAGATCGATCTTGCCTGGGCTATCCAGGTCATCCAGGCTTTATGTGTAGCTTCTTCATAACCCTGAAGGCATAAATGGAGAACAAATAATTCCAGACCTAAATAATTTTGCAAATATTAATGGTGCTACATGTGAAACTTGGATTTGTTTCTTCTCATCCAGTACATAAATCACTGCATCCTGCCAGCTTGAACATCAGCTAAGTTAGAATTTCCACTCTTGAAATATTTGTACAGCTGTGTAATACTCTGAGCAAGCTACTGCATATTTCATCGACAATTAAACCAAGATCTGACATTTACAGCATTCATGTTTCCTCAGTGAGTTCCCAGTTCCCTCTGCAACAGACACTGGGCATCTCTTGTTGCTAATAAAGTTCACTTTTTTTTCCTGATGTGTGTTTGTGGAGGATATTTGTTTGTTCCATTTCCCTCTAGCCTTTCTTTAAAGGCAAGAACACCATAGTTTAATGCCTGTGCTGATTCCTAGAAAGGAGGCTAGGGGTTATTATAAAGCAAGACCACAAAACACTGCATGAATCCTTCTGTGCTCCCTGAATATATTTACATCACTGTGTAGTGTGGCATTAATTTTGTATGTGTGCATAAATGAATCAGTCATTCCTATAATGTTTGGAGGCATCACATACTGCTCTGTTCCATAACAAGTAACTTACTGACAGTAATGAATGTCAGTATTCCCAATTTGATTTTATGCATTTTAAAAACAGGAGTTTAACTTTCTTGGTAGCTCTAGATTGCTTTATTGTTTCTCCCAGTTGAATGCCTTCTTGCTGACCATTGCCCCCTTAAATATTTGGCAAGAGACATAAAGCAACATAAATGGCCTAGATCAGGGGTGTCAAACTCATTTGTTAGGAGGGCCATCTGACACAAATGGGACTTTGTGGGGGCGGGCCATGAGTGTCATAAAATATGTCAAGTAGTGGAGATATAATCTTTATAATGGACACAGACAAACCCAATTAAAGATATTTTTTTTAAATTTAAAATACAAACATGCTTAAAACTCTTCCAATGGTTTAAGTTGGAAAGCTGGGGGACTAGTAGAATTTGGCAATGCAAAACTTCAAGAAAAAGCACAAGGCCCTGATTCTGTGGAAACAATAAAATGGCATTGTAAACTTCTCTCCATCAGTCTACTCAGATTGGCAAAGCCTTTCCAGTATAATATTCCCCTTTGGCTGTGGGTTCCCACATTAGAGTACTCACTAGGTTAGTTCCATTCAGGAGAGATAAGCTGGCTGAAAGCATCAACCCTTGTTTGCAAGGACACAACTCCAGGAAGCATGAGTTTCAGCTAGCTATAGGAAAGCTGAAAATGTAAGCATCTCCACTCCATTTGAAACCATTCCAGAGTGCAGACAAAGCTGCAAGGAAAATGTGATATGGATCTTAAAATCCACCCTACGTTTTCCTTGCAGCAGCCAGCAAAGAAAGGCGGAAGAACCTGGGGCTCAGCCTGTAAACTTCAAAGGGTGCTTCAAAGAGTCTTGGAAGCTCCCAGGCTGAAACTGAAAGAGTCTCAGCCTGGAAGCTTCAAAGAACCTGGGAGCTGTAAGAGCCTGGGAGCTTCAAAGGGTAAGGACAGGAGGGGAAGGAAGCGGGAGAAAAAAGCCCCACAGGCCTGATCAAAGCCTTGGGTGGGCTGGATCTGGCCCGCAGGCTGGGTGTTTGACACCCCTGACCTAGATATTTCAGACTTGAGTCTGATGTGAATGAGAGTACTTGAATTCAAGAGGTATACTGCTGGATGTCAGGGCACTCTATTTACAAGGACAGTGTGAAGCTGGGATGCATGTGTTTTTATCTTGGTCAAGGAAAGCTGTATTACAGTCACAAGACACAAAAGAAGAAGTTAAATGGAAAGGAATAAAATTTAAAAGCAAAGGCTTCCTGTCAACTTGTCACTTTTAACCTTGGTCCACTTGGGGTGGGGAGTCCATCAAAAGCTACCATTCTCAAGAGTGTCTATTTTAAAGTTTAATTCCATGTTCCCAAACACTTTAAAATAAGTTGTATTGAATCTTGCTGATGTGAATTCTTGTCATCACATTTGCTTGTCTGGGTCATTGTGATAATTGTCTGAAAGGAAAGTGTTAGAGAACATGATTCCAGGTACAGAAGGAAGATAGATTTTTCTTTCATTTCCCCAAGGTTACAGGTGCATAGATCTGCAAAAAGACTGCCAGCTCTGGGTTGGGAAATTCCCGGAGATTTGAGAGTGTGTCTCGGAAGGATGGAATTTGGGGAGAGGAAGGACCTCAGCAGGGTCTAATGTCATAGAGTTCAACATCAAATTAATCATTTTATCCAGGCAAATTGATCTCTATCATGTGGAGATCAATTGTAATACTGGAAGATCTCTAGGTTATACCTGGAGGTTAGCAAGCCTAAACTGCAGCCTTACGTAATCAATGAACACTTTATTGATTTTTTAAAAAAAAATGGGTGATGGACCTAGTTTACATGTTTCTTTTATATGAGGTTGCCTTTAATTAGCAGTTAACTTGATCAGCCGTTCAGAGAAATCAGCAGGCCAGATAAGGTTGCCAGCTCTGGGTTGGGAAATACCTGGAGATTTGAGGGGTGGAGCCTGGAAAGGTGGGGTTTGGGGAGGGGAGACCTCAGGAGGGTCATCTGGAGATTAACTGCAATAGTGGAAGAGGTCAGATTTTGTGGAGCATGTTGTTAAAATTTGCCTAACCGTTAGCACTAAAGCATTTGAGAACATGCTAAAGGGAGTGTGATATTCCACATTTCCTAGCAGATCTTACATTGAGTCTGATGCCATTCCCATTAGCCAGACAATTTCAGCAAATGGTGTACATATAAAGAGTCATGAGCATAGAATATAGTTGTATCTCTGGAGCCCTATGGGAGTTATCTATAATTATAGGTAAATGAATACTCAGCAGAAGAACAAAGAATTACTCTTAAAATGATGCAGGGCCAACGGTAGCTCTCCAGATGTTTTTGCCCACAACTCCCATGGTCAATGGCTGGGGCTGATGGGAGTTGTGGCAAAAAGCATCTGGAGAGCTACCGTTGGTCACCCCTTATTGCTAATTCATACCTAGATTTTTAAAATGTAAAAACACATATGCTCTTATAATGACAAAAAACTGGGCAATATGCAAGAGACTACTGATAAATAATAAAAAGCCCACTGTGGTATTTTCATTATTATTTAAAGAAAAGACATATACATACACATCTATTGATTTAAACAAAAATATGGCATTGGCTGAGAGAAATGAACTGCTTGATAAAGCATAAGTTATCTGAAAGTAAAGTAAAATAAATGATAGAGCCACTGCCTTGCATGTTTCTATTTATTTGGAAACTAACCTTTGAAAGTAAATACGGTAATAGTTTATGACTAGGCTACATGCCAAATACCTTTCTGTCAAAGGACTTTGCACATGGCATATTATTCTTATATACAGAGAAAAATGATCATGGGATCTGGTGAGCCCATTAAAGGGTGCACGCAAAATTTATTACAACATATTAGGTTTTATCCTTGGGTTGTAAGAAGAAGTGGAAATGCAGGGAATTCAGCCCCCACCCAGCCGAGTGGCCGATCGGCCACTATAGGCTGGGGGCTGTCCATTGCCTCCCCTGAAGGACGAGACAATGGACTCTTCCTGACGCTGATAGAGGGCGTTGGTGGCCTTATAAGGCCGGCTCCACCCCCGGTGGCGCAGTTTGAATTGCCGTTCTCAGAGGCAGCTCAGCCGCACGTCAGCTGTGCGGTCTGGGAGGCCTGGAGCAGCTCGTTGGCTGCTGGCGGGGACAGTCTTGTCCAGCGTCGGGAGCAGCAGTGTGTCTTCGGCTGCATATCGGCGGTACGTTCAGGGTTTCGGGAGCGGTGTGTCAGCCGCGGCGGGAGGAGCTGTGGCCCACGAGGTCCTCTCATCGTGGGTGTCAGTCTTCGGCCGCATATCAGCTGTGCGGTCGGAGCTCAAGGGAGTGGCACGTCGGCGCAGGAGGACCTTGGTCCTGGCGTCACGGGCAACATCGCATTTGCTGTGAAGGTTCCCCCCCACCTCACCCTCACTGGCTGGTGGTTGGGGCCTTAGTGGGAAGCTAATTGGCTGTTAGTGGCCTGGGGTAGGGGGAGTAGGTCGGAGCTCTCTTCCAACAATGCGGCAGTGCTCCCTGGGTGTTTACCTCTGGGGAGGGGCTAGGGCCATCTTGAAGGAGGTTGGCTGTCTTTTGGGGCTGAGCCTACAACTTTCACATGGGGCCTAAGAAGGGGCAAGACCCTTCTAAGGGGAAGCAGCCTGCTAAAAGGCCCCCTAAGAGGCCGCATCCTGCTCCACCCCCAGCTGATGATCATGATGAAGTGCAGACCCGGCAAGCCATTTTGGATCGATTGGCCGTTTTGGAGGGTGAAAGAGGGGTGGCTGTCCCGTCGCATAGATTCGCGGGGCTTAAGGGTTCCGGTAGGGCTGCCACCATATCTTTTCAAAAAGAGGTGCTTGTTCGGCTTTCTGCCTTACAGTGTGACGAGGAAGGCAGTAGCAGCAGGAGTGAGGCGGTGCCATTGGACGAAGAGCAGCGGGAGGAGCCTGAAGCAGTTGCAGTGGTGCCTTGTGATGTGGAAGGTAAGTCTCTTGCACAACAGCAGGGGATGAAGTGGCCTTGGGGCCCCTGGCACCCGGGTGTAATTCCAGTTACAGGGGCGGGGGGGGTTGCCCTCAGCCACAGGGTTGCCCTGTGTGGTTGGAGGCCCATCCACAAGTCACCAAGGGCCTTCAGGTTTGACACCAAATCAGTTTAGTGGTCCACTTACTTTTTCTTGGTCCCCGGTGTCAGCAGGAGCAGGGCAGGCTGGAAACACGGGGGTAGTTGGGCCTTCAGCGGCAAGGGGTTTGCTGCCATGGGGTTGGCAGCAATCCGCTTCCTTGCCTTCAACCTGGTCCACACAACAGTGGGAGAGTTGGAGTTTTCCTTCTCATCCCCCAGTCCCTTACAGTACAGTGGCTTTTCATGCGCTACCCTTCGGGGATCCGGCTATGCCGCTGGGTGATCATCTTACAGTGGCAACTAGGGAGAAGATATTAAAAGGGGAATACGTAGACGTTTTCAGCCTTTTATATAGGGAATTGGAAAAGAAGTCCAAAGATGAGCTAGATGAGAAGGACAAAGAGAAATTGAAGCAGAGAAAAGTGGATAGGTCATGGCCGAATTGGCTACTGGGATTCCTAATATATACAGGGGTCATTGCCAGGGCCCAGCCTTGGAGGGCTGCCCCCCTCTTCCAATATTGCGATATTATTTATCGGGTTTTTATTTATCGGATTTTTTGTGGGGGCATGGCTGCAATACGATGAGGAATTCCGTATGCGAGCAGCTGTTAATCCTGGTCTTCCTTGGGACCAGATCAATCAGCAGCTTTGGTTGCAGTTTATCGTGCCTGCTAAAACGAATATGGGAGATAGATCTGATAGTGGTCATCTTGTCCAGAAGACAGTTCATTCTGCTAGCACGCGCACAGCTGTGGGGCAGTCTGTTCAGCCACGGCTGCTTTGCTGGGAGTTTACCTCCCAAGGTGTGTGCGCCAGGAAAGCCTGCAGGTATAAGCACAAATGTCCGTTGTGTGGGGGGCTCCATGCCTTCACGGCCTGCAACAGGTCCAAGCCAAAAGCGGCCAACAAGCTGCTGGGGGCGGGCCCAGTCAGCATGCTGGGAAAGGGGCCCAGCCCTATTCATCTGAGGGTTCTTAGAGAGTTGCTGCGGGACTATCCGTGTTTGGAAGAGAGACGTTATTTGTGAGAAGGGTTTTCCCGAGTGTTTAGAATTCTTTATCAGGGTCCTCGGACACCATTTTCTTGTTCAAATTTGCGGTCAGTTCGCGGTTTAGAGCACGTAGTGAGGGCAAAAATTAAAAAGGAGTGCGCAGAGGGCCGAGTGTTGGGTCCTTTCGTGGTTTCTCCGGTGTCCAATTTGCAGGTGTCTCCCTTAGCTGTGGTACCTAAAAAAGCAGTGGGGGAGTTTCGTTGAATTCATCATTTATCCTACCCGAGGTGGCGGTCGGTCCATGTTGTCAATAACCTTACCTCTAGGTCTCCACCGGTTATGAGGCTTGTTAGGGTGTTCACACTGCACTGTCTTAAGTTAAATGTTTTGTTTTTGGCAAAGCACGTACCAGGCATTAGTAATGGAGTGGCGGATGCGCTGTCTCGCCAACAAATGGTGCATTTCCATCAACTAGCTCCGGAGGCCGACCTTTTACCCGTGTGCATCCCAGCGGAATTGTGGCAGATTGGAGGGATGAAGTTAGCCGGGCAATTCACCTTGCCATAGCACCTAGCACGAAAAGGCCGTATGACCAGGCGGCTAGCCAGTTTTCTGTTTTTCGGGAAGGGGCCAGGCTTATTGAGGCTTGGCTGGCCCCAGTGGAGGGACCGTGGCTCAGTGGTAGAGCATCTGCTTGGGAAGCAGAAGGTCCCAGGTTCAATCCCTGGCATCTCCAAAAAAGGGTCCAGGCAAATAGGTGTGAAAGACCTCAGCTTGAGACCCTGGAGAGCCGCTGCCAGTCTGAGAAGACAATACTGACTTTGATGGACCAAAGGTCTGATTCAGTATAAGGCAGCTTCATATGTTCAGTGGAGCACCTGCTGCAGTTTTGTGTTTGGCAGAAAGAGAGAGGCCTCTCTGTGACATCTATCAAAGGGCAGCTGGTAGCGGTGGCCTTCCTTAGCAAGGTGCGGGGGTATCCGGAAGTGACTAAAGACTTTTGTATTTTAAAAATGTTGGAGGGATGGTTGCAGGAGGCAGGGGAACCGGTTGACCATCAGCAACTGATTTCCCCATCTATCCTCCGAGCGCTACATGCCACCTGGGTTCTGGTTTGTGCCTCTGTTTTCGAACAGGCATTATTTCATGCAGCCGCCTTGACGGCTTTTTTCGGGGCTTTGCGGGTGTCTGAGCTTGTGGCGTTCTCATGCAATGATACTTCATCTAGGGCTCTCCAGGTGGGGGATGTCAAGTTTGTTGGGGGTCAGGTTTATGTACAGGTTCGTCGATCTAAGGTGGATCAGAGGCAAAAGGGTTGCACAGTTACTTTAGGACCTTGCTCAGAGGAGGAGTTGTGTCCGGTGGCGGCCCTCGAGCATTATGTGGACTTGAGAGGGTTGGCTGAGGGTCCTTTGTTTTGTCATAATGATTCAACCCCCTTGACTAAATTTCAATTTTGGACCATTACAAGCCGGGCTTTGGAAAAATTGGGCCTTGGGGGAATGAAATTTGGCACTCATTCCTTCAGGATTGGGGCCGCATCTACAGCCACAGCTATGGGTTATGAGGGTGATGCCATTCGTCATGTGGGATGGTGGAGGTCTGGGGCTTATTGGGCTTACATATGACCTTTACGGTCGTAAGGTGATTCTCCACTTTCGGCACCTTCTTTCCATTGTTTAAGTTTCCTGTTCAGTTATGTTGGAATGAGTCCTAATGGTTTTTCTTTTCTAGGTGCTGTGGCTGGCGTGGAAAGGAGGAGGATCCTCATATGTGGCCACAGTATCGTTTTTTGGGTGGCACATCATGCTCAACGGGCGTCGGTCAGCTCTCAGTTAGGCCTGAGTGAGCAGGCTGTCATTGAGTGGCAAGGCCGACAGGGCATGAGGTGGTCGGGGTTCCTTCTACTTCTCTTTAAGGAATGGAGGGGCCCTCCACCGCATTTGTTGGTGATTCACTTGGGGGAGAATGATTTGGGCTTAATGAAGGGTAAGGTCCTTTCACTTCAGGCCAGGGATGATATCACCTTGATTGGTAAAAGGTGGCTGGGCGTCCTCATCCTTTGGTCATCCATGCTGCCGCACCAGGAGTGGTGGGCAGCTTGGGACACAGCAGGTTTGGAACGAGCCCGGAAGAAGGCTTACAGGGCCTTGCGTATACCCCTTGGAAGAGGGTTAGGGGTTTACGTGCCGCATCCATCCATTAAGGCCTGTTGTGAGGACCTGTACAGGCCAGATGGAGTCCATCTTTCAGTGAAGGCCAACGAGGCCTTTTTGGCCAAGTTAAGGCAAGGGTTGGAACATGTTCTGGGTTAGTGTGGGGACACTGGCCTAAGCTGAGGCTTGGCTCTGTCTGTGGCTGTTTACTGTTGGGAACATGTTGTGTGGGGTATTGGTGAGCTCCCGTGGCACTGCACCATTGGGGTGAATGGTGTCAATGGGGTGACCGTTAAGCTGTACGACCCAAGGTTGGCTCCAGGGAGCCTTGGGATCCCATCACTTGGAGCTGTCCACATCCCAGGCTGTATGGCTTTGGGGACGGTCGAGCTCAGGTGAATGGCTGGCTGGGTTTGAGCCATTGGTTTGGCTCACATCTGGGGCTGGGGGGCTCGCCCAGTTCCAGATTAAGGAGGTGGTCTGGTACTGACTCCTGGCTTAACCTGCCCCCACTGTTTTTCCCCTTGCTGTTAATTTAGTTATATAAAGTGGCCCTTTAATCCATACTTGTGTCTGTCTCGTTATTCCGACTGGGGAGGCAATTCGGCCCCCACCCAGCTGAGTAGCCGATCAGCTGCTATAGGCTGGGGGGCGTCCATTGCCTCCCTTGAAGGATGAGACAATGGACTCTTCCTGACACTGATTGGGGGCGTGGGCGGCCTTATAAAGCCGGCTCCGTCCCCAGTGGCGCAGTTTGAATCGCTGTTCTCGGCCCACCCGCCCATCATTCAGTGCAGGCAATAGGCTGGTCACCTTATTAGGGGCCAGGTAGGAATTTTTCACCTTCAAACATATTGGCTAGTTTGGGGAGTGTTTTTGCCTACCTTGCACTGTAGGCGATGGGCGCTGGCAATTGGTTTGGGCGGTGCTGTTAAATAGGCTGGTCACTGGCTGTTTACTGTTGGGAACATTTTGTGTGGGGTATTGGTGAGCTCCCACAGCACTGCACCTTTGGGGTGAATGGCGTCCCTGGGGTGACCGTTAAGCTTTACAGCCCAAGGTTGGGATCCTGTCACTTGGAGTTGTCTACATCCCAGGCTGTATGACTTTGGGGATGGTGGAGCTCAGGTGAATGGGATCTTGTGCCTGGCCGGCTGGGTTTGAGCCATTGGTTTGGCTCACATCCGGGGCTGAGGGGCTCGCCCAGTTCCAGGTTAAGGAGGTGGTACTGACCCCTGGCTTAACTTGTCCCCACTGTTTTTCTCCTTGCCGTTAATTTAGTTAAATAAAATGGCCCTTTAATCCATACTTGTGTCTGTCTCGTTATTCCGACTGGGGAGGCAATTGAATTCTATTAGGCTATGGCAACTCAGCTATGTACTGGAGTATATTGGTCAAAAGTTTACAACCCTTGTGATTTAGTATTTCTCCTACAAATTTAATGAATATGAAGAGAGTTTCAGCCATCAGCAAGGCAGAGATTTTTGGCAATATATTTTGTGACATTCTAAGATCTGGGTAATACAGATAGGGCAGAAGTGGCAAAAGTGGATGAAACTTTGTAAAGGAAGGAGAATGAGTGAGGCTGCATTCAAGTAGCTGGATATTGCCAGTATGCTACGGTGGATGAAGAAAGAAATACTAAGGGGAAAGTCTGCAATAATAGTTGGCAGACTAGCAACCCTGATGTTTTCTTGGAGCTAAGTTCCACAAGTTCAGTCGGACTGAGGCTGAACTATCGATTGTATGTGAATGCATACAATAGCTTGTGACTAGTACTCTTAGGCAAAGCAGCTATTGGCTTTTATTACACCTACATTGTCATTCTATTTATGTATTTGGCACTGAACCCAATTTGCCAAGAATGCTGGTTGAAAAATCCAAACAAACAAACATACAATTTACATACTTCATTTATATCCCACTTTTCTCACCACTAGAGACTGAAAGTAGTTGACATCATTCTCTTCTTTACTTTATCCTCACAGTAATTCTGTAAGATCGGTTAGGCATGTGTGACTGGATGAAAGTGCTAACATTCTAACCACTGCACCACAACAAAGAAGATGAAGTCAACAGGCTTAGAAGGTCCATTATTTCTGGGTATGCTTTATGATTACTATAATCCCATTTTTCTCTTCAGACTGAAAAGGCTGTGGCTTGCTTCATAAGAGAAGCCACTTTGGATCAGGCCAATGGCCCATCCAGTCCAACACTCTGTGTCACACAGTGGCCAATATATGTGTGCGTGTATACACACACACACACACACATATATATATATATATATATACAAACACTGTGGCTAATAGCCACTGATGGACCTCTGCTCCATGTTTTTATCCAATCCCCTCTTAAAGCTGGCTATGCATGTAGCCACCACCACTTCCTGTGACAGTGAATTCCACATGTTAATCACCCTTTGGGTGAAGAAGTACTTCCTTTTATACATTTTAACCTGACTGCTCAGCAATTTCATTGAATGCCCACAAGTTCTTTTGTTGTGAGAAAGGGAGAAAAGTACTTCTTTCTCTACTTTCTCCATCCCATGCATAATCTTGTAAACCTCTATCATGTCACCCTGCAGTCAACGTTTCTACAAGCTAAAGAGCCCCAAGCGTTTTAACCGTTCTTCATAGGGAAGGTGTTCCAAACCTTTAATCATTCTAGTTGTCCTTTTCTGCACTTTTTCCAATGCTATAATATCCTTTTTCATGTGCAGTGACCAGAATTGTACACTATTCCAAATGAGGCCGCACCATTGATTTATACAGGGACATTATGATACTGGCTGATTTGTTTTCAATTCCCTTCCTACTAATTCCCAGCATGGTGTTGGCCTTTTTTTATTGCAATTGCACACGCTCTTGACATTTTCAGTGAGTTATCTACCATGACCCCAAGATCTCTCTCTTGGTCAGTCTCTGCCAGTTCACAACCCATCAACTTGTATTTGTAGCTGGGATTCTTGGCCCCAATGTGCATTACTTTGCACTTGGCCACATTGAACCTCATCTGCCACGTTGACGCCAACTCACCCAGCCTCAACAGATCCCTTTGGAGGGCCTCACAATCCTCTCTGGTTCTCACCACCCTGAACAATTTAGTGTCATCTGCAAACTTGGCCACTTCACTGCTTACTCCCAACTCCAGATCATTAATGAACAAGTTAAAGAGCATGGGACCAAGTACTGAGCCCTGCAGCACCCCACTGCTTACCATCCTCCACTGCGAAGACTGCCCATTTATACTCACTCTCTGCTTCCTATTAATTAGACAGTTTTTGATCCACAAGAGGACCTGTCCTTTTACTCCAGGACTCTCGAGCTTACTAAGGAGCATTTGATGAGGAAGTCAAGGTAAACAACATCTATTGGGTCCCCTTTGTCCACATAACTGTTCACCCCCTGAAAGAATTGTAACAGGTTAGTGAGGCAAGATCTTCCCTTACAGAACCCATGCTGATTATTCCTCAATAACTTGTGTTCATCAATGTGCCTACTCATTCTGTCCTTGATAATGCTTTCTACCAACTTTCCCGGTATTGAAGTCAGACTGACTGACCTGTAATTTCCCGAATCTCCTCTGGAACCCTTTTTAAAGATGGGGGTGACATTGCTACCTTCCAGTCCTCAGGAACGGAGGCAGATTTCAATGAAAGATTACATATTTTTGTCAGGAGATCCACAAGTTCAACTTTGAGTTCCTTCAGAACTCTTGGATGTATGCCATCCGGACCTGGTGATTTATTAGTTTTTAATTCGTCAATCAGTTGTAGGACCTCCTCTCTTGTCACCTCAATTTTACTCAGGTCTTTCAACACCCCTGCCAAAATTAGTGGTTCTGGGGCGGGCAAACACTTCTCATCTTCCACAGTGGACTGAGGCAAAAAATGCATTCAGCTGCTCAGCCATTTCCCTATCCTCCTTCAGTAATCCTTTTACCCCTTGGTCATCCAAGGGCCCCATTGCCTCCCTGGCTGGTTTCCTGCTTCTAATATTTTTATTGTTGGTCTTTATGTTTTTTGCAATATGCTCCTCATAGTCCCTTTTTGCCTGCCTGATCACAGTCTTGCATTTGATTTGCCACAGCCTGTGTTCCCTTTTATTAATCTCACTTAGACTAGCTTCCCACCGCTTAAAGGAGTCCTTCCTACATTTTACAGCTTCCATTACTTTGTTTGTTAACCATGCAGGCCTTTTCTTATACCTGTTTGTTCCTTTCCTAAGTTGTGGTATATATTTTATCTGAGCTTCTAGGATTGTAGTTTTAAATAGCCTCCAAGCTTCCCCAAGGGTTTTGACTGTGTTTACCTTTCCTTTCAGTTTCCTCTTCACATGCCTCCTCATCTCAGAGAATTTACCCCTTTTAACGTTAAACGTGGTTGTGCTGCTAGGATAGGCCCTAGTGGCAGGGAATAGAGGGCTTCAGCAAGCTCGCCACCACCATCTCTTCCCTACCAGTAAAATAATGTGTGGGCCAGCAGCAGAAGCAGGCCCCCACCAAGTTAAGGACCCATGAAATAGCTGATCCACAGGCCCTTTAAGTAGCGGGGGGGGGGGGGGGCTGGGGGATGCTTCTGCTGCCAAGAGTGGCTCTAGGGCGAATAAGCCCTAGGCAGTTGACTGCTACCGCACTTCGCTTGCCCCCACCTGCCGCTGAGGCGCTCTTTTTGCTCACCCTCCACTGCCACACTGCCACGCTCAGCTCACCTGCTGTGGTGGTGCTCCGCTGCTCGCCGTCTCTCCTCCCTCTGCTTGCTGTGACTGCTGCCAGCTCACACGCTGTTTTAGTGGCAGGGAATGGAGGGCTGCAGCGAGCTCACCACTGCAGTCTCTTCTCCACCAGTAAAATAACATGTGGGCTGGCAGCAGAAGCATGCCCCTGCATGAGTTAAGGGCCCGTGAAACAGCTGATCCATGGACCCTTTAAGTAGGGGGGGGGCTGGGGGCTGCTTCTGCTGTTAGGATAGGCCCTAGGCAGGCAAATAGGCCCTCGGCAGGCAACCCCTCCCCCAGTGCCTCCTGCCACCACGCTCCACACCCCCCACCTGCTGCTGCGCTCCACTCGCTTGCCTCCCACCGCCCCCCACCATGCTGTGCTTCCCTGCTCACCGCTCCTCCCCCCACCCCACTCTCTGCAACTGCTGCTGGCCCATGCGCTGTTTTAGTGGCAGGGAAGTGAGGTCTGTGGCAAGCTCACCACCGCCTTCTCTTTCTTACCAGTAAAATAATGTGTTGGCTGGTAACAGAAGCAGCCCCCAGCCCCCACACCAGTTAAAGGTGCCTATTAGGAAAGAGTTAAGACTTTGATGTTGGTTGTAAATGTACTATATGAAGAATTTATGTATGTTAGATGGTGGTTGCAGTGGTTGAGTAGGTGTATAGTAACGGTTTATAATCAGGGGTGGCCAACGGTAGCTCTCCAGATGTTTTTTGCCTACAACTTCCATCAGCCCCAGCCAGAATGTTCAATGGCTGGGGCTGATGGGAGTTGTAGGCAAAAAAAAATCTGAAGAGCTACTGTTGGCCACCTCTGGTTTATATTATGTTTCAGTAGAATAATTGAAGGAGGAAGAATTTGAAGTTGTCTTTCGTTTGCATTGTGCTTGAAATTACTGGAGTACTGTAAGTAAATATGAATTTATGACGATTATGGATTGATTGGATATGGAATGTAAATCTCAATATTTGTACCATTTTATGATTGTAAATCTCATGAATTATTTGGACACTACTTACCTTATAGCTCTGTGAAAAAAGACTGTGGAGTGTACCTTGCTGGAAGGAACTTCGAAGCAGGATATGAAGTCAACCTCCTGTGACAATGGGACTCTACTTTGTATTGTGAACTTTTAGTGCATTAAGATATTTTTTAGAGTGTTCTATAATTTAATGTATGAGT
Organism: Heteronotia binoei; assembly: GCF_032191835.1. Lineage (NCBI taxonomy): Eukaryota > Metazoa > Chordata > Lepidosauria > Squamata > Gekkonidae > Heteronotia > Heteronotia binoei. Next base: position 79,625,220 of record NC_083225.1, on the reverse strand, counting down.
GTACTGCATTTCACCTATAAATTTGGAATTATAGTGCATGAAATATTAGTAATTGTGGTCACTATAATCCTGTGGGCTGTTTCCATTTTGCAATCTAAAGTGACCTCTCTCTGTATTCTCACCCGGAGATTAGCAACAGTGGTTACTGTGGAGGAAATTGAAGACAACACATCTCTCTCCCCATCCTGGAGAAAATCACTGATTTTGGAGGGTGGATTGTATGCCATTCTATTTGTCTGAGGCCTCTCCCTTTACTGAGAAAAGTAGCCTGGGTTGCCTAGCAACAGACTCTGGCTAGCAGTTTCCAGGGGGCAGGAAACACTCCCAGCAGGGCCAGGCCTTGGGTAAGCTTGGGGCAGAGGGCCGTTGCTGACAGCCATGTCAAAGTTAGGCTGAAGAACGCAAAGGCCTCAAACTTGGGCTTCAGAGCAGCTTTGTGCCGTTTTTGCTGTAAAGTGGAGGAGGCCAAATTTTTGCCACAGATGGTAGGGTTGCCAAGTCCAATTCAAGAAATATCTGGGGACTGGGGGTGGAGCCAGGAGACTTTGGAGGTGGAGCCAGGAGACATTGGGGCGGAGCCAGGAGCAAGGATGTGACAAGCATAATTGAACTCCAAGGGAGTTCTGGCCATCACATTTAAAGGGACAGCACACCTTTTTAAAATGCCTTTTTTCCATAGGAAATAATGGATAGAGGCATCTTTTTTGGGGCTCGTAGAATTGGACCCCCTGGTTCAGTCATTTTGAAACTTGGGGAGTACTTTGGGGAGAGGCACTAGATGCTATACTGAAAGTCTGGTGCCTCTACCTCAAAAAACAGCTCCCCCAGAGCCCCCGATACTCATGGATCAATTCCCCATTATTCCCTATGTGAATTGTTCTCCATAGGGAATAATTGCCCAGTAGACATTTCCCTCCCCCCCCCACACACTTTCTGATGACCCTAAAGGGGGGGGCCTCCAAACCTGGGGATTGGCAACCCTCTCTCTCTCACACACACATGCAGACACAAACTTACTGGGTCTGGTTCCTCCACAACAACATCTGAAAAGAACAGGGGCTACGCTGCTCTCTCTCTCTCTCTCTCTCTCACACACACACACACACACACACACACACACACACACACACACTTAGTTGCTCTGAAACGAAAGCAAAACAAACTGTGGGACTATGTTGCTGACCCTTCCCATGAAGTACTTCCTTCTCAACTTTAAAGGCACACAGACACACACACACATTTTGAAACAGATCTGTTTGCATTGTTTCTAAAGCTGCCCAAGATCTAGAGCTGCATGGTGGCTGTGGGGGTGGGCCTTCCCCTGCTGGCCAGCTGGCTGGGGGTGGGGGGGAGCCTGTAAAACCGGGGGATTCCCCTCTGGGACCTGGGGATTGGGAAGCCTAACAGATGGTCACAGGAAATGATGGAGAAGTAGTGGAGATATGTCTCCATCTGTGGCAAGTTCATTTTGGTGACTGGGGGAATGTTTGGCAGTCTTTAGTGGGCATAGGGCCCCTGAGCAGAGCCAATAGGAAAGTCAAAGTTTGCAGAAGATACCAGAGAAGCAGCAGAGATGTGTCTCTGTCTGAGGCAAGTTCATTTTGGCAGTTGGGGGAGCATCTCAGTCTACAGTGGGTGGGTGACACTGAGTAGAGCAAATAGGAAAGCCAATAGGAAAGCCAATTGCTGATGCAGTGCAGTCTCACCCAGTCCCAACGAATGAGGGAACTGGGATTTCCCAACATGAAACCAGTTTTATGTCTATAAGATAAAGTAGTAGAATCCAAGGCCACCCTTGCTATCTTTTATGATTCCTGATCAATAAAAGGTCAAGTAGTTATGGCTCTTGCTTCTCTTTCTTAGTCATGCTTGAGGCTTTTCCTGGTATGAAAAAGAATTAGTATATTCTATAAGGTGGCATTCCCTCAACTAATCAGAAAGATGCTGGTGTATATGAGGTTCATTATGTATTCCTGCTTAGAACCCAGGGAGAAAAGTGGATTTTATGAGGTCTCAACAAGTAATATATCTCTATGATGGGCCATTGCAAGAAATCAAGCAAATGAAAATGTCAGTTTGCAGAAACTATCAAAACTGGTATCACCTCATTTAGGTTTTTTGCTTGTTTAATAAACCAAAGGTAGCCCTATGAGGTAGTATCATGTCAATCTAACAGGGGGGGGGGGGATCTCATTTAGTATGCATTCAGGTTACTGTTCGCAGATAACCTAGAACATCTGTTATGTATATGGTTTGTAGCATATGATTTCTGCCAAGCTCATTGGAGCCAGGAGAGCAGAGCTTGGGGACGGGAATGATGGACAGTAGGATCCAAATACCTGCCGCCCTACACCAATCACAGGCCCCCTGCCTGTTTGAATGAACCAATGGCATGCTTGCATGGGAACTTGGAGTTGTATATAAGTTTGACCCATGGGCCCATTCACCAGTCTTGTAGGAGCAACCTTCCGTCATGCTGCCCTTAATAAAGAGTTGTTATCACTGTTCTCTCGTCTCCTGGATGCTTTGAACCCACTATATTATAGCATCATTACAGAAAGAAGACATGAATTAAATATATTTGGGAAGGCAGGCATTCCTAGTGAACATACAAGAAGTACTGAACTTCCCCTGGTTACATCCATTAACGATGAAACAGGCTGGCCTCATTCAAAACTTACAGTGAATACACATACAATCCATGTATAGTGTACACTTGATGGGTTTTTTTTTAATATGTGCATTGAGCTATTACCATGTTACATTTTATTAATGTACAGTGTGGTGTGATACCCACATTTATCAAGGTACCAGTCCCTGGTTTCAATTGCAGTGCTGGCTCTTTCTTGCAGCCAGATATACATATGTACATTTAGAATGTACTTGCTTTCATTGTAACATGTGACCAGAGCTACTGTGTACACTGTTGAAACACAGATATGTCAGCAGCCGTTCCTGAGTTATGGGTGGCACTTTATCTAATAGCTAGGCTTAGAGGATTGAATCTTGACTACTGTGACTGTCAATTTGTTGTTGTTGTCCAATTTGTCCAAAGATTGCATATATATGAGAATACCTGGAACTGTGTGTACCGAAGAAGACAGGGCAGGGAGAGACAACACACAGTAAATCTGTGACTAGAAATGTCTGAAACATTCCTTAAAGGTATGGGTCATGGTAGTTCTACCCCTTCTTCCTCATAACTTCCCTGAGGGAAATTAGCAAATCAGGGGACCCAATTCGTCTTTTGGAAAACAGTTTAGAGCCCAATATTGCAATACCATGGTCTCCGTTTAAATCACCCCACACAGCTGTGGTTAAAGAAATGTTGATAATCTGTAGATTATATGATGAATATTCAGCATCAAGCTGAGTTATGTACTGAGCCTTGAATAGTTAAACGATTTTTTGGCTTGCTGAACTTCTGTCTGTAGCTTCTGAATCATCAGTTACTTTGTTGTCCATGATCTCCCCCTGATTTGTACCTTAGGTCTGCTTGGAACAGATATTTTGAATGCTTTATAAATGTTGTCATTAAATTCAATGTGTGTATGGATTTTTTTTTAGAAGAAGAATAATTGCAGATTTATACCCTGCCCTCTCTGAATCAAAGACTCAAAGTGGCTTACAATCTCCTATATTTTCTCCCCCCCCACAACAGACACCCTGTGAGGTGGGTGGGGCTGAGAGGACTCTTGCAGCAGTTGCCCTTTCAAGGGCAACCTCTGCAATAGCTATGGCTAACCCAAGGCCATTTCAGCAGGTGCAAGTGGAGAAGTGGGGAATCAAACCCGGTTCTCCCAGATAAGAGTCCACGCACTTAACCACTGCACCAAACTGGCTCTCAGTTTAAAAAAATCTTTAAATGTTTACTTGTCAACTAAGTAAACAAACATGGCAAAATTTAGTTATTTTTAAGAAGGATTTTAAACTGAAAATTTAGTTTGTTAGCAGAGTGTTAAATAAAGCAGTAGTTATTGCATTAAGTATAAGCCTGTAACTTTAGTAAATGTCTCACTGGTATAATACAGCAAGTTTTGTTGCTTGCCCCTGATTGAAAAGTCTTTCTGTGGCTTTGCTAACCCAGTGAAGAGCCATTTTGAGCAACAGAATGTGATAATATCTTTGTTCATGTAGGGTTGCCTGGTCTTATCTGGTTGCTAGCAGGGGACATCACTGGAAGTGATGGCATCATGCTGGGCATGTTGTGCAGGGGATGCTCTACCATTTTGGTAAAAACTCTATGAGTAGGTGCATAAGAGTTCAAGGGCACCATGAGCCCCAATTTTCTTCCCTCCACAATAAAAACAAGAGTAGGATGTTGAGATGAGGACTGTTAGTGGTGGTGAAGATTCTTCTATGCATCTGATCCTTGGCTTGTTCCTTACTATAATGTACTTCCTAGTATTTGGCTCATATTTTCTGTCCTTTGCTCTCTTGGACAGCTGTGTACAGTCCTGATCTTGATATAAGCATGGTCTTAACTCTGGGTCCCACCGTTGCTGTCATATGACTGTACAGCTCAGAGGGTCCCAGGTCTATGAACACCACTACCCTAAAAGAATATCATAAGAATTCAGCAAGACCTACTGGTCATGTGCAGATTGCCACACAGCAATGCCTGGACATGAAGGGTGTAGACGTGTTAGTTGTTCCAATATGACATAGTGGCTAGAGTGTTTGAGTTGAGTGTCAATTAGAGTGGAATAGTCAAGTTAGAATCCTTGGTCTACCATGAAAGCTCACCAGGTGACCTTGGGTCTATACAAGTTTTTCAGCCTAACCTATGTCATAGAGTTGTTTTCAGGATAGAGAGGAAGAGGGAAGGTTGATTAGATAAGCCACACTGCATCCTCACTAGGGACAAAAGCAAGCTATAAATAAAATTATTACATAATGTTCCTGGCAGTGGACTCAGAGATGGTATAAGAAAGGTGGAGGTGAGGTGTAGCTAACAGCCTTAAGTGGCACCCCTTTTAAAGATGGCACTGGATCTACTAGATGTTGATTGAAAAGAAAAATAGAATCAGTGATATATCTTAACTTTTTTCTTTATCAGTGTCCTGTTTAGTATCCTTCTGGAAATGGGCAAACATTAATGTTTTATAAAAGGAATAGTCAATGGAGAATCCCTGGGGAAGTACTGAATTATTTCATGATATGTTGAAAGTTTCTTTATGAAGTATTAATATTGGTGCTGTGTAAATTCAGATAAAGTAAAGCTTTGACACAAACCATTATTGCCGTTTAAGAGAGTCACCTAAATATTCTGTTTAGTGATACTGAATAATTTAATAGTAGCAAGGTAGTGTTTCTGGCAGATAAATCAGAGGAGAAATGCAGGTTTGACAGCTTGTCTGAGGAAATTATGAAAATTGAACTAATCATATCAGGTTTAGAATGGGAGGTGGGTGGGAATAGTACAGAAAAGCTTGTGTAATTGCACTGTTAATTATGGAACTAGCTTCTCATTTGAAAACACTGCTAATATTTCCACTTATAAGATTTTAATGCATCTTTGAATACTAGGGCAATGGGTTTTGACTCTGAGTCCTGTCTCAAGGCTTTTAAACTGAAAAATTACATTAAACACAAAGGTTTCCTGGTCTCTATTAATTACCCTAGATCGGTGTTTCCCATTTGCAGGGTCATGACCCAGTACCGGGCCATGGAATCCTCAATACCGGATCACAAAAAAAGCCAAAGCTAGCCCCGCCCCCAACAATGCCTGAGCTCTGCTCTGATTCCTTCCTTCCCCCGTCTCTCTGTTGTGCAGAGAAAAGCTAGGCTTGAAGACTGACATAGGCTGCAAAGTCTGAGCTCCGTTTAGCTTCCCTCCTTCCCATGACTCTCTGTGTTGTGCAGAGAGGAGTTGGGCTGCCTCTACTTCCTTCTTCCCCCTCCCAGTGTTTGAGAGAAAAGCTGGAGTCCACTGGCACTTTAGATCCATGAAGTGTTCTTTAAGGTATGAACTTTCATGTGCCTTGCAGTATGTTCTTTTGGGGGGATTTTCCCAGGAGGCCTGGGTGGAAAAGAAGGGGGGTGTTGTTTTTGCAGCCGGGAGGGGTGGGGAGTGGGCATTCCAGTAGCTATTTTTTTTTTTACCAAATGACCTCTGGGCAGAATTGTTGCTGGCTGGGGTCATCTGATGGTGAGTAAGGCTTCCCCCCCCTCCTTTGTCCCTCTTTCTTTCTTTCTTTCTTTCTTTCTTTCTTTCTTTCTTTCTTTCTTTCTTTCTTTCTTTCTTTCTTTCTTTCTTTCTTTCTTTCTTTCTTTCTCTGCAAGTGATGCTCTGTATTCTTGGTGCTGGGGGAGGGGAGCAACAGTGGGAAAGCTTTTAGTGCCTTGGCCCCAATGGTGGACATTCTGGTGCTTTTTGGGCATTGTGTGAGAGAATTTTGGACTGGATGGTCCATTGGCCTGATCCAACATGGCTTCTCTTAGGTTCTTATGTTCTTTCATTCCTTGTCTTTCTTTCCATGTCTTAATTTCCTTTCATTCCATTTCATTCTTCCCCCTTTTTTCTTTCCTTGCATTTTTACTGGATTCATCATACTGTTGTTGCAGACATAGGAGCTCTGCCAATGAAAAGTTGGCACCCCCAGTTGTAGCCAGCTGGCCTTTCTATGAGATTTCTGTGTGAGTGAATGAGAGTGAGAGGTGTGGGGCAGAAAGAGATTATTGGAGATTACTGCTGTATATCTCAACAGCACTGGAAGTGATGGTACTATGAACTTGGCACCATTTTACTGGCCCTGCTTTTAACAGCTGTCTGACACCAAAATTAAACTCCTCCTGTAGATATTAAAAAGGATGAAAGAAGTTCACTGGCTAAATATCTGCAGAACAGGTTGCTTTTAAAGACATGGTAAACACAGCCAGTAAAAAGCTGCAAGCCACTTATAAATACCCTTTTTTGAATAACTGTAGAAAAGCTTGAATGAACTTCATATAACTTGAAATTAATTAATTAATTGCACTACAATTCTCTGCTACCTTTCACAACAATTTCCCAGTGTTTCAGCCAAGGAAAAGTAGGAAAAATAGCTGTCGAACATTTTCTTGAAACCAGGCAAGCTTGGTTGTAGCTTGAGGCAGGGTTCCAGCTGAAGGAAGGGCCTACTAAATGTGGCAGCATATTTTGAGGTAGAACAGCTGATAGGGCCCAGTGCTGGCATTCCTGATGCAATGGCAACAACACTCCCAACTGCATACACTGGCCACTGCTGTTGAGGAAGGGGTGTGTAGGTGGTGCAGGCAATTAAACATGGGCATAAGGAGCGCTTGCAAACTGGAAAACACTCAAACAGGTGCATGAAGATGTGGAGGTAGAAAGACAGAGTCCTGAGAATGTATGAAAAAGTTGCAGACTGCCCACTTTCCATCCCCATTTTGACTCAGCATGAGTTCCAGAGAGATTTTTTTCTGAAAATGAAGTTATTTCAGAAGAAGAAGCAGGTTTGGGGATTGCCCTGGAAGTGACATCACAGGAAAAGGTGGAGTTTTGGTTCAGTGTGCCCCGGAAGTGACATCACTTGGCCCTTGACCTGGAAATTACACCACAGGAAATGACATAATTCCTGTCTCCTGGCTACACCCCCAAAGTCTCATGGCTGCACCCCCAAATTTTAGTGGGCCTGAAGGAAAAGTGTAAAAATAACCAGGCCATGTGAAATAAAAGTTTGGGAAACCCTGACCTATGGGAATCATTACAGTGAAAGGCAGCCCACGCCTGAGGGTATGGGGGCTCTCCCGTGCTCCGACTGACCGAAGTAATCCAATGGTCTCCAAAAATCTGTCACTTTAAGGGTTACCCTGAAGGGTTACGTAACCCTTAAAATGTTTGATTTCAGGAGAACATGGGAATTCCCTGCTGAGCGTGTTTTTGTTACTGCCTGGAAAGACAGCCCACCCTTGTGTGGAAGGAGGCCTTCCTGTGCACAGAACGATGAAAGGAATCCAACGGTCTCCAGAAATTTGCCATTTTAAGGGTTAAGTAATCTTGTAGAGTTATAATACTGAAAGGTATACTATTGATTGCAGATAATTTGGGATGTATTTTCATTCTCTATTATAGCCTATAGATTCATTAAAGTGAATGCGCCTGTAGGGTTAGGGTTACGAGTTGAGTCACAGTTAAGTTCTGGTTAAACATAGGATTAGGGTTTGGTTTGGGAAAGAAGTATCTTTTATATCATACTGAAAGGTACACTCTTCATGGGCAAAATTTTTTGGATGCTTTTCCATTCTTCGTAACAGTCAATTGAAATCATTACAGCGTATAAGCCCACAGAGTTAGGATTAGGTTTACGGTTCAAGTCACAGTTAGGTTTGGGTTAAAGATGGGGTTAGGTTTAGGGTTGGGTATGAAGTATCTTTCATATCATACTGAATGGGTTGAGTCATAGTTAGGTTCTGGTCAAAGATAGGGTTAGGTTTAGGTTTGTGAAAGGCAGCCCACCCCTGCGTGGATGGAGGCCCATCTGTGAACCGAATGACCAAAGGAATAATTTTTTTTGTCATTTTAAGGGTTAAGTAACCCGAAGGGTTATTAACTCCACCAATTTTTAATGTCCCAGTCACTTTAAAAATGATATTAAAACTTAGTCCTCCCAACAACAATGGCCACCAATGTTTCTCTCTGGTATTATAATCCTAGAGTAGACTGTTTACTTTGTTGAATTCCTTCTTCTTTCTCCAATACTTCCTGCTTTTCTTGCCTTCAAATCTCGTTTCACTGGTAGAGAAATCTCACTATATCTGACATTTTCCTGTGTTGACTGTGAACGCTGCAGATCTGTAATGATGGAGCTGCCTCCTCAACCACAGATAGACTAAACAATAAATTCCTTTCTTCTTTTAACACTCTCTTTTAAATTTACAGAGTTCAAATTTAGCCCCTTATCTTCTTCTCCTTTCAGGCTTTCAGTATTTCCAACTCCCACATTTTACTTTTGTTTTGTTTAACTTTAATTAGTCCCAGAATGAAAAGATAGCAATCAGTACCTTTTTTTCCGTAGTTTATCCAAATTAACACCAGTCCTTTGTAGATTAGATGTTTAAAATTGTAAAAGAAGGTTTGGATCCTGTCGAGCTTATGCCAAATTGATGTCTCTGGAAACTTCTGCAGACGATGAATATGCGACTTCTCTCTGGAGATCCCTCAAAGGAGCCCCCCCGCCCTGGGACTCCCTTTCAGCCAAGGTAAGTCTCCTCAAAGTATGTGTGCATATCTTGGACAATTCTCTAGCTGAGAAATGTAGGCAGAAGGCATTAATTTGCCTTTTACTACCCTGAACAGAAGTGCCAGCCTGCCCCGTTAGGGAAAGCAACTCAGCTCGCCATTTTCCAACCCTGGAAGTATTTTATTGCCTTATTTCTTTGTACCCCCTCCCCTCTGTATTATGGTATGTTATCCCTGACCCAGGTGTTTGTTTTTGTTTGTTAATTTCCATTGTTTTCCAAAACTGTAATCATAATCCTACTACATTATTTACTCAATATTTTATGCTATCTGATTGAATTGTGCCCCCCCCCCCCCATTTTGTAATCCACCTTGAGTCTCAATGAGAAAGGCAGGCTATATAATTCAAATAACTGCAATAAATTATTCAGTAGTAGAACATACGCTTCATATGCAGATTGTGACAGATTTAGTCCTACTTCTCTGTGTGTAAAGTGCTGTCAAGTCACAGCTGACTTATGGTGACCCCAGCAAAGGACTTTTAAGGCAAATGAAAAGTAGAGGCAGCTTGCCATTGCCTTCCATTTCAGGGTCTTCCTTGATGGTCTCCATTCCAAGTACCAACTCTGCTTAGCTTTTGAGATCTGACAAGATCGGGCTATACTATGCTATCTTCCTTCCCTCAGTCCCAGTTATATACAGCTTGTTTTATTTATGCCACTACTCATAAGTGGTTTTAAATTATTACTGAAATAAAAGGGAACAGTGGATAAATCATCACAAAAGACAACCCAGAGGCTAGCAACCAAAAATCTGAAAGCCATAGGAAGCTGTAGTGTACATTATGACAACATAATACCAGAATGGGAATGCTACTGGGAGGGTTTAACCCAGGAATTTGGACGCCTTCTGTTCTGGATGAGGTTATGCTTCCCTTAAAGGAGCAACTGTGTAATTTGTGGATTGGCTGGACCTTGGTCTCCTGTTGGATGAGTTGGTGGCACCAAGGGACAGCAGTGGCCTTTCCTATGCAGGAAAGACTGTGCCACTGTGGTAAATGTCTGATAACATTTAGATTAGATAACTGTGATAAGATTTGGGACTGCTCTCAAAGACTATCTTGAGGCTATAGTTGCTATAGAATGCTTCAGGCAGAACACTGACTGGATTGGGTCAGGGTCCATATCACTCCAGTATTGTTCCATCTTCACTGGCTTCTAATTTGCTTCTGCGTCCAATTCAGGGTGCTGATATTAACCTTTACAACTGTGTGTGGCTTGAAACCAGCATACATTATGGTCTACTTATTCCCATATGAAACTACCCAGACAGTATGGTTATCTTCAGATACACTGCTCTGGGTGCTACCACCATCTGAGGCTAGACATACTGCAACCAAAATAAGGACCTTATTAATTGTGGTGCCAAAACGTTGGAAGTCCTTCTCCAGGGAAATTTGTCTCCCTGTATTCCACCAGCGGGTGAAAACATTGTTTTGTTTTGCATTCTTTCACTAATTCTTATTAGCCCTTCTGCCGCTTTGTGTGAACCCTGACAAGACAGTAATCATGGTTAATCATGCTTCAAAAACCTGAGGTTATGAAGGACATTGTGCTTCCCCTTTTGAAGGGGTTTCAGTTGACTCTTTTTGACTCAAATAATAGTAGGGTTGCCAGGACTGTGTTGGAAAATGCCTGAAGACTTCGGGAGTGGATCCAGGAGAGGACAGGATTTGGGGAGGGGCCTCAGCATGGTACAGTGCCATAGAGTCCAACCTTCAAAGCAGGAAAGCTGATCTCTGCCAGAGCTAACCCAGAGTTATTGTGCAGATCAAAAGAGGGAGAGGAGAATGATGTGAGCTGCTTTGGTCCATACTGTAGAGAAAGACTGTATTTTTTCTAAGCAGAGGCTGCAGGGAGGGGGGAGGAGATGAAAAGCTGAAGTCAGATCAATTCCCTGACAGAAAATGGCCACCTTGGGTGATTGGAAAGACACCAAGGTTGGTGGGAGCAAATGCCTTCATGTGGGCGAGTGGGTGGGAAGACAGCAAGGATGGGGGTACTCATCCACAGCCTTTTTCTAGAGTCTGTTGTATTTTCGAGCCCAACGGGCCTTATTCCTAGTTGCATATAAATCCCTTCATGGCCTTGGGCACTCATATCTGCAGAACTATCTCTCCTCCATTCTGACATTACTCTTTAAGCAGAGCCATCTGTTGGTTCCACCCAGCAAATAAGTAAGATCAACAATTGCTTAAAAATGTCTGTTCTCTATAGTCACCTCCAATTTATAGAATGCCCTACCTGAGGAAGTCAGTAAGGCTTCTATGTTTCTAGCATTCCACAAATGATATAAAATTGTTCAGTATGGCATCTTTATGAAGATTATAGTGCTATTGTGATGGGTGGGAGGAGGGCTGTCCTTTCTCTGAAAGGAAAAAAAAATCCTCAGCTTTCCATCCCTAAACCCATGGGAGTGCTGTTCCAGCATCCAGTCACCTTTCTGAGGAGGAACAGAATGTTGGAGGGAAGCACAGAATCAGTTATTTTGGGTCTGCATTAGGGGGGATGCAGTGATAGTTTGGGTCTGCCTCAGCAAGAGAGCTGATAGTTTGAAGGGCAGCTCTGCCTGGTAGTTTGGGGACCCCCTGCCCCCACCTAGGAATTGGCAAACCCTAGCTGATTCAGATGTTAATCATCTGTAAACAATGAATAAGTAAATGGACAGAAAATGGCTTTAGTCATCTGGACTATATCACAGGAATGCTCTCAGGTATTGAATGTACTCACATTAGAGCAGGGGCATCTAAACTTTTTGATCCACAGGCCATACTGAGGTATCCATTTGTTTTTATTTATTTAGGCAATTTATAGTCCAGCCTTTTCCAAAAATGGTGGGCCAGACCAGGTCTAAGATTTCTCCATTTCTGTGCTATGAATATGCTAGTTGCTCTGAGGCACAGTTGCTCTTTCTTTTGTAGATTGGCATTTGGGTAGGGTTGCCAAACCCCCTGTTGGTTCCCCCACTGCCAGGCTGTACATCTCCAGCCACCAAACAGCTGGCTGACAAGGGGGGTTACCATTAGAAAGAAGAAGGCTCAAGCGACATTGCTGGCATCACACAGGAAGTGATGTCATCACATTAGCAGTTTTGGAGCAACAGCTTGGTATTTGGGTAAACACTCTATGGTGGAAGCCAGATTCACCATAGAGTTTTTACCCAAATACTTGGAGGTCACTGGCATGATGATGTAACTTCCTGTGTGACCTCAGCAATGTCACCTTAGCCTTCTTCTTTCTACTAGTAAGTCCCCTCCATTCCCTGCTGGTTGTCAGGTGGGACCTGGCAACCCTAGCATTTGGAGTATGTGTTGGGTTGCCAGGAGGACTGTGATAGGAGACCTCCTGCCTGATAGCCTGGTTGTTTGCTGCCACTCAGTAGAGTGGTGGGTGACAAATGGTGGGGGGGACAGGTGTTGCTCCAATGCTGCAATGCCACTTCCAGCATGAATTCAGAAGGTTTTACCCAGGGCTTTTTTTGTAGCAGGAACTTATTTGCATATTAGGCCACACACCCCTGACATAACCAATCTTCCTGGAGCTTACAGTAGGCCCTGTAATAGGAGCCCTGTAAGCTCTTGGAGGATTGGCTAGATCATGGGGGTGTAGCCGAATATGCAAATGAGTTCCTGCTACAAAAATGCCCTGGTTTTACCATAGAGTTTCATGAGAATCCTAAAGCATCAAACTAATGCAATTACATAACTTCTGTGTTCACACCAGAGGTGATATCACAGCACTATAGCAACATGTATTTTTGTATCCCCACCTCCAAAACATTCTGCCAGTTGCCAGCACTGGACTGGTAACCCTAGGTATTCAAATTCCTGTATTTAATTTGGAGTGTGTAATCAAAGTCACAGAGCTGATTTAGATTATTGCAGTCCCTTATTTGGTTGTATTTTTAAATCTCTTGGCATGATGGATAAAAAAAGGTCCACAACCTGACAGTGGTCTCTGGGCTGCAGTTTGGACACCCCTGCATTAGAGTATATAATTACTTGCCCCTCTTGTCTGGTTCCCATGTACATTATGTTTCTGGGAAATCCTGGAAGATTCAAATGTAGCAGCCTGAACAAGGGCAGGGGTCTACTGTGAGAAACTTTTGCTGTGGAAATCAAACACAAAGCCATGGTAAAAATTATTTATTCACTTTCACAAACACTCTTTCAGAATACCAATAATTTTAATAAAATATGTTTAAGAAAAAAATCACAATATGATGTTATTTTGTCCCCATAGATCGGTACCTGGAGGATGTAAGCTGAGTATTTACATTCTGGACTGTAAAATGAATGCAAAGCCAACAAAAAATCACTAGGAGTTTTTAATAACTTAGGTCTGATTCTATATGTATTTGTTCTTTCTTCAGCATATCATACCATATAATGTCAAACTTTATCCTAATCCATTAAAACTACTAATATAAAAGTTATCAACTTTAAACAGGAATTTATGCATGGATAGTTTAGATTTAGAGGATTACAGTGAAATATTGTACTCCTCACAAGGATGATGTTCATTTTCTTTATTTCACTGCAATCCCTAAACTTTTAGTAGATGAAATATCCCAGGAAAGTATCTGTGTTTCAAGCCAGTGACTCCAGTTCAAAGCGGTGTATGATTAATTCTACATTTTAAGGAAGTCTTTAAGGTGACATTTCAAGATCCAAATACTCTCTCATGCTCAAGACATTTATTTAGACATTTATAAATATGGCAGGTCTTGAAAACAGCTAAATATAACAAAAAGAATTGTGTGTGTATGTGTAATGAGGAGAGGAAAATAATGTAAGCTGCTTTGGTTACAACTGTGGAAAAAGGTAAGGTATGATATGCTAAATCCAGTCTGGAGCTGTGAACAGGAAAGACAGGTCTTTCTACAAACCTGAAATGGGCCCCAGGTTTGCAGAAGAAAAGTGAAATCTTAAAGAAATTGGGGTAGGGTTAAAAACAAAAATGATAAAAGGAACATTTGTAGTTTTAGTTAGCATATTCCCTCAGTAACTACTGCTCGGCCACCACAGTATTCCACAACTCCTCACCCACAACAATAGAACAGCTCATTTGAGCATGGACACTGGTACCAAAGCTTGCCCATACACCCAGACAACACAATCACTAGACCTAACAGCACTAACTACAGAATCTCAGGCTTGTTCACTTGTTCATCTTCCAACATTATATATGCCATTAAATGCCAACAATGCCCTTCAGTTCCCTACATAGGACAAACAGGACAAACCCTACACCAAAGGATAAATGGACACAAATCTGATATCAAGAATTACAAAATTGAGAAACCTATCAGAGTACACTTCAACCTCCCAGGATATTCATTGGGTGACCTCAAAGTAGCTGTTTTACTGCAAAGAAATGTAAGTAACAGAATGGAAAGGGAAATTGCTGAATTACAAGCTATTATGAAACTTGGAACAAACAAATTGAAATACCATCTTTATCAAATGAAGCAGAAGCAGTGGAGGGAAATAACAGGATGTTACTATACCATGAAGAAAAACTGGAACCACACATGGTAATAAACTGAGTACAAGGGAATAAAAGTCCACCAGGATCAAGGGGTTTTTTAAAGCAGGAACACAGTTCTGGTTGACTTGGCATCAGGGAATGTGGTCTTATATGCAAATAAGTTCCTGCTAAGCTTTTTCTACAAAAAAGTGTGAAACAATGGTGACATCAGGGTTGTGGCCTAATATGCAAATGAGTTCCTGCTGGACTTTTTGGAAGAAAAACCTTACTTATGTGTGAAAGAGTTCTGCATATGGAAAAAAAATCTTGAAGCTACAATGTTCCCTTTACCTTGCAAGTCAGGAATAGGGCATTCAGGTTTGTTCTAAACAACCTGTATTTATTAGTAAGGAGATACAGAGAAAGTAGCAACTGGTTTCAGGACACGGGAGCTCATGAAAGCTACAATTCAACAATTCAAACCTATTTGTTTATTTATTACATTCAATTTATATGATAAATCATAAAGATTAAAACAAGTAAAATAGTTAAACACCAGATCAGTATAACATCAAGGTTAAATATGTGCAGCCCTAGGGGACCTCATAAGGACCTGGCACAGCCACATTCTGGATTAGTTGGAGCTTCCGGGTCAAGCACAAGGGAAAGTCCACAGAAAGCAAAATACTGTATCCTGAAGGTGACTGTTGCATGGATTACAGTGACTAGGTAGAGTGGCTAGGTCATTGCATGGATTACTGTGACTCATTTCTGTTCTGGTTTAAACCTTTAAGGTCCTAAATCAGGGATGTCAAACATCTGGCCTGAGGGCCAAAACAGTCCCATCCAGGGCTTTGATCAGGCCCGCGGGCATGGGGCTCTTTTCCCCTCCTCCTTTTTCTCCTGTTCTTATCCTTTGAAGCTCCGAGGCTGAGTCTCTTACAGTTCTCAGGCTCTTTGAAGTTCTGAGGTTGAGTCTCATTCAGTTCTTTCAGTTTCAGCCTCAGAGGTTCGAAGGCTGTTTGAAGCACCCTTTGAAGCTCCGAGGCTGAGTCTCAGTTCCCTGGCTCCTCCTGCCTTTCTTTGCTGGCTGATGCAAGGAAAACGTGGGGTGAATTTTAAGATCTATTCCATGTTTTTCTTGCAGCTTTGTCTGTGCGGAGCACAGATGGTTTCAGATGGTTACAGACAAATGGAGTTTCAGATGGTTACAGACAAATGGAGTTTCAGACAAATGGTTTCAAATGGAGTGCAGATGGTTACATTTTCAGGGTTCCTATAGCCAATTTATGCTTCCTGGAATTATGTTCTTGCAAACAAAAGGTTCATGCTTTCAGCCAGTTAATCTCTGCTGAATGGGAGGGGGGGTAATCTGAATAGATGGGGGTGGGGGAGAGAAGCTTACAATGCCATTTTATTGTTTCCACAGAGTCAGAGCCCTTGCTTTTTCTTGATGTTTTATTTTTAAAATTGAACTGCCAAATTCCACTATTTCCCCATCTTTCTAACTTAAACTATTGGAAGAGTTTTAAGTATGTTTGTATTTTAAGTTAAAAATTAATATCTTTAATTGTGTTTGTCTGTGTCCATTATAAAGTTTATATCTCCGCTATCTAGCATTATAATTTTTTGACACTCATAGCCTGGCCCCACAAAGCCCCATTTGTGTCAGATCTGACCCTCCTAACAAATGAGTTTGACACCCCTGTCTTAAATGGTTTGAAGCCAATGTATCTGCAGGACCACATCTTCTTGTATGTCCCCCAAAGAGCCTTGCGTTCACAAGATCAGAACTTGCTGATGACCCCTAGCCCAAAGGATGTCCGGTTTAGAGGATGGTTTAGAAATTAATTAATTAAATAAATAAAGACAACAGTAGAACACTCTCCTGTGGACCTTCCCTAAATATGGTCAATATCTGGTAGCATGGGGAGTTTCTGTTTTTATGAGTTTCTGGCTTTTTCAAAGGAACTTTTTTTTTTCATTTAAAAAACCCCTTAAATTGTCACAGATTATTGTGTGCCATTACAAAAACTTTGTATTTTTTATCTTATTCACAGAAATAAGACCAGATTTTATTTCAGCACTTCTGTGTTCTTGGAAACCATTTAAGATCCCAGTCTGTGTCTCCTTCACTAGTTTTCTTCTCTTGCTCCCTGGCCCTGCCATGTGGCAGAGGAGGTCTGTGTGAGTTCAAGTACACCTAAATAAAAAAGCTCTCTGCAGTGCATTTTGCAGACAGTTGGATTGGTACAGCTCTGCTTCAGGTAAGGCAGAACCAGTTATAGTTTGATCTAGCCTGGCTTAAGCAGTACTACCTTCTGCTTGTTGATGGAGTAGAGAGGATGACTTAAAGCAGATTTTTAAATCACTTACAGTCTAAAAATTATTCTATCATATAAAGCCTGAATATGAAAGCTTGAGGCAGTTAAAGGTATAGCACCCTTCACACTTTGCTCCTCCTTGGAGTCAACCGAGCTGCTGCCATTTTAAGGAAACCTGAATTTTAAAAAAACATATATGAGATAGTGCTCCTTGAATACTGGAATTCTCAGTACAAGTGATGCAATTATTTAGTAAATTCGAATAATGTGACAATATTCTCTTTTTTCCTCTGTTTAATACTCTTGTTTCATGAAAGTCAACATTTTGAACTACTGAAAATAAAGTAAAATCTAAAAGCTTAGGGTAAACGAGACGGTTGTTTGAACTTTGTTTTTTGCATACAACACAGTCAGCTTTTACCAGAACAGCAATGGCACTGCTTGTTGAGATACAGTATAAACCAATACAGTGCTTCAGACTACAGATATAGTCCATTATATAAAAATAAATATTTGCTTGCTGTGAGAGATTTCTGTGTGTGTTTATTGCTCAAATCTAAGCAGCAAAACATTAAGTACAAGGTGTGATAAGGACAAATAGAGTATGTTATCATTGACATGAAAACCAACATACATACAATATAGAATCACAGAAACATAAAAGTTGGAACAGACCTCCAGGGTCATCTATTCCAACTCCCTGCACAATGCAGGGAATTCACAAATACCTCCGCACCCCCCACCAGAAGATGGCAAAAAAAAAAACTAAACTACACGAACTAAACACTGATGCAACCCTTTCTGCTTTCCCTCTCATTATCTGCCTAATTCACAGAATCAGCATCTAGCTTCATTTAAAAAACTTCCAAAGTTTTTAAGCCCACCATCTCCTGAGGAAGCTTGTACTGCTGAGAAACCGCATTAACTTTTAACTGCCCTGAGCCCGCTAGGGGAAGGCGGGATATAAATGTAATAAAATAAAATAAATAACTCTCAGGAAGTTCTTCCTCATGTTTAGTTGAAAACTCTTTTGATTTAATTTCAACCCTGGTCCGCCCTTTTGGGGCAAGAGAAAACAACTCTGCACCATCCTCTAAATGACAGTCCTTCAAGTATTTGAAGATGGTTATCATATCACCTTTCAGTTGTCTCTTGCCCAGGCTAAGCATACACAATTCCTTCATCCTTTCCTTTTAGGACTTGGTGTCCAGACCCCTCACCATCTTCATCACCCTCCTCTGGACCTCTTCCAGCAGAGCATCAGCAGAAAGCATCAGGTGGCAGTGGGGAATTTCTCACCATGAGCAGGTGCTTTCAAGTCTCAATGCCTGTTCTCAATGATATGGGTAACAATAATTTACCAGTGTTTAAATAGTTTTTAATTAGAAGGAGGGGTTTTTTTTTTTAGCAGGAACTCACAGGAACACAGTTCTGGCTGGCTTGATGTCAGGGAGTGTGGCCTAATATGCAAATGAGTTCCTGCTGTAGACAAAGCCCTGTGTGAAACAATGGTGGCATTGAAGGGGAACCCCTGAATAATTAATTAATACCCCTATAATAATAGTTATAACATTGAACAAGAGCATGCTTTGCTTCCAAGAATTAAAATGTTTGATGTAACTTTCCATTAAGGCACTGGCCAAAGCATAGTGAGTGTATGTCCAAGCTGGCTAGCTAAGATAAGAGAAGCAGCCTCTTAAAGGTGACGTGCTGTAATAGATAAGTGAAGGGATGGTGTCATGGAATTTTACCAGGGAGAATTCTCTAACGGAGGGATCTTGAAATCAGATAAGCCTGTGTGCTTGGTAGAAAACTGTCTGTATGCAGAATAATTTAACTCAGTCTTTGGGGCAGCCAAGCCCAACTGGTTTCTACTTTTGGTACCAGAAGTAAACCTCGCTTCATACCAGAAATTCTGTGCAGACCTCGTTATTTTTCTGCTACAGCATTAGAATGTGGCCTAATATGCAAATGAGTTCCTGCGGGGCTTTTTCTACAAATCCCCCCCCCCAATTAAAAGACAACCTTTAGGCAGTATGAATCTTCAAATATAGTAGCAATCTAATGCTATGCAAACAACATGATCTGTAAAAGCTGTCTACCAGTTCCTACTTAGCACATTTTGCTTATTAATAATGGTCCTTGTGACAATAACAACAAAACAATAATTTACTATTTTAGGCAGAAAGAAGAGCAACACTGACAACATCATCTCTATCCACTCCTGAAGTTAAAAAACCCTGTGAATTTAATTAATATTCAAAATTGACATGCTGATCTGACTTCTTTCGTTCATCTTTCTCCTCTTATGAGAGTTGTAAGTATTCATCTTGAACTCTAAAATATATACTACTGGTACATACTTTGTATGAGACTTGCACATATACAGAATCCTAAAAAAAAGCTATTGCTCTCTATACAATTTTTGCTTGATTTCTTTTATGCTTTTTATTTTTTCACTACATTTGAACTGTGTTTCACAAATTATTTCTATACACAGTGTTCTTAGTGCATGATCTCATCTATAATGTATCTGCATTCAGTAATTACCCCCCCCCCCCAAAAAAAAGAACTAAAGACACAGCTAAGGAAAAAAAAAACAAGATCCCACAGATGAATGGACAAAGGGTGCAAAAGTGAATTCAATTCTTTTCATATGCTAGACAGCACATACATTTACACAGCCACTGGAATTCAAACGAAAGCCCCCTGGATGCACTGCAAATGAATTAGGCCTGTCAACATCTACAAAAGGAGCAAAGGAAAAGAAGTTGCAGCATACAAGCAAATGACATTCTGTCAATATGTCCTTTTGGAACTGAAAGGGATGACACAAATCCTTGACGTGATTAAAAACAAATATATTTAAATACAACAGCACATAGAAAACAGAGCTCTCAGACTTAAGAAAGAAAAAGGCCATTCTTCATTAATTGTACTCTAACGAATGAATAACTGGATCTGCTTGTCATGACTTGCCCGTTCTCTCTCCCCATATCCCCTACCCCACTGCCCATGATCAATTGAAGCAGAATAATGCCAGCTGGGAAGTCTTCCTTTTCTAGGCAAGCAAATTTCTGCCACCTGACAGAACCAGTTCCTTTTGTGCCAACCTTCAATTTAATTATAAAAGAGAAAAAGGATGCTGAGAAGACTGATGTGTCAGTAACTATCAAAATCATCAAACCCAATTCCTAAGAACAAAATGTTGAGTCTTTCTCAGAAACCTGAAATTGAAAGGCCCCTGGCCTTTTATCAAACTCATTTTGAATCACTGCCCAGAGCCACTCTGCTTATCAATTACACCAATCTGCTCACATAAAAATTACAGCTGCAAAAAATGTTTGCACCTCTGTTGAAGGGGAAAAAAGAGGACTTCCAAAATTGTACTGTGTGATCCAATAGCTATTTGTCAAAACAGACCCTGCTTTTATCAGTTCATTAGGATGTTCAACTGCCAAGAAACAATACTGTTGACCTTCTGATTGGTCCATGTGGGCATGCTGAAATTGAATGATTTAACACTGTCCTTGGCTTTCAGTGTATTCCCCAAATAGCTAAAATTGATGTGCTTATTATTGGGAACTAGAACACCTCCTGATTTGGATCTTTACAGCATCACACTGACAACATCTGTTCACTAAAATTGTGGTTGCACTTGGCTTATGTTGACATAAAGAGAAAAATGGAAGGATGCGATCCTTCCTTCAGTGGTGTGAAATGTCAGTGGTTTAAAACTCACCTCAGAAATGGCTTCATTTTAAATAATTATTTTAGCTCAGAACAAAAAGAAATAGTAGTGACAGTTATGCACCAAAGTCTATTCATATTTGTCCATTATTCAGCACTTTATATACTGATCTTAAAACTTTGATTCAAATGGAATCAAGCTGGGTAGAAAATGGTTTGTGATACCAGCTTGGAGACAAAACCTGATAATGACATTTATGCAGAGAAAATATACTGATGCAACACTTGAGTTAGCACCTGCAGCTAATGAAAATGAGTGTAATCATGTTCCCTTCTCAAATATGCAAGTATGAAATATAACTAATTGAAAACAGTGAGACAGCATGTTTTAAAATGCACCTACTACATCACAAACATGTTCTTTTCCCAAAACATAATGCTTCGTTTAATCTTCAAAGACCTTATAAAAAGAAGTTTCAAGATCACCGAACAACTTTCTAAAATAATACAGAGCACTGACTCATGAGTCTGAATCTCTTTTAAAATATAGGGAACATATACAAGGATTGCAGGATCTTTCCAGCCTTCCCCTCCACCAGTGGAGTCCTTTTCAGCTTCAGGAAAGTTTGTCAGGACAAGTTGCTTGTGTATACTAATAGCTATGTGGAAGTGTATACTAGTAGCTGAAGTAGAAATAGGCTTCCCAATCCCCAGGTCCCAGCAGGGGATCCCCTGTTTTTACAGGCTTCTCCCCGCCCCCAGCCAGCTGGCCGGTGGGGAAAGCCCCGCCCCCCACAATCACCATATAGTTTTAGAGCTCCTGCAGGCCCGTTTTTAAAATATGTGCCTTTAAGGCTGAGCAGGAAGCAGGAAACAGGAAGGGCTTTGGAGAACGACTTCCCCTCCCTTTGTTTTGCTTTCGTTTTCAGATCAAGTAAAGTTCTGCAGGAACAAGACCCAGTAAGTATTTGTGTGTTAGAGGGAGGGAGGGGGCAGGGGATCCCCTGGTTTGGAGGCCCTTCTGCCGCTTTAGAAAGCGTGGGGGGGGGAGAGAAATGTCTACTGGGCACTCTTAATATTCCCTATGGAGAACGATTCCCATAGGGAATAATGGGGAATTGATCCGTGGGTATTGGGGGCTCTGGGGGGCTATGTTTTGAGGTAGAGGCACCACATTTTTAGTATAGCATCTAGTGCCTCTCCCCAAAATACCCCCCCCCCCCAGTTTCAAAATGATTGGACCAGGGGGTCCAATTCTATGAGCCCCAAAAGATGGTGCCCCTTATCCTTCATTATTTCCTAGGGAAAAAAGACATTTAAAAGGGTGTGCTGTCCCTTTAAATGTGATGGCCAGAGCTCCCTTGGAGTTCAATTATGCTTGTCACACCCTTGTTCCTGGTTCCACCCCCCATGTCTCCTGGCTCCGCCCCCAAAGTCCCCAGATATTTCTTAAATTGGACTTGGCAACCCTAGAGTAGAGAAGGCAGCAAAATTCTTTCTTTCTTTCTATTCCATGACTGAGGCTTGGCAGAAGGGGTTATCTCAGTCCCTTCCCCTATCCACAAGGCTTTGACCCCAGGAGTAAACTTTTCAGGTGTTTGGAACAGGCTTCATGGGTAATGTGAGGCTGGGGAAGATTCAAGATCATCAGCACCTTCCACTGCCAGTTTGTGGGATCCAAGAAATAGTGGTAATAGTAAACGTAAAATACTTCAATGGCTATTTCTAGAACATAAACATGTGTCCTTTCTGTTCTTCAAAAAAAATTCTATAAATGTGCTAATAATGTAACAGAGGCTTCTTTGCATATGTTTGTACAGTTGTACTAGTTGCACAGTTCTAATAATTGCCAAGTACAAGTTATTAAAAGGTAGTATCTATGTGTAATGCGAAGGAGCCCTATGGCATACAGTGCTGAGCTGCAGTACTGCAGTCAAGCTCTGTTCATGACCTGAGTTCAATCCAGGCAGAAGCCAGATTCAGGTAGTTTGATCAAGAATGACTGAGCCTTCCATCAATGACAAACCACCCCATAATAAAAAGTCTACCAATAACATATTGTGATGTGATGTCACCCCATTGGTCAGAAATGACTCAGAGCTTGCACAGGGGACTGCCTTTACCTAGGGGTCATTTTGTAGAAAAATAGGTGGTGGAACACATCCAGGGATTGTTATGCAGCTGCACATACTATTCAATGGACAATTGTTAGCTGATCAATATAGGGAGTGACTAGAATTTATAAATTCATTAACTATTGGATTTAATTATATTAGCAGGAATATATGGATGGGGTTTGGGAGGGTGATTATCAACTAGTCAGGAGGTAGAGGTGATTATCAACTAGTCAGGAGGTAGAGGATAGTACCTAGTTAATTATCAACTAGTCAGGAGGTAGAGGATGTTGGTTCTCACCTTTAAGGCCCTATATGGCCAGGGGCCTGCATACCTGAGGAACCGCCTTTCCCCACATGTTCCCCGGACAGCACTTCAATCTGATTTGCAAAATCTACTTACAATCCCCGGCCTTAAGGAGGCCAGGCTCATGACAACTAGAGCCAGAGTCTTTTCCGTAGCAGCCCCACGCTGGTGGAATGAGTTGCCAGAAGAGGTCAGGGCCCTGCGGGAGCTCATACAGTTCTGCAGGGCCTGTAAGACAGCACTCTTCCACCAGGCATTTGTGAACTAGGTTGCTGGCCACTACAGCTTAATGCAACATATGAACCACCAACAACAATCTGCTGTACAGAAGCTGCAGAGAGGACAGCTAAGATCTGTTGTACAGAGAATTACAAATTTGGAAATGGCTAAGATCATAGCACCAAAATTTTTATGTATGTTTATTTTATTCTGTGTTTTATGGTTTTAATGTTATACCATTATGTTTATTCAAGCATGCACATGTCTGTGTGAGCCGCCCTGAGCCCGCCTCAGTGGGGAGGGCAGGATATAAGTGGAACAAAATAAATAAAAAATAAATAAATAGTATTAATTAGACAATACAGGGTGCAGGCTGTGTCTTTCTGAATTGAACTGAGGCTGTTGGCAGAGATCATGGGGGGATGACCAGCCTGGGGATCCCGGTACTCCTGGGGAGGGGAAGATATGATGGTGGGAACAGATGTAGTAATAAAAGAAGGTGACGAAGATATGGAGAAGCTCAGCCTCCTTCTAGTCTGTGTCCCATCCCAGTGGTAACGGGTAGCGGGGCGAGGTTGAATTACTCACTTCTGTCATTGGTGTTATGTAATGCCAGGTCCATAAACAATAAAACCTTAGTCCTTCATGACTTCCTGCTTGAGCAGGATATGGACCTGGCTTGTGTGACTGAGACCTGGGTGCATGACGAGAAGACAGTGACTCTCTCCCAGGTCCCCCCCCCCAGGATACTCAGTCTTTCACCAATCATGGACTAGCGGGTGGGGGGGGGAGGGTGACTCCATACAGGAGGTCACCAAAGATTGACGGCATTGAATGTGTTGGCCTGGCGTGGGTTGTTGGGGAGGGATTGGCGGTTTGACTGGTGTACCATCCACCTAATGCACTGGCCAATGCCTTACCTCCCTGATGGAGGCTGTAACAGGCTGAGCATTGGAACACCCAAGGCTCTTGATCCTGGGTGATTTCAGTGTCCATGCCGATGACCCAACCTCCATTCAGGCAACAGACCTAGTGTCATCCATGGTGACACTGGGACTCTCCCAAGTTGTTACAATACCCAATCACCAGGCGAGGCACATGCTGGATCTGATCTTTGTAACGGTGGTTGTAGTGGACCGGGTTGCTGCAGAAGCACTGCCATGGTCAGACCACTATGCCCTAAAGGCCCGTGTGGATGTCCCACCGCAAGCCCATTTAGGCAGTGAGCATATTTTAGCTCGCCCATAGAGCCTAATGGAACCAGTGCAGTTCCAAATGGCTTTTCGGGATCCCTGGCCTGGCAATTCTCTAGACTCTCCAGCACCATCGATGAGATCGCACCATGGCGCTTCTGCACCCCCTTCTAAGCTTGCACCATGGTATACCCCAGAGCTACGGCTGATGAAATGGGGGCTCAGATGACTAGAGAGACAGCAGACTTGAGACAAAGCAACCAAAACATCTTATAGAGAGTTTATGAGGTCCTATGAGTTGGCAGTCAAAGCCACAAAGAAAGCTTTCTTTGTGGCCAAGAATGTGTCTGCGACATTGCGGCCGGCACAATTATTTAGGGTAATTCGATCGCTTACAGTACTGCCACAAGGCAGGACAAATTGTAGGGAATTGGATATTGGCTGTGAGGCTTTTGTAAATTTTTTTCACAGACAAGATCTTGTCGCTCCATCACGACCTTCCCACTACAGTTGAAACAGTATGGAAACTTGAGGCTCCATGCCTGTCTTCTGGACCAGCTTTGGATCATTTTAAAATGCTCAGTTTGGAGGAAGTTGGCAGAATACTCTCCACTGTACGCCCAACAACTTGTGATCTGGACTCGTGCCCATCCTGGCTGATTAAAGTGTGCCAGGCAGAGCTTCGATATCCTATATGGGATATAGATGCCTCTTGGAAGGGGTTTTCCCAGTGTCTCTTAAAGAGGCAATGGTCCGCCGTCTCCTGAAAAAGTCCACCCTAGTCCTGGCCGAATTGGCACACTACCAATAGGTCTCGAATTTACTTTTTGGGGATAATTATTGAGAGGGCAGTAGTGCTACAGTTACAGAGTTTTCTGGAGGACGTTTCTGTCCTAGATTCCCACCAGTCTGGCTTCCACCCAGGCCATGGGACGGAAACAGTTCTGGTCGCCTTAGTGGATAACCTCCAGCAGCATCTGGATCGAGGTGGCTCGGCGGTACTGATCTTGTTAGACCTATCAGCTTCATTAGATATGGTCGACCATCAGTTGCTAGCCCACCGCCTTGCTGATGCAGAGATTCAGGGGCTAGCCTTACAGTGGCTTTCCTTTTTCCTATGCAGTCAGGGACAAAGGGTGTCAATTGGGGGAGAGTCGTCCCGGAGACACCTGCTTAATTGAGGTGTGCCTCAGGGGGCGGTTCTATTCCCAATGTTGTTTAACATCTACATGCCACCCCTTGCCCAGATTGTCCAGAGGTATGGGCTGGGTTGCCATCAGTACATTGATGACACCCAGCTCTATCTACTGATGGACAGCCGACATGACAATGTCCCAGAAAGCCTGGATCAGACGTTGAAAGCCATGACTGAGCCGACTGAAGCTGAACCCAATGAAGACAGGTCCTTTGCCTGAGTCGCAGCAGCCTGGGCAGGGAAATCCCCCTACCAGCTTTTGATGGGGCACCACTGACAATGGTGCCCAAGGTCAGAAGTTTGGGGGTGCTATTGGAGGCCTCCCTGATGATGGAGGCCCAGATAGCAGCAACTGCAAAATCTGCTTTTTTTCATCTTAAGTGGGCAAAAGAGTTGGTTCCTTTTCTTGACCGTGGCAACCTGGCAACTGTGATTCATGCAATGATCACTTTGAGATTGGATTACTGTAATGCCCTCTACTTGGGGCTGCCTTTGTCATGAACCTGGAAACTTCAGCTAGTGTAGAACACGGCTGCTAGGCTGTTATTAGGGCTGCCCAAGTGGGAGTACATATAGCCAGTGCTGCAGGAACTACACTGGCTACCAATAGTGTACCAGATCCATTACAAGGTGCTGGTTATCACCTTTAAAGTCCTATATGGCTGAGGACCTGTTTACCTGAGGGAACGTCTGTCCCCACACGTTCCCCAGAGAGTACTAAGACCTGGATCTCAACATCTGCTAGTGATCCCCGGGCTGAAGGAGGTGAGACTGTCGACCATCAGAGATCAGGCCTTTTCAGTGGGCAGCCCCCTCCTGCTGGAATCAATTGCCGGAAGAGGTTAGGGCCTTGTGGGACCTCGCTCAGTTCCGCAAGCCTGTAAGACCGTTCTCTTCCGGCAAGCCTTCAATCGACTGTAGGAGAATTCTGAAACAACTGTTGTCCTGAGAATATGAGTAACATCTAATTTGTTAGCACCAACTGTATATTGTTTTAACTTATATTGTTTAATGGTTTTATTGATTTTATGATTGCGATCATAGTATACTATGATTTTTATGTAAGCCGCCCTGAGCCTGCCACGGCAGGGAGGGCGGGGTATAATCGAATTAAACATAAACAAACAAGGAGGTGGAACTCTCAGAAGGAGGAGTGGAACTCTCAGAAAGGTTCAGGAGCTGCACTCCTGTGAGCTCACACTGAATCTGAGGCCTGCCTTTACCTTTTATGTGGTAATGTACATGTAACAAAGCCATAGTTTACTGCCATGATACATGGAACTTCATAGGAGTGTCTACAGAATGTTAGGCACATATGCCCAGTACTGTTTTACTCTGAAGGGTTTTTTAATCAAATAGGGCCAGTTCCCCTATTTTGAATGAATGGATGTATAAATTATACATTACAAGTGACTTCTTTCTAAAGTGATCCTAAACAAATTAAAGAAATGGTGGAAGAAGCTGCAAAGGAAAGAATGCGGAACATCACTGAATGTCCACAATGGAGTTGCTTTGGCACAGTACACCACGGGATAATATTGCACATTACTGAAGTTCAAAACTTAATTTGCTGCTTAGCAATACACACAGATATGACTTCAGTAACATGAGGAACACAATGTCATGGATCCTGAGAAGCACAAGGAGAGTTTTCCCCTTCCCACTTCAGCCTTCTTTGCTCCATATATTGTGGGGTTGCCAATCCCCAGGTGGGGGCAGGGGATCCCCTGGTTTGGAGGCCCTCCCCTCGCTTCAAGGTCATCAGAAAGCGGGGGGAGGGGAGGGAAATGTCTGCTGGGAACTCTGTTATTCCCTATGGAGATTTATTCCCATAGAAAATAATGGAGAATTGATCCACGGGTATCCGGGGCTCTGTGGGGGGCTGTTTTTTGAGGTAGAGGCACCAAATTTTCAGTACAGCTTCTAGTGTCTCTCCCCCAAAATATCACCCAATTTTCAAAACGATTGGACCAGGGGGTCCAATTCTATGAGCCCCAAAAGAAGGTGCCCCTATCCTTCCTTATTTCCTATGGAAGGAAGGCATTGAAAAGTTGTGCCGTCCCTTTAAATATGCCAGAACTCCCTTTGGAGTTCAATTATGCTTGTCACAGCCTTGATCTTGGCTCCACCCCTAATGTCTCCTGGATCCACCCCCAAAGTCCCCAGATATTTCTTAAATTGGACTTGGCAACCCTAATATATTGTGTTCTTGCAGGGCAATAGATACACCAGGGAGGTAATGTGGGGGTCTGTGAAAATTAATCTCTCTCCTCTATAAAATGGAATGTCATTCCATCAGTAGAACTGGTGTTGCACAAAGTGAGCAGAGATTCAGAATTTAAGTTGCAGAAAATATTTTAATATTACTTTTAGCACAGAACTTAATTTTGATGTACTGAATTGTTGAATTTTTTTTACTATTTTCTATGGTAGAAGCTGCTATTTACTTGACAGTTCACATTTTTATAGGTCTCATCCCACGCCATCAAATCTAGACTGTACACTCTGATGTCAAAATATACTATTATGCCTAAAAGCACTGCATAAAAGTGGCTTAATTTAATGGGCCAAAGATCAAAATGTTATGATTTAATATGCTGGGGTCACTACTTTTTGAAATGACTGCATATTTCTGAAGTGATACATAGCCTGAAATGTATGCTTTCAATTCAGCAACCAACTACACTTCTGTTACACTGGAATGTGAAAGCATCTTAGAAAATGATTTAGCTGCTGAGTTATGGAGAATGTATTTGCTTGTTCAATGCCTCATGTAAAATTTCTATGTGAGATGGATTTTAGATTCCATATCGCTATATATATATATATTAAAAATCAGTAATTCATTTCCTTAAGGATTCCTGCTTCAATACTTCTGGGATATGGACTACTCTATTTACATTGCCTCTCCTTGCAGTACTCTAGCTTTTTAAAAATTGTGTGTGTGTGTGTGTGTGTGTGTATGTGTGTGTAGATATTTGTATTTTTGCACCTTGATGTCATGTTAACCTCTAGTGACTAACTCGTACTGGGGGCCTGGATAGGGTTGCCAAGTCCAATTTAAGAAATATCTGGGGACTTTGGGGGTGGAGCCAGGAGAGTTTGGGGTGGAGCCAGGAGACATTAGGGGTGGAGCCAAGATCAAGGCTGTGACAAGCATCATTGAACGCCAAAGGGAGTTCTGGCCATCACATTTAAAGGGACGGCACACCTTTTCAATGCCTTCCTTCCATAGGATATAATGAAGGATAGGGGCACCTTCTTTTGGGGCTCATAAAATTGGACCCCCTGGTCCAATCTTTTTGAAACTTGGGGGGTATTTTGGGGAGAGGCACTAGATGCTATACTGAAAACTTGGTGCCTCTACCCCAAAAGACAGCTCCCTCAGAACCCCAGATACTCGCGGATCAATTCGCCATGATTTTCTATGGGAATAAATCTCCATAGGGAATAATAGAGTTCCCAGCAGACATTTCCCTCCCCTCCCCCCGCTTTCTGATGACCCTGAAGCGGGGGGAGGGTCTCCAAGCCGGGGGATCCCCTGCTCCCACCTGGGGATTGGCAACCCTAGGCCTGGAGGATGTTCAGAGAGGTGGCTGAATAGAGCCTGCCCCTGTCTTCTCAACTGGGTATTTAAAGGAAGTCTCCCATCCAAGTACTGACCACAGTTGACTCTCATTAGCTTCTGTGATCTGATGAGATCAGGCTTGCCTGGTCTATCCAGGTCAGGGCTCCTTGCAGTACTCCAATGACTTTTTGAAAGGTCCCATAATGAGACAGAAAGGGATGAAAACCAGTCATTCCCCTCCCCTTTTAATGAGGATACATTACTGATGCCTTTGGTATTATAGAATGTGGAAATTTTGCAACTGTGGCCTGTGCTGCACAACATATATCTCACTGGCACATCCTAGCATAAAGATTTTACAAGTTACTCTCCTGTTATGTTTATTTGAGAAGGAAAAAAAATGACTGTATTGTTTAGTATTGAATTGGGGTATCTGTAGTTTTAAAGGAAACAACATTCTTTCTTATAAAATGGTTTACTCATTGTTCTTGGCCTTCATCAGTTTCTGTACCAATGGTAAAATTTTCTTCACCC
Source organism: Heteronotia binoei (assembly GCF_032191835.1). Lineage (NCBI taxonomy): Eukaryota > Metazoa > Chordata > Lepidosauria > Squamata > Gekkonidae > Heteronotia > Heteronotia binoei. Next base: position 79,595,364 of record NC_083225.1, on the reverse strand, counting down.
TGAACTTCAATCTTGCATTCAATAAAAATGCAGGAAATTAGTGTGTTGATTCAAGAAAAATAGATCTTTTCCCAGAGGAACTCTGATTGTGTGGTCTCTAATATGATTTTTAAAGACATATAGTACTAGTTTTTCTTATTTGTGTGATTCCTTGTGTCTAGGGTGCCTAAAACAGTTTTACTCTACCACTATCTTAAAATGTTGACTGCTTAGACAGCATATAGCAGGATCTTTTGTGTTCTATTACTCCACTGATATTAAATTTATCCAGCCATCTTATTTGCATTTGTTTGACATTACATACACAACTGTGGAAGTACTATTTACAGAAAAGCAAATGTTGTCCATATATCTTGTGCCATTCAAAACATTAAAACTACCTCATATTCTCATACCCATGTCAAAGGTGGAAAGTGTTTTGCAGAAGTAGCACAATTGATTTCTAGGAAAGCTAAGCCTGAAACTGATTGGCAAAAGGCCAAGGGAGCTTTAAATGCTTTCAAATAAGATTTTGTGATGGAAGGATTTAAGCTTATCTTCTCTGGTATTCATAAGTTTAGATCAGATGTGGGTATTAAAAGCTCCTGTTGCAAATATTGGCTGCACTCAGTAATATATCATTGAGCAACTGGTTTATGTTAGCATTGGGAGCACCGAATCACCACCTTAAAATACCATATTGTCTTACATTTCATCCTAAAGATTTACAGAGCAGTTTTATCTCAAAATGTATATATAGAAATTGCTGAATGAAATTATTCCCCCCTGCTTTTTTTCTGTAGCTAGCATATGAATATAACTTATTTCTCTTGAATGTCCTAACACAATATTGGTAGTATTCTATTTATTTATTTAAAATATCTCCATCCCACCTTATGTTCTTGGATTCAAGCTTGTAAACAATGCAGTAACCACTATGGAAGGACATAATTAATTTAACAGTCAATGATAGTAAAACAGATTAAATACACATTAACAATTTAAAAGCATCCAGATTTAAAACACAGAAGTACCAAAATACACAGGGCCAGCAAACAGTCCGCCTAATCTGCTAGAAAAATTCACCTTCCACCAACTGCTCTGTAGACTAAGACTGTCTTGCATGCATTCTAAAATATAGCAAATTTCCCTTCTTACCCACCTTGGCAGGTCATTCCAAAGGACAGGACCCACCATGAAAAAATCCTATGATCTTGCTGCAAAATTCCTGGCAATTTGGGGGTGAAGCCTGAGGAGTGCAGGCTTTGGGGAAGGTTATAATGCCTTAAGGTGCATCCTGTAAAGCAGCCATTTTCTATAGGGGAACAGATCTCTGTGGTCTGGAGTTCAGTTGTAATTCCAATTCCAAGAGATCCCCTGGCCCTGTTTGGAGATTGGCAACCACAGTATACACAGTCCTAAGGATGGTAACCTGAAGAAGGAGGCTGTCTGAAGAATATAACTGGTGCAGCATAGGATTCTAAAATAAGTGGTTTAATAATACTCATTTCATTCATTTAATTTCTTACGATCCAAGATAAACCAACACTGACATAAAAGCACAAGCTAAATACACAAGCTAAATAAACTAAATATAGTTTATTGTCTCTTAATCTAAGGCAAACAAGCTTCATTTTCACTTATGCATTGCAGAAAATCTGTGAGGAAAATTATCTGAGCAGCGTAACAGTGGTTTAGTGCAGATATCATGCAAAACCATGGCTTATTTTAACTGTTGTGAGTTTGTAAATCCAGGTCTCAATCCGATTTTGCCTTGATAAATCATACCTTCAGAGATTTGGTCTTCTTTTTTAATGCTATCCCAACCTACATGCAGCATGTGAACAATAAACTCTCTTGTGGTTAGTGTTACTGTACAAAGAACTTTGTCCCCCCTTCAAGCAAAAAGGATCTGATATTGACCTTTACTCACATCAAACCAGAGGACATTTTGATGAAATTTATATATATCATTATATAATCTCAATGATTCAACAGGACATGTTTTCTCCAAGTTTTATTCCAACATTAGCAACTTTATTTTACTTATTCTGTAGTTGGAGCTAACCTTCCACAATGGTGATGGCATCAGGTCTGGGGGATGTAATGCTTCTCAGAACTCATTTTTAGTGGGACAAGTGAGGGGGGTCATGTGCACACTTTAGAAATCTTCTTAGGTCTGGTCCTATCTTTCCATGCCTTCCTAGATCTTCCCTATTTTACAGTGAGAAAACCAACTGGGATTAGTTAAGACAACACTGGGGGAAGAGGTGACTCTCTTTCCAGACCTACTGTGCTCCCACCCTGATCATAGCAGTGAACAAAATTAACTTTGATTTCTGCATGTGAGGATCCCTATGCCTGCATGCCAGCATTCCTACATCTTTAAGAGAGGGAAGAGACAAGCTTGGATAGGCAGATTGCCAGTGAAACACAGTGAAAAGCTAGAATAATTCCCACTTTGAGATCATCATTCTGGGAGAGGAAAATAAGGAGGTTGAAAAGATTACAACCAACATAACTCTTTCCTTGGCATATAAATATACTTTTGAAGCTTATACCACTGTGGAAGATTATGCAAAATTAAAATGGAGAGATAAAATATCTGGGGTCTTCATTTGGACTACTTGGGCTAGAAGAACTTCAGCGTGGGACTTGAATTAATTAATATTTCCTAGTTTTGGTTAATTGATTATTCTTATTGTATATACCATCACTCCATATTGTAATATGTTAAACGGAATCAGATCATTGGTCCATCAAAGTCAGACTGGCAGTGGCTCTCTAGGATCTCAGGTAGAGGTCTGTGACATCCCTTACTACCTGATCCTTAACTGACTGTGGCCCCAGGGCTGGCAGGGTGGGGGCACCCAATTTGGCCTCCCCCCCACCCCTGTGACACCTCCTCCTCCCCCATTTCCTCCTCCCTCCTTCGCCCCTCCACGCAACCTCGCCGCCTCCCCCCTGTTTTCCTTTCCTGTTTCTTAGAATCATAGAGTTGGAAGGGACCTCCAGGGTCATCTAGTCCAACCCCCTACACAATGCAGGAAACCCACAAATACCTACCCCAAACTCACAAGATCTTCAGCACTGTCAGATGGCCATCTAGCCTCTGTTTAAAAACCTCCAAGGTAGGAGAGCTCACCACCTCCTGAGGAAGCCTGTTCCACTGAGGAATCGCTCTGCCAGGAAGTTCTTCCTAATGTTGAGCCAGAAACACTTCTGATTTAATCTCAACCCACTGGTTCTGGTTCTGGTAGTAAACTGAATAAATAAATAAATTGTTGGAAAATGATTTTGGAAAAATATAAATAACGGAAACTAAATTCATCTGAAGCATCTTTGATGATTTTCCCTGTTTGTAACCCGCTAGGGCAGACCTTCAATTTTTTAAAAAGATTTTGTTTTGTTTTTTTATTGCTTCCTTGACTTATGTTGTTATTCATACAGACATTTCCTTTCCTAATTTGTGTGCTTCAATTAGTATGGTTTTAAACAGCTTCCAAGCATCCTCTCAGGATTTGACTCTCTTATGTTTCCCTTTCCACTTCCTTTTAACTATTCCCTTTTAACAATTAACTAATTGAAATCAAAAGTTACCATTTTGAACTTTAGAGGTACATATGAACATATGGAGCTGCCTTATACTGAATCAGACCCTCGGTCCATCAAAGTCAGTATTGTCTACTCAGACTGGCAGCAGCTCTCCAGGGTCTCAAGCTGAGGTTTTTCACACCTATTTGCCTGGACCCTCTTTAGTTGGAGATGCCAGGGATTGAACCTGGGACCTTTTGCTTACCAAGCAGATGCTCTACCACTGAGCCACCGTCCCTCCCCTAAGTTTCCATTGATCTGAATGCTGAACTTAATAGCATTGTGGTCACTGTTCCCAATTAGTGTAACAACCTCTACATCTCTCACCAGGTCTTGAGAACCATTAAGAACCAAGTCTATCCCTCTAGCTGACTCTGTGACCAACTGTTCCAGCATAGTCATTTATGATGTGTAGGAATATCATTTCTAGAGAATGAGTTGAACACGTTACCCAAGTTAATGTGAAGGTAGTTGAAGTCTTCCAGTAGCATATCATTATCTGTTCTAGTTGTGTCACTTATTCATTTTTCCATCTCAAGGCCAGCCTCGAGGGTTTCATCAGATGGGTGGTACTACACTTCACTTTTAAGTAATCCATAAGACTTAATATTTCCCCACCTATATTGCTTCTGTAGGGACATTCATTCCCCTAATGTTTTCTAACTTATTTGATTCTATGCCCTCTTTAATATATAATGTATCACCTCCTCACATCTGTCCCTCCCTGTCCTCCTTATAGAGCTTATACCCAGGGATGACTGTATCCCATTGAGTTTCCAAATTCCATCATGTTTCTGACATACCAATTATATCTAAACTGTCATTTAGTATCAAGCACTCCAGGTCTCCCATCTTGGTTGGAGACTTCTAGCAATGACATATAGATGCCTACAACTCATTTCCCTCTCCAGGCTCCTTTGCCTCCCTTGGCCGCTTCTCACCACAAATGGCCCTCACTCCCAAATTCTACTATGCTCCTATCAATAATACCCTGAAGTATTCGTCTAATCTTCTCTTTGAACTGACTTGCTCCCCTTCTCTGTTGGCTTCCCCCCAGATTAAGTTTAAAAGCTGCTCTGCAACCATTTTGGTATTAATCACCAGCAGCCTGGTTCCCTTTTGGTTCAAGAAAGAAAGTTCCACAGTGCCTAACACATCTAAACCTTTCCTACTGGCACCACTTTCTTATACACACATTGAGATTTCTGTTCTGTGCCTGGTTAATTGGCCCTGAGTGTTCAACTGGTAGCAAATCAACAAATGCTAACATTGAAGTCTTGCCCTTTAACTTTCTGATCAGTAACCTTAATTTTCCCTCTAGGACCACAAAGTTACATGTCCCAATGTCATTACTGCCAACATACCCTTCAACTGCTGGCCACCCCACCCCCCAGCACTATCAACCTATCTATACAGCATGTGTTAAAATGCCTGTCACAGACACCCCTCTCTTCCTAATAAGCAAATCACTCACTACCAAAGGCCACCATTCCCCCAACCCCAGAGGGGTATGCTTGGTATGAGAGAATATTGGTCTGTCAATCCAAGCAGAGGCTCTTTCTAGAGGATCACATCCCTCCTCCTCAGACTCTCACTCTCTACAACATAGGGTTGCCAGGTCCAACTCAGAAAATACCTGGGGACTCTGAGGGTGGAGCTGGGAGATTTTCCTATTCCCTAAAATAAATAAAAATATTGGAGTGCAGTTTCCCTGAATACAGTCTTCATTTCCTCATCCCCCAGCAACTACACTTCCACTAAATGAAAGTGAACACCTGCACACTCTCTCTCACAAAGCAGCCAAAATAAACCCAGTCTGCAAGCACAGACTTTTGTGATCTCACATTGCTGAACATAACCATCTGCTTTATTTCAACCAACTTCTTCAGACTAATAGGAAAATGAAAGAACAGCCTAGAGTATGGAGTTTCCACCAAACAAACAAAGAGACTGAAGGCAATGTGGCTCTGTCTGCTTGCCCTTTCCTCCCACAGCTTTCCTTTTGCCAAAATTTAAAGGCACACATACATTCAGAAACACAAACAGTTGCAAGCCTCTTCTAAACCTGCTAAGGTTGGAAGGGACATGGTGACTGTTGGGGTGGGACTTCCCGCAATGGTCAGCTGGCTGGCAGTAAGGAGGAGCCTAAAAAACTGGGGGGTCTCCCACTCAGACCTGAGGACTGGCAAGCCTACCACAACAGCAAAAGGAGTGTCAGCACAGAAGTGGGACTGTTTTGATAAGCCAGTGAAGGTCTCATCCCTGAATCTCTCTCTCTTCTACAGCTTCTCCAGGTCAGCAATCCTAGCCTTAAGGTAATGAGGCTGCTTCCTGAGAGCCAAGAGCTCTGTGCATCAAGCACGTACCCATGTTTTCTGCCCAGTGGATGGATACATGTAGCATACACAGCAAAACAATGGATAGCCTCCACTCCCCTACCGAATTTCTACCCTCATAACTGACTTAGTATTTCAGAATCTAATAAGGAGCTTACCTGAATTTCTGCAGGTCTCCATACAACAGAACACTATATTCCTTGTTGATGTGCAGCTTGTATGTTCCTTCTCAGGAAACTCAGACTAGAAGGGTTCTCTCCTGCTCCCCACCCACCCTGTCTGGCTGATTTCTCAAGCTGACGTCCCTTTCAGAAACCCTGTTTAAAGCACTGGCCATGACTCATAAGCCCCAGGAACAAGCCCCAAAGTGATTCCAAGTGCTTCTTACAGAGTCAGCCCTCTCATGAGTCCTCTAAGAAGATTTTATGACACAAGCTAGGTGCTTAGGTGCTTTTGGGCAAAGCAGCTTGTTGCTCTATATTGAACAGTAAGAACATTTGTAATTATTTTTAATAAGACAAAGGTATGTATATTTTTCAATGTCCTAAATTGACAAAAGACAAAAATTAAGTGCTTGATATAATTTAAAAAATGTACATATTTCAATATATCCAACAATTTAAAGGTGGGTTTCAAAAAACTCTTTGACCTCCCTTAGTGTAGAACAGAAGGAGGAAGAAATGGGGGAAAGTGTGTAATTGACCTTTAAATTGGCCTGCTCAATTGCTTTACAATCACTTTGAAGAGTGACCAAAGTCTTTGTAATTAATCTGATGAGAAAATTATGGTAGAGATCGTAACATCAGTCATTCTTATGCCACTGCAAGGTGAAGGCCTGTTCGGTCTGTCAGAGTGAAGTTGTTTTGCTGTAAACTTGTAATGCTTCAACAACACAGACTGGCAAGGCACAATATAACTGAGGGGATCACATAAAGCTTACCGAAGGATTAAAGAAGTTCAACCAACCTATATTTTCAGATGGCATAGTGTCCCATCTCCAAAGTGAGAAAAAGCCAGTCAGAGAACAGTAAAGAAAGATTGTCATGGATAAAACCTCTAACAATGTCAAATAGGATTAATGAGAGAGATAAGAGAACACCTTTTTTTGACATTACAGGGCAAGCAAAAAAGAAGAAGAATATATTAATATAAAAAGTAAGTTATAATGCAGTCATATTTTTTCCTCAGAGATATTGGATATTTTTGACCTCCTGACATTTTTTGAACACTGAAAAATATTGTTCTGCTAATAAAATTAAAAACAGCAGCAAGAACAACAGCACCCAGAAAGCTATGCATTTTCAGGTACAAAGAAAATGAACTGTATTTTTAAAATTTTAAAACTGTCTTGTATATAAACATTTTTATGCTAAAAGCCTGCTTGTCATCTAAAAGGCAACACCATCAGAATAAATCAGAGGGAATCTTATTTAAGGTAAATTTCAGTTGTGATTAATAGGCACTCTAATGTTTCAAAGACCACACAGACAGTCCATCCTAAAAGAATCTTGTCATGGATTAATTCACTGAAGCTAGTCCCTGACTCCTTTAAAATGGCAGTTCATCACAGGCATTCTGAGACTGGAGTCTTTCAGTGCCATTATAAAAAACTAAAAAAGAAATGACTGGTGGCTTTATTGTTGCACCCTACACTCATAACTGGAAAAGGGTAAAACTGTGATCCATAAGTGGCAAATAGAACCTGCACAATAAAAAAAAAAAAATGAAGATGTGAAATCTGATTATCATAAGGAGCTTCAGTTTCTCATGAAGAACATGCTGCTACTTATAGAACAGTCAAAAAATGCCACAGAGTTAAACTGCATATTTCTACTGTGTTGCTGTAACTACGTAGCAATGTAAAGCTCTATAGAGCTGCAACAGAGCTGTATCCAACACCACAATTCCTAAATATTAATACAAGATCAAATACAATAATGTTTGTATGGTAATTTCACAACAAACATCAAAGAGTAGTTAAAATAAATAATAATGTGAAACTTGAAGAAATAACCCGGCATCTCTCAGTTCTCTTCCAGTAGCAAGCTGCAACTTAACAGAAAATGAAAATGCTGAAATGTTTTGCTTCTGGATGCACTCTAAGTTTTTTATTTATTTATTTACTCAAATTTATATCCAGCCCTCCTCTAATGGGCTCTTTTTAGAAGAGAAGAGTGAAGCCACAATACTTGCAGAGGAGGAATCCCTCGGGAGGATGCCAGCTGCTGCTTCCAGGCCTGGCAACACAAAGGAGCATGCTAGCAGCTGCTCCAGACTGGCTGTGGTGAGCCCAGCAGTGGTGGCAGAGGAGGCAGGCTGCTGCTCCAACCCAGCCAAGGAATATGCTAGCTGCTGTGGGCCTGGCCACAGCAGCAGTGCACACTGACTGATGTGGCCAGGCTCAGAGCAGCAACCGGTATTCTCCACAACCTGGCTGGAGTAGCTGCCACTTTGCTCCTCTGCTGCTGCCAGGTCCAATGCAGCAGCCAGCATCCTCGGCCACAGCAGATGGGTCAGAGCAACTGCTGGTGGGGCTCCTGGGCTGTTTGCTGAACCTGCCAAACCCAGCATGGCTCTCCTGTCCCACTGCTGACCAGGAGATTTACCTCCCCCATGTTTGTTTGTTTTTAATCAGATTTTTCTGCAAACCTGGGGAGTGCCTCATGTAGGCAGAACAATCTCTTTAGCTTCCATGCATCCCTGATCTGTAGATTTAGATATCTGCAGATGGTGGCCATGAGTATATAGATGGAACACAGCTTTGGATGAAGTTTTCTTTTTGCAGAATGCAGGTAAATCACAGTACACCTGACTCAATCTGATTCCACTCAGTGTACTTACTTGAATCACGTTCTCTGGCGGATAGGAGAATATTCTGCCCTCTGTCCTTCCCTGGTTCAGCCTTGGGCAATAAAATTTGAAATGCTGAATGAAATTAGGAAAAGATTCTACCCTCTTTTCTTCCCCTACCCAGCTCATACCAATCAAATTTGAAATCCAAATGGAATTTTGGAATGATAAAAAAGAAAGAACCAAAGGCATTTTACCCACCAACAACCAACTGAAGGTGAGCTGGGTATTGGAAGGAGAAGAAGCAAGATACATCTTAAAAAGGCAAGGAGTTCAATGGGAGCATTAGATAATTATTTAGACTTGATTGGATTTGAGTGCTCTCCTGAAGTGTCTGGTTATTGTTTCTAAGTCTGAGACTCTGGAAGCACAGACTTTCTAACCATTAAGCACAAAGCACCTCCCAGCTCTGATAACCAGTGCCATCTATCACTAGAAGGCATTAATTGTCATACTTACACCAAGATGATAGAAAATGAATGTGTTACACCTAATTTATCAGTTCTTATCTAGAGTTGCCAGCGCTGGGTTAGGAAATTCCTGGAGATTTAGTGTGGAATCTGAGGACAGCAGGATTTGGGGAAGGGAAGGACCTCAGCTGGGTACAGTGAAATTGAATCCACCCTTCAAAGCAGGGAAATGGATGTCTGTAGTCTGGATATAAGTTGTACTTGCTTATTTATATAATTTATATTTATAGCCTGCTTTTCTCCCTGATCTCACATTTTTCAAAGTGGCCTTTGTCCCTCCATTCCACTTAATCCTTATGACAACAACTCTATAAAAGGAAGTTAGACTGAGAGATTGTGATGAACTAAGATCAAGTCAAGTGAGGGATTCATACCCAGTAGTCCCAGATCTTAGGTCCAATGCTCTAACCGCTACACCAGCCCAGCCCTTGTAATTCCAGATCTCCAGATCATACCTAGAGATTGGCAATCCTACATATAACCCCTAGCAAACTCTACAGGAGCCAAGGAAAAGGGGTCCTGATTGGTATCTTCTGTAATCTCTTAAGGAATCCTGTATGTGTCAAGAAATATAAAAATAAAATAAATCCACTTTGCCTTGCCCTCGTAGCGTTCAGGTTGTGGATGATGAGGTGGTTTGGCAGAGGACATTCAGTTGAAAGAATCAGTCAAGAACTGATAGTTGGCTGGGAAGGAAGGCTAAGAGAGTGAGAGGATCAAGAAGGATCCTCATACAAGCCTGAGGGAAATAACTTCTAGAAAAGGGAGGTGATCTCTATCCAGTCTAAAGGAAATAGCCCCTGAAAGAAGGGGTGATACTGAGCTTGTGGATAAGGAAGGAACTTGTTTGAATGTTTCTGCCTTGACTAACTGAAGTGTCTGTGAACAATGAAGCTTATGTTCATATATTTAAACAGAGAATGCTGAAATCTCTCTAAAGTTTTAAATAGTAGAAACAGCTACTTATTTGTGACAAATTGGGTGATTGCAGATGACCGGCTCAGGGTGGCATCAAGCTGCATCAGGGTGGCTACAACCAGAAAAGGAGCATATTGGAAGCCTTCAGACAGTACGCGGCCCACCCCTGGAACAGTGCAAGAAAAAAGTACTCCATTTTACAGAAGGTCACTAGAATACCAAAGAATAAATCAAAGTTCAGCCTTTCTTGACACTCAGTTTCAATGTCTGCTGACAGGCTATAGCATCAAGATGGGTTGACAGTGAGTTATGAAGCCCCTCACCCCACTTTTGGTGCCACTGAAAAAAAAAAGAAATGCCATATTATTATTTAAGGGCATATTTGTCCTCTCTTTTAAAACCAACAAACAAAAAAACTACTTGCCAAGAGGATTGTAATAGCTGATACCCAGAATTGTAAGATTTCATTTTTTAAAAAATAATAATAATACCGTCATAGATATCCATTTGCAAGATGCCTGTTCACTTTCATATAATAAGTGAGTTGTGGTGTTTGAGACACAGATTAGTTAAATATGCCCAATGTAAGATGATTAATTAATAATAATCTAATCAAACTTTTCCTACATTAAAGTATGGTAACTGTGTCTTCCTTCTGTGCTTTCTCTAGCCTAGGGCAACAATGTGTTATTTATAAAGTACAGAGTCCCAAAAGAATTTATTTTATAAATGAAAACCTTCCAGATTGAAACATTGATTTTGCATGGTATATGTGGCACATAATTAGACATATAAACAACTCTATACAGCTTTTTGTATTTTTGGTCCTCATTTTTACTGATGATATTAATTACAACCATGTTGCTTGTTACATTTTATTATTTAACGGTTATCTACTGAAAACCAGTTTTTCTTCAGTCTTCTCAGATTAAGATATACAATGACTAAACAATCATTCTAGTTTATTTAGCATGCATTATTGTATAACTTATGCAAAACAGGTCCCAGAATTCTCAAAGACTGATTTTTCACAGTTAACTACTGGTGCCAGAGGAGGACGCCCATCCTAATGTCATATTCTTCAAGGTAGCACAAGATTCTTTTCTAGTTTTTCTACAACCAGAGTGCCCCACCATTGAGTCTGTAATAAACATAGGAAATATTAGATACAAGTTCCAATGGAGGGTAGTTTAACATAGTGCATACAAAACTCACTTTATACTTTGCCTCATAGATTCTTATCTTCTAATGTTACAAACCCAGGAGATGTGGTGTGTGAGGGGGGATCTTATGACAAATCTATTGTGGCACAGAGCTTGCTTCATAAGATGCACATCATACCACTAGTTATTAAAAGCCTTATTTTATAGATGGGAGTAGGGTAAGAGAATAAATACTGTTGCTTAAGATATGTGACTGCTTTGATTGTATATATACTGAATTTGAAAATGAAATAGTTTTTAGAAACTTAAACCAAATAACGTCAGTTAGTTTTTAAGACTAAAAGACACAGATTTTCAAAAGCTTTATCTGAACAGTCTGATCGGTATTATATACATCAAAATTTTAACTTTCAGTATTATACTGGTGACAGATAATGGCTTTGTTCATAAACAAACTTTTTGTTTAGGATGCTAGCTTTTGCATAAATAAATATCTATCTACATAAACAAACAAATCAATAAATGTGTGTATAATTTACTAACAAATGAATCATTAGATCTGCTTCATAACTGTTCATGGAAGATAGGCATTAACATTAAGGCATTCTTCAATTATTCCTTTATCCACTTAGTCATGAAGCAACACATCTCCTAGGTTTGTAACATTATAAGGTAAGAATTCATGGGGCAAACTACAAAGGGAATTTAATGCGAACTATGTTAAATTCTTGTGATGACTGAGTAAATGGGAAAGCTGAAAAGAGTTCACACATATATTGTCAAGGAAATAGCAGTAGTAGTTCAAGGCAATGACAGTAACATCTAGAAACTACAGAATGACATGGGTGCTATTGAGCTAAAGGACAGGAGAATTGTGGACTATATTTTTGTGGCTGAAATGAGCATTGACAAGTTTCTCCTCTCAAACATTATGCCTTTGCAGGGGTAAAGTCTTTTATTATTTGTCATTGTAAGTGTATTGAGTTATATGGGTTTGCATTGAGTGCATGTAAAGGCCCAGTGGAAAATTTTAATAATACCAAGACTGGGCACAGGACACTGCACAGGAAAGGGGAGGGGGGAGAATTCCTTCAGAAAACTCACTGCATTCACTGTCTAATCAGGATACTAGACTGCTCTGCATCCTAATGTATAAACGGCTTCTGCTTTTGAAAGGAATAAGAATAAAATGATTAAGAGAATGTTAATGTGTGTATCTTCCACAATGTTTATTTATTTTTTTTTATTTCATTTCATTTATATCCCGCCCTCCCCCACCACGGCAGGCTCAGGGCGGCTAACAACATTCTACAATCATACAATAACAAGTAAAACCTTAAAATTACAATATAGAGCAATAAAACATTAAAATATTAACTTAAAATATTAACTTAAAACAATGTTGTTCATATTGTGCAAATGTAATATAGTAGCTGTATGTTTTATCAGAAATGGCACAATGCTGGCATACACTCCATTCCCACCCAAAATTGCCAGCACTTTAGGCACAGCTGGGTAAAGAAGCAAGATATTTATTTCATTTTCAAAAGCTGAGCCCGCTTATGGGATAGGGAGGGGTATACATTGAAAAATTAAATTAAATTAAATTTATACCTAGGGTTCCCAGTGGGGGGGGGGGGTGGAGCATGAGAAGGGCAGGATTTGGGGAGGTAAGAGACCTTCAATGGTGTATAATGCCATAGATTCTACATTCCAAAGGAGTCGTTTTCTTCAGGTGAAATGATCCCTGTCACCTGGAGATAAGTTGTAACAGTGGGAGATTTCTAGCCACTATCTGGAGGCTGGCAACTCAACATAGGCTAGGCAATTAGCTGAACAACTAATTAAAGCCCCATGACTCATTTGAATTTAGAAGGGACTGGAACAACAGCACCTGTGGCTCTGATGGCAGTTAATTAGTTTATCACAAATACCTTCATCTGAACATTCACGACAGTAGCTTGCTGTTCCAAGATTCTACAACAATAAAATTGCTATTGACTTATGGCTGGAAGAAGACGGAAAATTCCATCAGAATATGAAGGAATAAACTATGGCAGAGATTGTATTCTCTAGTAGAAGAGGTATACACTTTTTTCTTGTCAATAGAACCTTGTCATATCTCTGGTCAACCTGGTGATATCACCCTGCCCTTGTCAAAAAGCTTACAATATATCCCTGAAGAATAAACACAGCACACTAAATCAAGGTTTCTTAGTCGATACAGGCATGTGAGTTATTACAAAAAAAACCCACCATTTTCTTGCCTGCCTTTGTTTCAGTGGTTACCTGGGAGAGAATATGCTATAGCATGTGCTTGTTAAATGCAATAGAGAGCATGACTGAAATCAAATGAGAAAACAACTGGAAATATAATTTAGCTTGTGGTTCACAGATGTCAAAGGGTGCTAGTATTACATAAGATGAATGTCATTTGCCAAATAGAGAACTCATAAAATTAAACATATTAAATGCTGATAAGAAGGGTGCGACAGGCCTTTTCTATCAACTGAGGAAACCCCCTGAGCCGCCTGTGATTTTTGAAGAACCAGGTTTATTTTAAACTGTAAACTTTGCCCTCACGTGCCAGATGTTCTAAAGGTAGCCAGTGTCTAGGTTTTGGGTTTGCTGCTGTGAGATAAGTTTTGAAGTGCACAATAGAATATGGAGGTCACTAACACAGGAATAATACGTTAATACCAAAAAAGATTTATTTATTTACAAGTAGGTTTCAAGGAACAGATCAGCAGCACAGGACTCTAGGTAGACACATTAATTTAGAGGACAGTTTCAAATTTCTGGGTCCAGCCTGCCCTTTCCTAATAATTGGACTAAATGGTACTCAGTTTGCTCATTGCCAGACACAGGCCTAACAACTGGGTACTTTATTCACTGTCAGAAGTAGTGTCAAACTACTCTGCCACACTACCAAGCAGACAGGGCTAGTGCCAGGGTTTCTGGTGCTCTAGGACCCGTGGCAGTGAGGGTGGTGCCAGCAGGTGGCATGGCACCAAGTGCCTCTGAGCACACTTGCCACCATGCTGCCTCACTACTGCTGATGCCTCTTGTCCCTCGCCACCAGCCCGCCTGAATGTAGGCGGCGAGGTGGGGGAGGGCATCTGAGAGTCAGGTGGAAAGGACAAACATGTCAGGAAAGGGGTACTGAGAGCAGTGGGGCAAGCTCAGGTAGGGGGCGCCCACTGGCAGCCCCTGAAGCCAGGTAGCACCCTAGGTGGTCACCTACCTGGTCTACTGGGACGTGCTAGCCCTACAAGCAGAGCTACCCTTCACTCTGTCTTTTCTTTTCCCTAGCCAGACCTCCCACTGCTGTCTCCCAGAGGTACAGCTGAACTCTCTCTCCTGCTGTGTTTCCCTCCGACATTCCATCACCCTTCTCAATGGTGGTTGGATGCTGTAGCAGCATTCCCATAGGCTCAAGTGAGTGGCTGTTTTTCCCTTCAGCGGTTGGAGAGCATTCTGTCCATAATAATGGACCTGGGGCTATTGACCATCAAGACAAGAAAGATAGCAACAAATTTCTGTTGCCATAGTAACATGTACACTGCTTGTCATTCTCTTACTTTCTGCCTGAGTATTGCTGTGCAATATATACATCGCACAACTATGTATACTCAGTAGGTGAAATTCATTGAAATGCATTGCCTCTTTCTTCAATTCTTTCAAGCACATCACAAAACTGACTATTGCAATCTATACTGCTTTCTATATGTCCATTATGCTGATATCCAAATATCATTTATCAGAGCAAACTCCAGTGATGCAATTCTAAACAATATCCTATGTTTCCCCACCCCTGAATCACCAGTACGTTTGGAATTTAAATAAGCCACAAGTATTTTAATGCACTCATGGTCTGACTTTCATTAAAACAAAGCAAATATGAACTCTATAAAAATGAAGTTTAAAATTTAACATTGTACATATATGCAAGATGATAAACATATACCAATGCAAAAAGTTTGGCATTAATAATAACAGTTTATTGTTGATTGGTTACAGATACTTTTGGCCTCAAACCTACTGAATAGGTCTGTTATTTTATTTTATTCTGTTAAAGCATTTATCTCAAAGCTAAACTATCCAAATCAAAAATCAATTATTTAATCTATGCTGAGTTAACTTAATGGTTGTTTTAAAAGCTCTGTCATATTATAATTGTCTTAGAAAGGAAATGGATTGGGAAGTTTCTCAGTTAATATAGCCAGTAAACTAAAGATCGCAATATCTTTAAAATTAAAATAAACAAATAATGACATCAGTGAAGTGATGTGTGCATCTCTACAGGTACTATCAAAGAGCACAGGCTTTTAATGTCCTCATATATTACTGAACAATATCATGAAGGAAACCACAAAATGATCCATAACATCAACTGGGAATTAACAGCCTAAGGCTCATTGCCCATATTTGATCCAGATTATTTAATGAGACCATCATCACCTTAGACCTGAATGACTTCTGGGTGGCAAGAGTGTCTTGGAAGTATAAGTGTCTTGGAAGGTCATCCATGTTCTTAGTTATTTCCCCCTACTACTGGTTGCATTCTTGTCTGCCTGCCTGTCTGTCTATCTATTATCTATCATCTCCAGATATAGATATACAGATATATAGATATCAAGTAATTCTTGAGTATAAGGTTAGATAGGTCAACTAGATACTAAGTTCCGATAAACCAGTTGTATTGCTCTATTTCTGATATTCTAGTTGTTACCCAGCTTAAATTTGGTGGCTAATCATTTTAGTATTGGTTCCCATTTTATTTGTGAAAGCTTCAATTGTGTTTAAACTGCAGGTATTTGCTTTCTTTGTGTGTCTCTGTGATAATACAACATTATGAACGAACAGGGCATCACTAAATTTCTGCAACCCAAAGATGAGTTTGTAATCTCTCCCCCCTCCCCACAGGAGTGGCAAGAACTACATTGTTGCACCTTATTTATTTTTGACAGTATTGAGCCTTACCAACATCTCTCCATACTGTCCAGCAGAATCTTGCCCAAGACCACAGGACTGGCCTTCCCACGTCAACCTGGCCATACAGCTGATAAGCTCCTTTCATCAATAGATCACTCATTGCTCACCAAATTTTCCTGCCCATCTCATTTTCTTTATTTTGAAAACTGTTTTTAAAGCAGCCAGACAAACATACATGTTTTTACTTATTCGTTTTCAAATAAACAACCCTAACTCTGGTATGGGTTTCCAGGAGCAAGTGGCCTAATAAAACTTGGGGTGAGTCAACTTTGGCTCTGAATGTGAACTGCTGGCATTTTCTTGCAGAGATGGGTTCCTGGGGTTTGATTGCATAGATATAGTTTTAATTTGTAATTGTAAGCTGCCTTGAGGTTCCAGGTAGTAGTTGAGTATACTTAAATTAATTAATTAATTGAAGGGCATCTTTATTTATTTAATTCATTTATACCCCACCTTTCTCCCAATAGGAGCTCATGGCAATCATCCTTAAAAGTCCAACCTTCTCCAGAGTTCTGAACCAATCTTTGTGATTTAGACCTCATACAGATCCAAGTGATTGTCAGTCAATCAAAGCCCATGGAACTCCACTGGATGCGAGAGGGTGAGCCAGCTTAAGTGGTGTAAAGACCCCCAACCCCAGGCAGGGGTTTTCTGACTCTGGAAAGGAGCATCATCTTAGCCAGGATTTAATTTAGTTAGGGTTTGGGGGTTAGTTTAGGGAAAGAAGCCTATTTTAGTACTAAGGGTACCCTTTTAGCTTTAAGGACACTATTTTAGTGTTAAGGGAACTATTGGAGGCTGACTTAGGAAAAGAAGCTTATTTTAGTGTAAAGCATCCTGTTAAGGGCCCACCATTCCTAACTGGCGTGTGTAGGTTCTGTAGAAAATGCTTTGTATGGGAAAAGAGGAGCTATGAACCTGCTGAGGTGACTTGCAGAAGAAATGGGAATCAAATCTCCCTTTAGAATTCATTTACTTGAAAGTCAGTTTTCCTTCATATAATGAAGTTATCCACACATAACAGTTAACTTATTAAACACTTTATTTTCTGCTAAATAAATCTTTGTTGTGCTTCTCTATCTGTGTCTTTTCTGTTGAGACCAATATCTAAGAAAAAATGATTTCTAGTTACCTCACAAATAAGTAAGAATATAAGAAGAGCAATGTTCCTTCTAAGCTGCAGAGTTTTGTGAGCAAAAATTCTACTTTGTGAGCTACTGGAATTAAAGTTGTGAGCTACTGTATAAATTATTGTGCTCTAAATAGTACAGCTTGTAAATCAAATATTCATTCCAGTGTATTTTTGAGGTTACATTTATGTGTGAGCTGGAGGCTAAAAATCTGTGAGCTAGCTCACGCTTACTCAGCTTAGAAGGAACACTGAAGAAGAGCCCTGTTGGATCAGTCCAGTGGTCCACTGTCCTGTTTCACAAAGTGGGCAACCAGTTCGTCTGTAGGCTGAGACCTTCTCCTGCCGTTGCCTCCTGGCACTGGGATTCAGAGGCTGATTGCCTCGAAACATGGAGATTCCCATTTGTCTAGCAGGTTTCCAAATAAGAGACCTTTAGGGAGCACATAGCTCACACACTTCTTTACTCAAAGCTTTACTCAAGAAACTGGGGCTACATGTGCTCAAACTCTGGGTGACAAATGTTTTAAATGTTGCTTGCAAGAAGTGGGGAGGGACATGGTGAATTTGCTGCTTGGTGTTCAGGTGTGCAGCAGATGGCTGCCCCCCTCACCTAACACTGGTTCAAATGAGCTTAGTTCCATGCAAGCATTGAGAGGCAAGTCCCTTACACTCATAAGACTGCAGCTGTATGGTGGATCACTACTTCCTGTCTCCCAAGTAAGCCCCATGACTTCCATGCATGCTTACAGGTGGTGGTGGCATTTAAGTATGCATGCTGAATTTAGTTGTATTGGCTACTGACTTGTGCATGGGACTCCCACCACCTTGGATGTTCCCTCCTCTAGAGGAAGACTCAGTCTCACCTGACCTCCTGAGTGGTTGGCCCCGCATAATCAGAACATGGTGTGTTAATTTCTGACTGGTGGCTGGGACTGGTAGGCTGGCCAGCTAGGAAGCCTCTCCACTTCCTGGCAGGAACAGATTCAGGCCAGATGAGCTTCCCTATCCCACAGGGCAAGTTTCTGCTTGTAAAATAAGGAAGTCGTGCCAGGGAGTGAGGGAGAAGGCCAGCCACCCAGGAAGGGTGGCACCGTGAGCCACATCGGCTGGCCACCTGGACCCCTCTCTCTCATTGGCCAACCGTGCAGCTGCTGAGCCAGAGGGCAGCAGTCCACAAGGCACCAGGAGAAGTGCAAGCCTCTGCCACCTCCAGCCCAGGAAGGCAACCCAGGAATGCAGTTCCTCACCCACCCAATCAGCTGGAAGGCCCTTTTAAATCTAGCAGGAGGGGAGGGAGAGGGGTGACTGCCAATCACTCTTGGGAGTGGGACTTTCCCCCACTGGTCAGCTGACCAGTGGTGGGCAGGAGCCCACCAAATCAGGAGATCCCCAGCCCCTACCTGGGGAGTGGCATTCCTAAATGCCCTAGTGGATGTTAGTATATATATATTTTAAAATCTGTACATATTGGTAATAACTCTTTAAAACAGTAAATAATTTATTACAGATCTCTGAATGTTTATATGTTAAGCAAAACTAAGCTTACCAGTAGTTGAGCTTTAAAGCAGACTTTTCAAAAAGATTAAAGATTATGAAGTCCAGAAGACAATGTAACAAAGTGCAAATGAAGTGTAACAAAGACAAAGTGCACTACTTTTAAAATATATGAGAAGAATGATATCTACTGTTGCCTTTCTTTGCTCAAACTCCTTGTCCTAAAACCCTTCATAGCTCTCCAAACAAATAGGAAGTGTCCAGGGATGAGAAAAGAGACAAAGACAGATGAGCAATTACCTCCCTCTCCCCTCCTTTCTTACAGTAGCTAGGAAATAGTGCAAGCAAAAAGTACTCCATCTTACAGAAGGTCACTAGAACACCAAAGAATAACTCAAAGTTCAGCCTTTCTTGACACTCAGTTTCAATGTCTGCTGACAGGCTATAGCGTCAAGATGGGTTGACAGTGAGTTATGAAGCTGCAGTGTCAGAGCATAAACATGACAACTTAATAGGCTTTCTGATTATTTTCTGGTAATCTGCAACTCCATTCACAGCCAAAATGGCTTTCTGGTCCTTATAGTATGAACACCACTGCTTCTGTCATGAGCTTCTTCGAACCAATAACAAAGAGACTTTTGCAAATTCATTAGTTTAATCTTCCTCTGCTCACTTGTTTTGACCAATGTCTAGTTAGAAACCAATAAATACATATTCTTGATGTACCCTTTATGCTACCTTTGGATGAATTTCTACATGCATTTTGTCATTGAATTTGTAAATTCATCCCTTGACATTTGCATGCATAATAGCCAAAAAATAATACAGTTTGTAAATCAAATATTCATTCCAGTGTATTTTAGAGGTTACAATTTTGGACTAGGCTCATGAAGACAGATTCAGATCTCCACTCTTACACAGAAACTTGCTGAGTGACAGTGGACAAGTCACATACTGTCAGCCCAGCCTACCTCACAGGATTTTTGTGACAAAGAATAGAGAAGAGGAGATAGTGCAAGCTGGTTTGGGATCTCTGTGGGGCAGAAGGCAGGGTATAAATTACAAAAATAAATAAGCAAGGCAAGTACTTTTTTGCACCTATCGCTATTGAGAATCACACGTAATCACCATGTCTGGCTTTTATGTTGCCAGTAACTTTTGCATGATTAGATTTTTGCATCCTCATGCACTGACATGCATTTTCTCATTGTGGAAGAATTTTGTTCTTAAATGGTCTTCTGATCTGATGGTGCTAACTACCGGGAAAAGGCTAAGTGGAGTAACTACAGAAAACTGAAATTTTTAAAACAAAAAGTACATTCAACCGACAAAATGATACTATTACCAGTTATTTATGTTTTCAGTTATTTCACTATATAGATAGGCTTTCATTTCAAGTTATTTGTAGATCAGGGTTTTCACCAATGGTTTAATACATAACAATAATTAATTAAAATCACTGTCTGGATTTTAATGTTAGAACAGGCTTGTCAACCTCTAGGTAGGGACTAGAATTCTCTTGGGACGACAACTTTTCTCTAGTCAAAACAGTACATTTCCTTGGAGAAAATGGTAGCTTTGGAAGGTCATCTCTATAATGTGATATTCCTGCTGAGCCCCCTCTGTTCACTAGATTCTACCTTCCCCGGACTCCACCCCAAAATCTCCAAGAATTTCCCAAACCAGGCTTGGCAACACTATGTCAGACGTTGGCCTATATAAGAGGATGTCACTACTTAGAAGTCTCAAGTAGACACTGAAGATCAGACATAGGCTGTGACAGGACCAGATCAACATGTTTTTTGAGGAGGGGGGGCAAAATTAAAAAAATGGCAGCCCCTTATGGGCCATTCTATCTTATGGTCCCATAGAATACAATGGACTCCATACCCAATTTGGTGCGCCCCCCTCTGCCGGTGCCTGGGGCAAGCACCCCCCTCTACCCTCTCTAAATCTGGCCCTGGGATGTAATCAGATGGGCATTTTGGAATGCCATACCACCCCATCCCTGGATTTACTGGGCACAATCACACATGCAGATCCGTTCCTGCAGCCTGCTCATCCTTACCTCTCTTCCTTTGAGAACGCACGCATAGCTGGTCTTGAGGACAAAAGGAGATTGAGGAAGAATCGTACTGCTACAGCACCAACCCCAAATCAGACTTTTCCCTGCAGCCACTGTGGCCGGACCTGCCTGTCCCGCATTGGTCTTGTCAGCCACCAGCGAGCCTGCAGCAGACGTGGACTACTGCACCTTTCTTAAATCTTCGTTCGCGAAGTCAAGCCAAGAGACCTCATGGTAGAACAGTCCAGAGATGGAGTAAATAGCCAGAGGGAACTTTTTGATGGCAAAGTTCTTCTGGAGCTTCCATGGCATGCCCCTGGCCATCTGATCAGCCTGAGCATGCCATGAATGTGCAGGAGTGGTGTGATCTCTCCACCCTGTGCATGTGCAGCCAGTGCCTCAGCTTCTGGCCAAGTGGGCGCTGTCTGATCGCTGTGGCACATCCCAACAAGGATTGACTTTTTTTAAAACTGAGAAATCGCCATGGGTAACTCCCCATCTGCTTTAATCCAGAGACTCAGTCCAATTACCTGTTGTGACCTGAAAAATCAATTCAAATACCTAAGGAGCAAAAGAATCCAAGGATGGTAGTGTGCTTGTCCAAGCCTCAACAGTTATTGGTCCTTCCTGAGAACATCATCTTTGCTGCCATTTTATTTGTAGGAACACAATAGGGTCAAGCAGTCAAAGCTAGTAGCATCTGGAAGATGGGGATTACAGAGAAGGACTAATATATAGGGTTGCTTTCTTGCCATCATTTCTGCCAACTGATAGTATCAGCCTCTCAGCATTCTGCTAGGTCACAACAGATGCTGCTCCATTTGGTGATTCCTCATTGTGTATAAAGAAAAACGGCAGTTTCCTATTTCTCAGCAACTGGCTTTAATTAAGAATTGCAACAAATTTTAACCATTTGCAGCATGAGGAGCTGTTGGGTTTCTGATGCAATTTCACTTCCTGTTGTCATGAGTTAATTAAATGTTTGTATATGCATGCTGATGTTTAGCCAGTGAGTAGGTAGAGCCAATGAGAATGTTTGCACGTACTTCCCACCAAGGCTAGGTGTTAATATGCAGAGTAACCATTGAGGGAGAGCCCTAATAGGCTAATCCATATATTTGGGTGGTGGTCTAAGGGAAACCATTTGGTCAGTTTTATTACCCTTTATGTAAAGCCCTTAGATCTCCATGCAGTTGAAGTTAGGACTTGAGAGAGTTGAGATGTAGCCTAGAAGCTAGATAGGATATTGAATCCTTCTTTGTTTTCTAGAAATCCCAGTCATACCTTTTCCTCTTGAGTAAAGTAAACTACTTTGATTCTTAAGCTAAACCGTGTGCCTGGCTGTGTTATTCATGGCTATCTCCATGTTACTCTGCTAATAGTATATCTAAATCCCAACCGGAGCCAATCTGCCTGAAAGTGTAGTATAAATACACAAAATAAATGAAATATCAATAGCCAAATCTGAGGATACTTAAATTCAGTGACTGGATCTGTGAATGGGCAAGACAGATCTTTCTACAAGCCCAGCGCTGATGCCAGGCTTTATGGTGCCCTAGGTGAGGCTACCTACTTGCGCCCCTCCCCCACCATATCCCTAAAGATATGAGTATTTATATGCATTTAAAGATTTATATACTTTTCAAACTACTATATTTCAAAAGAAAGAGAGAAAGAAAGATGGAGAGGGGGGGAGGAAGTAATGGCCCAACTGCCGGAAGAGGTAAGGGCCCTGCGGGACCTTGTTCAATTCCGCAGGGCCTGTAAGACAGTCCTCTTCCAGCTGGCTTACAACTAACCAGCACTGAAACACTGAAACTTGAAACTGAGTGTCGTTGCAAGACCTCCGTATGTCTTGAATGTTTTAAGTACATAACTATGTGAATGTTTAGATTTTAATTATGTAAATTATGGAATGTCTAATTTTTATGCATAATTTTATATTTTTATGTCAGTTTTTATATGTTGTAAGCCGCCCTGAGCCACCAGGTGGGAAGGGCGGGATATAAATCTCAAATAAATATGTTAGACAGGATGCTGGACTAGATGGACCATTGGTCTTTCTGGGGCTAGGAGAACTCATGTTCAGGTTGGACATCTGCCACACTCTCTTCATGTGGGGACTATCTGCAAACTTCTGGAAGGTTCTGCAGATCACATTCCCCTCCCCCATTCATTATGAAAAGTTACACTAATACTAGTGCATGTGCATTAGACACACACACACTCCCCTCAGACATTTAACTTTTAGAGTGAGAACTTCAGCAAGTCATGCCAACAATGTTTTTTAAAAGGTGCTCACAAGATGTGGGATGTACATTGAACGGTTATTACCAAGATAGGTATAAAAAGGCAGGATAATTTATTTATTTCTTGTATGACTAAATATCATACACACCCACACACACCCATTTAAAGAACTCATGGTTGTTTCTTCAAAATTAAAATCAGCTAGCAATTCATGCAAGAGCCATGAAAACAAACAGAGATATACCAGGGAGTTGTAGGCTCCACAGATACTTGGTTGGAGATGGTTTGGAGAGCACAAGACATTAATGCTGATGAAAACTCAAGCAACAAGTATGGTTTGATTGATTAGTGATTAGTGAGTCCTTTAGGTGTTTACAGGGCTGAGGTCGGGCACTTACAACAAGTCCCAGGTAAGACTTTTCAAGCAAAGTTCAAACATACTTGGTAGGTTCTTGTATTTAAAGTGACTAGAAGAAATCTCTCTCCTTTAAAAGGAATCTATTGAAGCCTCAAAGGAAGGAGGGTGCTCAGAAAAATGGAGTCAAACCAACCTGAAACAGATGGGTTGCCATATGAACTGTCTGGATCAGGAGAAAAAAGCCAGAGGTGTCCAGCAGCACCTTAAAGAATAACCCAATTTATGGAGGGGAGGTAGGAGCTTTGGGGAGGCACTGCAGCCCCTTCTTCAGATAAATTTCCAAACCTGCTCTTTAGAACACATGGACAGCAGCTTCAACATGCATCTCTAGGGGGACATTTGTTTACTGGGACATTTGTTTTAGTCACTTTCCTTTCAATGAGTGTGTGCCAACTGAGGTGGCCACCTGGAATAGTGACCAGCCAGTCTCCTGGGTGCACCCAGACCTTGCAGCCGAGTTGAGGAGACTTCTTGCGCCCAGCCACCAGCACTTCTTTCACCTTCCAAGGCAAAAGACTCTTAAAGTGCACCCAGACCCCTTTGCCCCCAGACACACACCCAGACCTTGCAGCTGAGCTGAGGAGCTTTTCACACCCAGCTGCCAATGCTGCTTTTCATCAGTGGGTGTGATGCACTCAAGCAGTAGGCCGGCAGCAGCAGCGACTAGCTACTTCCTCATTCATCCCTTTCCTGTCTTTACTTCTTGTGTGGCGCTCAGTCAGCTTCCCTTCTGCAATGCAGCCACAGACATCACCTCACTGAACAAGGCTCAGGCAGCAGTAGGGTGATCCAAGGTATCTCTCCATCTCCAAATGTCCTGGCTGGGTGGCATACAGCCAGTTGTCTCCACATGTGAGAAAAGAAAGGAGGAAGGCCAGTTGCTGTTATTTTCCAGCTGGCACAGGATAGCGCTGTCTGGCCAGGGTGTGTATGTGTTGTCACTCATAGGCTTGCTCAGTGTTACATGCATGCAGGAGCCTGCTCCTGCCAACAGATGGTACTTTAGGAGTGACGGCCTACATTGCCTACTCCTTAGCACTGGCTCTGTATAAACCTCAAAAAAGGTTCCAGGTTTGCAGAAAAATGTGAACTCTAAAAAACTCTCATGCTTTTTAAAATAAAAAAACATGATGGAGTCTGAGGAGGGCAGGGTTTGGGGGAGGGGAGTGGCTTCAGCCAGATATAGTGCCATAGTCCACCCTCTCAAGCAGTCATTTTAT
Organism: Heteronotia binoei; assembly: GCF_032191835.1. Taxonomy (NCBI): domain Eukaryota; kingdom Metazoa; phylum Chordata; class Lepidosauria; order Squamata; family Gekkonidae; genus Heteronotia; species Heteronotia binoei. The sequence goes on along the minus strand of NC_083225.1, from coordinate 79,570,480 downwards.
TCTGGTGGACATATTTCTGTCATCTGGAGTTCAATTGTAATTCTAGGAGATCTCCAGATTCCATGTGGAGGTTGGCAACCCTAGGCCTGTTAGACACTTTTGGGTGACGTTATACCATCTGACTTGCATGACTGAACTAGGCCTGGCTGCTTGCTGCTGTTCAACTGCAGCCACCCTATAGTGTGACATAGTGGTTAGAGCTTCAGAGTAGGGTCTAGGAGACCTAGGTTTAATCAACTTGCCAAGGAAGTTCATGTTGTGCAAGTCACAGGGCTAATCTACTTCACAGGGTTGATGAAAGAAGAAAAAAAGGAGGAGATGAGAATAATGTAAGCTGCTTTGGCCCCCGCTGTCAAGAAAGGTGGGGCACAAATGAAGCAAATAAAATATCTGAAGACAGAAGGCAGAAAAAAGTAGGCTGGTGAATGGCTGAGAAGGAAAGAATGATGCAGGGGACTTTGGCACCACACAACTGAGCCACAGTTTTCCTATGTGGAGGCTATCAGGGGGTGGAGGGACAGAAAAGGCTTGAGGGGCAAATAAAAGTAGTTTGGGTGTTGGGTGGGAAGGAGATATAGTTACCAACTCTAGGTTAAGAAATACCTGGAAATTTGTGGGTAGAGAATTAAGAGGGTGGGGTTTGAAGAGAGGGATCTCAGAAGGGTGTAATTTCATTGGCTTTACCATCCAAGGCAGACATTTCTTCCATTGGAACTAGGGCCTCCAGACAGGGGTTGGAGATCACCTTGAATTATAACAGACAGAGACCAATTCACCAGTACAAAATGATGATTTTGTAGGGTGGACTCTATAGCATTATACCCTGCTGAGGTCACTTCCCTCTGCAACCCTCACAAGGTTCCACACTCAAATCTCCAGGAATTTCCCAACCTGTTGCTGATGACCCTAATGGTGAACTGATCTCTATAGCTGGGAGATCTGGTTTGATTCCAGGAGATCACTAGTCCCTTCCTGGAGGTTAACAAAAATGAGAAACAACTGTGTCTATTTGATTATATTAGTATCCCATATACCAGGGGTGGCGAATGGTAGCTCTCCAGATGTTTTTTGCCTACAACTCCCATCAGCCCCAGCCATTGGCCATGCTGGTTGGGGTTGATGGGAGTTGTAGGCAAAAAACATATGGAGAGCTACCTTTGGCCACCCCTGCAATATACAGTCAAAAGACTTGGATATGCATCAATGTCATGCAAAATCCAAAAAAATTCAATACACCGTCATTTGTTGACTTGAAGAGAATAAATTGCACATAGGCAATATCGCATAAATTCCAAAGTTTTCAATGAACCACGACTTGATAACTTGAAAGAAAGACAGGTGGCTGGTTAACCTTCCTGTTTCAATGAAAACATTCTTCAATCTTGTTTTGCAAGTCAGTGGAAAATTAGTGCCAGTCATCAAAAGTATTATTCAGCCCAACATGTAGAGACTTATATAACGTTTAAAGTCAAATTTATCCAAACCTAAAGACTGTAATTGCCACTCAGAAAACTAGAGGAACATCCTTTAGAATTTTCTGAATGTTAGCTAAGGTTAGCCTTTAGGCTCAGAAAAATTCAACTCTGAACATTATATATTATATAAGTCTCTACATGTTGGACTGAAACAAGATTGAATAAGGTTTTCATTGAAAAAGGAAGGTTAACCAGACACTTATCTCTTTTTCAAGTTACCAAGCTGCAGTTCTTTGGACTATGTGATATTGCCTATGTGCAATTTATTCTCGTCAATTCAACAAATGACAGTGTATTGAATTTCTTGGATTTTGCATGACATTGATGCATATCCAAGTCTTTTGACTGTATATTTTGTGCGACATTGATGTATATATTTATATGCTGACATTCCATGTGAAAATTATGCATTTCATATTGAGTATTGTGATGAAATAAGGGTTACTACACAACTACTACACTTCAATTGATATCATAAGAATTCTTGTGACTGTTTGTATCTTGGATACTGGTATAATCAAATAGATGCAGTTTTCTCATTTTTTGTATACCTCCACACTGCAATTTTCTCGCCTGGAGGTTGGCAATCCTAGAAGGAGAAAAAGAAGCTGGAAAAGGGGACAAGTTACAGGGCTTCCAAGAAAGGGAAAGAGGAAATGGTTAGGGATGGGGATTTGAGATGCTCCTGGAAGCCCTTGCAGGTTCCCTCTTGTAAATTTAATACGACAAAAAAATGAAACAAACAATAAGAATTGAAAATGGGAGCAAACAATAATGATGGTTGGCCACTGTAGGAGACAGGATGGATTCTGGACTTGATGGACCATTGGTATCACCCAGTAGGGCTTTTTAAATGTTTTTTTTTCTTTTTAATAAGTGAAATAAAGTAGACAGAAAGTATCAATTTGCTTCTCATTTTCTACAAATGTTTTACTCTCCATTGACTAGCGCTGTTTGGTGAAATCAGTCGACCCACTGACATCAGTGAGGACATTTGAGGCACAGTTATAATTTAAATATAGGGTTGCCAGCCAGTCAGTGGAAAATCAATGCCCATTAAATTAGTGCAACCTCTGTGACTGGCAGCCTCTGCAGATGTCTGGGGGGCTGGAATTTGGGAGGGTGTCATCAGCAAAGCATATTACATTACTTCTGAGGAAAACCATCGGGAAATTGTCATCCGCATGATAGTGTTAACATCCCTTCTTGGTTTTCCTCTCCAGGAATGCCTCTCTAGGAACCCCCAGAAATTCTTGTAATGTTTCTTGCAATTCCTAGGGAGGTTCATTTCCAGGTTTTCCCCAGAAGTGATGTAATACCATCATACCAATGGTGATTTATAATTTTTCTCCCACCTGCCAACAGATCTGTGATAGGCAATGCAGCTTGCCAGTGGGAGGTCTCCCACCATAACAGGAAACCTGGCAGTACTATTTAAGTCCCATAATTATGTAGAATTTAAGCTTGACTAACTTTTGTTGAATTGCAGAGGGCTTTTTTTTTTTTTGTAGAAAAAATCCAGCAGGAATTCAATTGCATATTAGGCCATACCTCCTGACATCACCATTGTTTTACCCAGGACTTTTTTTAAAAAAAAGTCCTGGGAACTCATTTGCATGTTAGGCCACACCTCCTGATGCCAAGCCATCTGGAACTGCGTTTCTGTGCATTCCTGCTCAAAAAAAGCCCTGGAATGGCATGTTATATATTAAGGGGATTTTTTACTGTGCAAAGTTACAAAACCAACCAGGAATTCATTACAATGGTCTAAAAAGTGAAATTAATTCCATTTTCAATTTATGCAAAGCCATAGACATTCTTCAGATTGTTTAATGTTTTAAAGTTCCCAACAAGTCCTTAGGCTTAACCTTTCTGTTTTAACAGAACTGTTACAGCAGTGGTCCCCAACCTTTTTGGCACCAGGGACCAGTTTTGTGGAAGACAATTTTTCCATGGAGTGGGGGGCGGGGCGATGATTTCAGGATAATACAATTGTGCACTTTATTTCTATTAGTTTGGTGTGGTGGTGAAGTGTGTGGACTCTTATCTGGGAGAACCAGATTCCCCACTCCTCCACTTGCAGCTGCTGGAATGACCTTGGGTGAGCCATAGTTCTCACAGAGCTGTCCTTGAAAGGGCAGCTTCTGGGGAGAGCTCTCTCAGCCCCACCCACCTCAAAGGGTGTCTGTTGTGGGGGAGGAAGGAATAGAAGATTGTGAGCTGCTCTGAGACTCTGAAATTCGGAGTGGAGGGCAGGATATAAATCCAATGTTGTCGTCTTATTATTATTACTACATTGTAATATATAATAAAATAATTATACAACTCACGGTCCGGTTGCTAACAGGCCACGGACTGGTACCAGTCCACGGCCCGGAAGTTGGGGACCCTATGTTACAATTTTTAGTCTAGATTATTTATATGCAGACTAGGAGTAGTAGAAACAAATATATAAGGCATGCTATAGAGAGTGGCTTTTCTACAAAGGTACGCAATTTCAGCACAGGTCAATATTATCACCTTTTCCCAAAGGTATCTTAATTAAAAATAAAACAGATGAATTTCAGGAATAACTTTTGCTATATAAAAGAATTAAAATTGGTCTGAAAAAAGCAAACTACTTACTGATCTTCAGCCTCCTCTTTACATTCATAGAAAATATGCAATAAACATAATTTAATACCAGCTGCAAATGAAGCCCAATATCAGCCACAAAATTCAAAACATTTCTTTAGTTACTGCCCAATAAAAGATTATGTGTTTTCAAGTGAACCCCAAAAAAGGTAAAGAACAATACAGGGATGAAATAAAAAGATTACCAATCATGCCAGTAGGGATGGACATGAACTGGGAAACCACAGTTCAGTTCATAAATTGGGGTGTGTCGCAAACTGGTTCATAACCCTGAACCTTGAATGAGTCTAGGGTTGCCAAGTCTAACTCAGAAAATATCTGGGGACTTTGGGGGTGGAGCCAGGAGACTTTCCTATTCCCTAAAATAAATAAGTGAAAATACAGTAGTGCAGTTCCCCTGAATATAGTCTTCATTTCTTCATCCTCCAGCAGCTGCATGTCCTGTGTTCTCTCTCTCTCTCTCTCTCTCTCTCTCTCTCTCTCTCTCTCTCTCTCTCTCTCTCTCTCTCTCTCTCTCTCTCACACACACACACACACACACAGAGCAGCCAAAATAAACAGTTTGCAATCCCACACTTGTGTGGGCTCACTAGGGCAATTTACTCATGAGTTGTTGACGCTCCAAGTTCTTCAGTCTAACACAGGGAAACGACTTCTAAAAAGATTATACAACAAACTGAGGGTCTGGGCTGCTTTAACAGCTACTGTGACCAGCCACGTTGTTTTGCCACCTAACCCTGCCCTGTTCAGCCTGGCTCCTAGATTTAAAGGCACAGAAAAAAATCGAAAGTCTAAAAAGTCTAAAAATCAAGCCTCTCTAAGTGTCTTCTTAAGCCTTCTGAAGTGGAAAGGCACATGGTGGCTGTTGGGGTGGGGCTTCCCCTGCTGGCCAGCTGACTCGGGGTGGGAAGAAGCTTGCAAAAAGTGGGAGATCCCCCACTGGGACCTGGGGATTGGCAAACCTCAATAAGCCCAGTTTGTGAATCAAACTGGTTCAAAAAGTTCAAGAGGCAGAGGTAGCCCCCCCCCCCCCAGGGTCCTACAGATTTTAAAATCACAGGGCATCTCCAGATGACTTCCCTCTACTTGTCCATCTAGTTTGGTGAAGATTGGACTTGGGAGGTCCAAGTTATAGAACCCTAAACAAGGCACCTCCATGAAAGTGTTTTCAGAGAGATGTCAAGCACAGATTTGGGAGTGTATAGAACAGAACTTGTGAAAGCTAGGGAGATCCAATGCATGACAGACCTCTCTGGGAGGCCCCCACACATGCCCTACAAGTTACATGCAGATTGGACTTGGGAAAATGATTTTGGGAGAGATATCAGATGTGGGTTAAGGAGTGTATAGAATGGACCCTGTACAAGCTAGCGGCATCAAACTTGCAGTGCACCTCCTTGGGATGCCCCCCACATGCCCTACAAGTTATATGCAGATTAGTCTTGGAGCCAAAGAGCATGCCCCCAGCAAAGTGCTTTCTGGGGAAATCAGAAGTGTAGGTTCTGGGGCACAAAATACACAGGACAGGCCTGAGGTGACCAAGTAAAGGGGAGTCATCAAAGTTTAGTCAGAGTCCAGGTGGGGGATGGAGAGGAGGAAAAGGAAAGAAGGCACCCCAGAAAGGAATTCTGGAAAAAGTCAAGATCAGCCCCCAAGGAGAAGCAGGTCAGGGAGGGTGATGGAGGGGACTAAAAGGAAGCTCTACAGGTAGCGTGATATGAGGGTATGGCCACCCTGCCCACCCCACCTAGGCTTGTACCATTGCAGGTGACTTTCTCCCCAGATCCACCCTCCATCTTACCAAAAATGTTATCACAGGCAGGGCCAATTCTCCCACCCTGCCCAGGACCTGGGAACCATCTGTTTAGTTATAGGTGGCTGCATCTCCAGGGCTCACCCTCCTGCCACAGTCACGGTGCTTGCTCAGTGAGACCAACCTTCTTTCCCTGCATGGGGCCTGGGAGCTCACCACATGGTTGTGGGTAGTTAAGTGTCTCCAGGTCCACTCTCCCCTTGCAGTCCAGACTGACCAACGAACTGGTAATGTGATAATTGAGTAGGGCCAACAGATAGATACCACCCCAAGGACAATCAGTGGTGGGTCTTTGGAAAGCAAGAGCTGGCAGGCAAGGTCATCCCAGTAAGAAGTCTCTGGACACACAGATGCCACACCCAGGACAAGGGGTCTGTGATGGGGCTTTGGAAAGCAAGAACTGGCAGGCATGATCACCCCCAGGGCTTTTTTTTGTAGCAGGAACTCCTTTGCATATTAGGCCACACCCCTCTTATGTAGCCAATCCTCCAAGAGCTTACAGGGCTCTTATGGCAGGGCTTACTGTAAGCTCCAGGAGGATTGGCTACTTCAGGAGTGTGTGGCCTAATATGCAAAGGAGTTCCTGCTGCAAAAAAAAAATCCCTGGTCACCCCAATAAGAAGTTTCTGGACACACAAATGCACCCCAAGGACAATTGGGTCAGTGGTAGGGCTTTAGAAAGAAAGAGCTGGCAGGCAAGGTCACCCCAGCAAGTTTTTAGACACACAGATGCCACCCCCAAGGACAGTGGATCAGTGGTGAGGCTTTGTAAAGCAAGAGCTGGCAGGCAAAGTCATTCCAGCAAGTGGACACACAGACGCTACCCAAAATATGTTGAAGACCCCCTCAAAAAAAAAAAGAAACAGCTCGAGAACAAAAACACCAAAAGAGATATTCGTCCAGTACAACCCAAAGCTGTGTTTGTGTGGGGGAAGGGAGGGGAACAAAATGAAAAGAAAAGGGAAGAAAAACCAGCATGAAAGCAGACAGCATGCAAAATAATCCTGCCAAACAAATATGCTATAATGTGAGTCTTTCCACCCTTTACAACAAATAAACATAAAAACAAAAACTGAATCACAATGCAGAGGAACCCAGGTCAAAGCAAAAGTTCCTCGCTCCTGAGCAAGTTAATCTATCCCCCTCCATGCCCACCAGCAAAGCTCTTCTGTGTTAGTACACCCTCTCTGTCCCAAACCACAGTACTAACAAAGTGAACATGTGCCCACCTTAAACGTATACATATCAACCTCTCCCATTATAGCAAATGGGAAGGGAACTCTGTTATTGGCAGGCAGCAGTGCCTGACAAACTTCTATAAAGTCTGCTATAATTGTACACAGGGCTTTTTTGTAGAAAAAGCCCAGCAGGAACTCATTTGCATATTAGGCCATACTCCCTGACATCACCATAGTTTCACACAGACTTTTTTGGTAGAAAAAGCCCAACAGGAACTCATTTGCATATTAGGCCACACACCCTGACACCAAGCCAGCCGGAACTGCATTCCTGTGCATTCCTGCTCAAAACAAGCCCTGATTGTACATTTCCTGTTAATATAATGTGTTGACCAATCCTTGGGAGTTCTTGGTTAGTTTTATATAAGTGAAAGATACATATGTAAAATAACTCAAGCAGGGGTTAATTCACCATTCTAAAAGCTGTCAATTTATTCACACTTGAGAATAATAATTGCTGAGAAAGTATCAAGAACCACAGCTGCTGTTATTAAACACCCAGTTGCTAACATGTCAAAACAGACATTCAGGCCCAGGAAAGGCCACGCCCTTTCCAGACCTGCTGGAATGACGGGAGAAAATAAAATAAAATAAAATAAGTTGGGAAAACTTAAACCAGTATCTACGTAGGTTCTTGTGGTCAAGTGTATTGTCAGGTCCCAGGTCTACAGAATAAAGGAACAAAACTTATGGAAAAATATATACAATTTATTTACAGGAAAAGGGAACAAAAAGGGATATAAAAACCAAGTAAAATAAACACAATGTGCACAGAGGAACACAAAACAAAACCCTAAGGCAATTAGCCAACTTTCCTCCACCCTGGGCTATGCAGCCTACTTTAGGTAGTTACCTATGCTTACTCACTGATGCTCTCATATCAGGCCCACAACACCAGGAGACGTCTCAAAGTCCCGTCTACTTTGATTCTGTTGTTCTGTCTTGATGATTATGTCTGATGTCGGTTGTTAGTGGGCACCTAGCCTGAATATATTCTGGCTGGTCAATTGGCTACCCAATCACTGATGTGATCTAATTAGGGAGCTGTCATCTAGCCTTGGATTTAGATGTAGAGCTGTCAAGACTAGATCAAAAGGATCTACCTGTCATTTTGGTCTGACTCCACAGATGTGACAGATTAACTTTAATTAGGTAAGTGCCTGTTATCTCAGCTATATGCTGGTGCAAATCCTGGTATACTTACATACAAACAAAGATATTGAATGACAGAAACACTTAAATGGATTACAGTTTCTTGACAGTAAGAATATTGTAAAATAAATATAACTACAGTAGATGATCTGCTATATTCATTTAGCAGTTTATATTAGTTGTTTGTAGCTAAATAAACAACTAATAAGTTTTTCTTCCAACTAGAAATGTATTTTGAAGTGTACCCTTGGAAACAAGTTGCCTGTATATGCACTGAACACTTCAACTGATATAAAAATGACATCTAGCTACGCTACTTTACTAAAATTATGGAAAAAATTAATAGTGTATTGGAAGGAGATCCTAATTTATCTAATCAGATAACTGAGGAAGGCAGTGAATGAAAGGAACCCATGACAACACTGTTTTGTTGTTCACCACTTACAATGCAATTCTATGCAGAGTTCTTCCTGTCATAGTTGGAGTAGTTCTGCACAGGATTGTATGGCTAGATATGTCAACAAATATATTTATTTTTCAAGAAAGACTACCCATGTATCTGCAGCAATGAGCTACAGAAGACAATGACTGTAGACAAAGTGCTTTAATAGATCTGAGAACCATCTACATACAGGTACGTTTTAACTGAACATAGAATGTAGGTGTAGTACAATCTTCTTAAATCTCTGTAATGTGTCTCAGGAAACTACACTGAAGACTATAGATGAACAACTGTTGTCAGTATTTCATAGGGAATACTAAACATCATATACCTAGGTTAAGAAGTGCTATAAATAGAAAAAATGACACATACTGAAAGGTATCTCATCTATGTAATCTTGTAACATTATCTGTACCATTAGTTTGTACCTCAATGTCAAATATCAAATCCTTTCTTTGTACGATCATTACAAAGCAGTTTTGCATCCTCAGTGAGAATATAAATTTTAAGGAGTATGTACTTTCTGATTAAAAAGCATCCTATGATCACTATCATTTGAAATGTTCAATATATCACATGACCAAAATATAGACACTATACGATGAAGACCAAGCAGAATCTCAAACTACGGTTTTCAGTCTTGACTCCTCTATTTTAGATTGTGCCTAGAGTAAAAAGGAAATATGCAGGGGTTCCCACGGGGTCATAGAAGTTCAAAAGTAAATGGAAAAACCTTTCAAGGTAAAGGAAAATGTAGAGATGGTACACTTGAGCTCCAAGCATGAAACCAAGATACTGAAATAAAATTCACACACAAATGTATTTTCCCTTATACTTTATTATTTATTGCCATCACATTAAGAGTTATGCACTCTTCCTAGTGAGCATTAATTAACAGAGATGCTTATGAAATTCTTTTCAGATTTAGGGGATTTGAAAGTATGATCTTGTTTATGCCACAGCACAAATGTACTAACAATCCACCATCCATTTTTTCTAGATTTCTACAGATCACTAACCTTGTTCAGTTTGTTCAGTTTGAGTTCAGTTCTATAATTCCTTTTAGGTTGCTAACATGTGTCCACTAATTTTTTAAAAGGAATATTTTTGTGCTATGACTCATGGAATAAAGATGTGCATTGATGCATACAAAAAAGAATAAAAAGAATAGCTGCCTTGGGCCAGAGAAAAAGAGGGGGGTATAAACAAACAAAACATCAAACAAACAAAAATAAAATAAAGGAATTCTGATATGATAGATACTTTGGTAAGCTTAGGAAACCAGTGAAGACTGAAACTATGGCAAATTATGCAGAACTTCCAAAATATTTTTTTAGAGATTTTCCAAAGAAAACTAGAAGTCAGGTAAATTGAAATACGTGACAGAGCCAAGCCTTGAACCAAATAATAAAACAATGAGGGACATCCAGTCAATTGTTTATTCATTGCACAAGTTTCAATAAAGCATACTTCAATTTTCCAAACTAAATTTCCCAGTAGTGGAAGGGGAGGTGTAATTTCTGCCAATTCCTCTTTCTTGCTGATGACCCAGAGTTTGCTCCCATGCCATTCCTGAAGGTCCCTGTCCCTCAGGAACTGCATTTGAGAGAGATCAATAGACAGCAGTGAAAGGGATGGAGTCAGAAAAGTTCTGTTCTATTGACAGAAGTGCCTTCCATTAGCAGACAAGTTAGTCTGGAGTCAACACATTGTTTATTAGCTTATAATAGGATTATTTTTAACTCCTTTAATTAATGGTTCACTTATGTTTTCCTCAAAATTTGCCTCATATTTTTGCGTCAGATGAAACATTATTGCAATGTAATGATGCATGTACCCTTCCTACAAATGTCATTTTGATAAGATTTTAATAACATTCATGCAGCAATTTCCAAACCTGTCCTTAAACTGTATTCTAAAACAAGTTCAGAAACAAACTCGTTAAGCTATATTCTTGAAAGAGATCCACCTAGGTATTACACAGATACTATGAAAAGAAGAGGAACCAATCAGACAAAATGAGTACAAACAAACCATTTTGAGCAATAACAGGCCTCGGTTTATCTCCCTGCATCCAGCATGTTTAGTCCATATGTTTTTCAATGCTGCCAGCTGATAAATTGAGTGTTTTTCCCTTTGTTTTGTTCCAAGAGCTAGCCTGTTAGCAGTTCTAACAAGAAAGGGAAAAGCCTCTGGAGACTGATAGGAGTTGTTCAAATGAATGAAAACAGCTACATGTTTGTTCTGATCATGAACTTGTAGAGTGACAAATAAACACAAAGACTGTGGTAGACTACTGCCTTGTGCTATCTACAGCAGTGATGAATAAGCAATTTGTGATTGTTAGAAACACAGATCACTAAATCTGTCTGTGGCTTCAGAAGTACAAAAAAAAAAAATCAAAATATATTCTGCATGCACAGAAGCCAAATACCTCATTTTCTTGTGTAAAGCATAGTAGCTGAAGTACATAAGATAATTTATTTGCACCTTTATTAGCTTTGATATTGATTTGATTTATTGGATTTATATACCACCCTCCCCACCGAAGCAGGCTCAGGGCAGCTCACAATACATAGCAAAATACAATAAAAGCATTTACATTAAGAACATTAAAATTAACAGTTTAAAATAATTTGGTGCTAATTTAGATACAGTTTAAAGACGGCGTTCAGTGATCTTAAGCATCCATTAGATCTAGTATTTGGATGGTGGTCAGCATGGAATCAGACCAATCAAAGGGGTGGGGGGAGAGAGAGAGATGCCCCAAAGCAGGCACTTTCAATTGCTGAAACAGTTCACCATTGAGATGCAATTAAAAAAAAAAATCCTATACCAGTCTTCCTTTTCTGAGTGGGTTTTGGCAGGATGGTAAGTTTGCTGGAAGTCACCAATGTGAAAACCTTAGCTCAGATTACAGAGCAGAGGCTCCCACCCCCACACCCCCCCAAAAAGTGTGGAAGAACTTTTATCAGGACTGGGGGGAGGAATGGAGACGACTTCAGAGAGTGCTGGGATTTTTATGAAGTTATGTGAATACAAGTAAAAAAAGTTTATTATTGGTTGAAGCAGGTGGATTTTTTAAAGTAATATGACAGATCCCTCTGTTTTACTTGGCTTGGACTAAAGAAGGAAACCTGCAGTCCAGGCATATCTGGCCACCTGGCTTTTTGGACAACTAGGTGTGGTCTGTCTAGCTACAGGGGGACATCTTAAGCTGATGGTGCATAAGGCATGTCTATAATCTCTATTTTAGTAATTAAATACATGTTTTAAAATATTTATTATATTTTTCAGCATTTTAGTTATTTATTATTTCTATTTTCAAACACGTTATTTTAATGTTGTTTTCGTCGTCGTCGTCAAGCAAGATAGGTGCTTTGGTACCAGAGGACCATGTCAGGAGGCAAAAATATCACTGGTGAAAGAGGCAGAAAGGGGTGATTTCAAGTTAAGATTGCAAACTCTGAGTTGGAAAATACCTGGAGATTTTTTGAGGGTGGAGTCTGGAGAGGGTGGAGTTGGTGAGGGGAGGGAGCTCAGGAGGTATAATGTCATAATCCAGCTGCTATTTTCTTCATGAGAACTGGGTTCATTCTGCATACACAGCTTACTTCTGATTTTCACTGAAGTTGAGTTGGTTGGGGTTTACTTTGAATGCTATGCCTGCTTTCTTCATCTTTCTCTTTCTCTCCAATTTCTACTGAGAATTGTGCAGTATATATTCCACATACCAATAAGAAAACTTGGGGATTGTTCTGGGGTTGGTTTCTCCTGATTGGTTAGTTTCACACTGGGCTTTTGAAATGAGAGACTCTTCCAGCGGAATTTACTGTGGGGTCCCCCCGTTTATCAGTAGTCAAGGAGTTTGCTAGAAAAAAACAAACACTGCTAGGCACTGCTTTAAAAATTTAGTGAGAGTCAATGCTGACCACTTGGCTGGAGAGGAGCTGGTTCTTGAGGGGGAAGATGGAGTGCTTTGCAGCCTGAGCCCCCCCCCCCCCCCATTGCTATTTAGAAATGAGACTGCTGCCACAAAGTACATTCCACAGCATTATTCTCACATTTGAAATGTTTTTGGTCTCTGTTTTCTGAAGGTAAATTGTAATCCCAGGAAAATCTCCAGGCCACAACTGAAGGTTGGCAACCCTATTTCAAATAGAATTGGGGTTAAAATTACAAATAATACACATTTTTAAAAATAAAGTTATTTATTCATATGATTGGCTGTATCAATCCATGGTTTTACCATAAAGTTTTTGTAAATCCTAGAGCATCTATTACATTAGTTCTGGTTAAAAACTAGTGCTTCATCCCACCCCCTCCTGTTTCTTCTCACCACACTTGAGGTGCTGGCAGGCAAAGAAATGAGATGCTGGGAAATCTCTTGCTATAGCAAGAGACCTGGCATCCCTGTGTTTAAGGAATGCCCTTCCCCCTTGAAGCTTGCTTTGGGCATGCTCTCTTTTAGGTGCCAGGTCAAACATCTCTGTTCAACCAGGCTTTTAATTAGGGCCGGGGTCATTTTGTAGAAAAATAGGTGGTGGAGCTCATCCAGGGATTGTTATGCAGCTGCACCTACTATCAATGGACAAGGAAGTGGAACTCTCAGAAGGAGGAGGTAGAACTCTCAGAAAGGTTCAGGAGCTCTGCTCCTGTGAGCTCCCAGTGAATCAGAGGCCTGATTAGGGCTTTTTAAAAAATTAACCCACCCACCCCTATTTTAGTGTGTTTTTTTAGTTTGAAACTGTTATTTTAAACTGCTCGATGCTGTGACTGAATATGTAATTCCAGATTTTAATTAATAGCTTTTAATGTTTTGTTTTTATTAGGTTTTATTTTGTAAGCTGCCTTGGTCAATTTCTATGGATAGATGGCATAAAAATGTGCTAAAAATAATATAAATCTGATAAGAATGTGCCATCCTGAAACAGTACACTTTTGGAATTTGGAAAGCTGTCTTGCATCTGAACTTCTACTGTGATGAAGATGTGTGCCTTCTGCTTTTAAAAATCTGATTCACTATTTAACAGCAAGTAGGGAAATGAATATCACAACTGGTTCTTAGCTATATAAACATTATCACCATGAAGTGATATCTTGGTACTCTATTCACTTTGCTGAGCTCCTCAGATAAAGGGAAGAATTGCACTGAATGGATCATATAAAAGCATCAGAAGTTTGACATTTACAGTGGGAAAGAGGAAGAGTGTAATTTAGCTAGTATTCTGTGACAATAGGAGAAGGGAACAAGGGTAATCTATTTTGGAGCTTGGTTGTGAGTGGATACTTTTCCCATGGTTATATGTACAACTCAGTATGGAGCGGCATAGCAATATTTTGAATACATGGGAAATCTATTTTGGCTTAGTTTGTTTGAATTAGGTGACAAAAGCAAAGTGACTTTTCTGGAGAATAGTGGTTTTTTTCCACAAGTGTGTAAACATAAAAAGGTGATAGATTATGTATCACAGTAAGCTCCAGCACTGTCTCAATTTCTGACACTAGCTAATCTGTTTAAAGATTAAAAAAAAATCAGTAATACCGCTATTAAATTGCATGGAACTGCTGAGATGCCAGCTAGCTAAACAGCACCATTGTACTGATACTATGTTAATATGCATCCAAGCTGGCTGATAGTTTTGCAAAAGATACAGGCAGTACTAAAATGTACCTCAACAGTGCATAAACCTAAGCAAAGTCTTTATGGCATTTAAACACAATGGTCTCAGAGGGTCTGCTGCATAATAAACAGCTTATCAGTGTTTAACAGACCTGAATATAATGTTGAATACAGGGTTACCGGCTAGTAGAAATACACATAATAGAATCTCTGGAACTGTTAGTTATCAGCAGCAAAATGTGCCTGATTTCTGTACATAACCCATAATATTTTCTAATTTACAGCTGTTATTCTTCATTTTTTTTTTTTAAAAAAAATAAGAGCTAGTATTAAGACAATAATTAACTTTAATAGCAGGTCTCAAAACAGTCTGCAAAAATATGAAGTAGTAGTTTTGTGCTTCTTAAAAAATAAAATTAAGGGCTCATAATAAAAATTTTATACATGTTTGCTCAAAATCCTTATTTGCCATATTTTTTTATCTTTTGTATTATTAAACTATCAATTAAATGAAAAATGAGAAAACTTAAGCAGAATTGTGCAGTACTAGGGTTGCCAGTCCCTCAGTGTGGGTTGGGCATTCCCCACCACACCTTTCATTTCGCTATTCAAAGCACCAGTGGGGGAGAGGGAAAAAAATGGCCACCAGGCTGATGGCATGGTATCACTTCTTGAGAAAGCCATAAGTGACTTCATGCTTCTCTAGAAATTGCCTTAAATTCTATCATATTTCTAAGAAGAGGAGACATAACTTCTGCATTTTCCTCCAGAAATGACATCTCACTGTCATCAATGACCACCCAACATTTCCCTCTCCTGAGTGTTCTGGGCCTTGCAATCCTATGGACATGTGCTAAGTTGGTGGGATGGACAGTTCATTACAGACTGCAAATGAAAAAATATCACTGTGTTCTTATGCAGAGTTACATCCAAGATGACACTATTACTGATTTCCCACTAGCCTTATGCCACACTCACACTCCTCTTCTCCGTGGAACTTCTGTCGGATTTCACACTATCTACACTATTGGGGCTGCAACTAGGTTCACCTTTTTTTTGTGCAACAAACAGAAAGTGGTTTTTAGAGGATCTTGTTTGCTGTATGAAAGAGGTGGAGCAAGTTGCAGCCTTGGGGCAGCTTGTATTAAATCCGACGGGAAGCCCCACTGAGAAGAGGAGAGTGAGAATGAGGTAAGGCTAGTGGGAAATTGGTCTGTGT
The DNA here is from genome assembly GCF_032191835.1 of Heteronotia binoei. Classification (NCBI taxonomy): domain Eukaryota; kingdom Metazoa; phylum Chordata; class Lepidosauria; order Squamata; family Gekkonidae; genus Heteronotia; species Heteronotia binoei. The sequence goes on along the minus strand of NC_083225.1, from coordinate 79,554,884 downwards.
TTTCCACATTTCTCCTACATTAATAAATCCCTGAAAATAACAAATTCCTATAGCATGTTTAAATACAAGTCCAGTAGCATAGTTAAATACTAACAGATTTTTCCCCCCAGCATGAAGGGGGGGGGGTGGTTAGTCAGAAAGGGTTGCCTGCTCCAGTGTGGTAAATACCTATTTAGTGGGTGGACCCTAAGGAAGGTGAGACTTGAGGATAGGAAGGACTAGGGTGGGGTATTATGCCATTTTCTCTGGGTGAATTGCTTTCTGTTTCTATAATATAGTGGGTTCAACACAAGGAAGAAGCGAGGTGGAAGTAATTATAGCTCTTTAATCAAGTATAGCATTGTAATGGCTGACTCAAGACTAAAGAACTGAGCCAACAGGACCAATTATATACATATTAAGGTTCCTGTGCCAGGACGCCATTGGATCATTCAAACCAGCAGGGGGCCTGTGATTGGAGCAGGACAACAGGGATTTGGATCCTACTGCCCATTGTTCCTGAGTCCCCAAGCTCAGGTCTAAAGGCTCCGATGAGCCAGGCAGGAACCCCAGTACAATACAACAACATCAGTTCATATACACAACACTTTTCTAAAGATCAGTTGTAATCCCAGGAGATCTCCAGTCAGCACCTCAATTTTGGCAACCCTAGCTCAGAACTCACTTATTCTGATGGCACATAAAGGGCTAGACTAGAAGTTTTCTCACAGATAAACATTTTGTCTTTATTTTTATGACATTTTTTACATGGAAGAGTATTAAAATGTAAACATTCCCACATTATTTTAAATGTTTAGAGATATTTCAGTTTTGTAGATATTAAATACAAGTGAGCCATAAGAACTTGTTGGACAAAGAAAATTTCCTTGTTTCCTTTGCTTCTCCTGATTTTGTAAGCTGAAGGCTTCATCAGTTGGACAGAGCTAGAACTTGTGGGTAGGAAATGGTGCTTGCAGAAAACATTCTCTGCACACATACAATACTATAACCCTATTGGTCCCCCTCCCCCCCCCCCCGGCTAAAGGGGTTGCAAGAAAATGATAGGATTATTTTATACAAGTTAGTAGTTTGCCTCAGGCATAGAGAAATATCCCTTTAGCATTCTAGATCTTACTGAACAGCACTAGGCCAGCTAGGTTCATACAAAAAAAAAAAGAAGAGGAAGGAAGGAAGGAAGGAAGGAAGGAAGGAAAGAAAGAAAGAAAGAAAGAAAGAAAGAAAGAAAGAAAGAAAGAAAGAAAGAAAGAAAGAAAGAAAGAAAGAAAGAAAGAAAGAAAGAAATGATTCAGGAAGGTGAGCCACAGATAGTAAAGTGCTTTAAAAATAAGAAGCGTCATTTTGAATTGAACCTGTAAACATATTAATCTTGTCGATAATTTGTAATGAACCCATGTACAGTGATTATTCACTACACGTCGATTAATCCTCATGTTCATTCAGCACACACTAGGGTTGCCAATCCCCAGGTGGGGCAGGGGATTCCCCCAGTTTGGAGGCCCTCCCTCTGCTTCAGGGTCATCAGAAAGCAAGGGTGGGGGGGTATGTCTGCTGTGCATGTCATTATTCCCTATGGAGACCGATTCTCATAGGGTATAATGGAGATTTGATTCATGGATATCTAGGGCTCGGGTAGAAGGCTGTTTTTGAGGTAGAGGCACAAAATTTGCAGCATAGCATCTGATGCCTCTCCTCAAAACACCCTCCAAGTTTCAAAAAGATTGGACCAGGGGATCCAATTCTATGAGTCCCCAAATAAGGTGCCCCTATCCATTATTTCCAAAATAGAAAAGGCATTTAAAAAGTGTGTGGACCCTTTAAATGTGATGGCCAGAACTCCCTTCAGAGTTCAATTATGCTTGTCACAACCTTGCTCCTGGCTCCACCCCCAGTGTCTCCTGCTCCACCTCCAAAGTCTCCTGGCCCCACCCCCAAAATCCCCAGATATTTATTGAATTGGACTTGGCAACCCTAGCACATGCACAGCTGAGCATGTGACTGAAACACCACATTTGTTCTGGTTCTGACCTCTGGTTTCATTTGTAAAGTGAACAAATACTGGCTCTTTCTTACAGACAAATGTACACAAGTACAGGCAGTTGTACATGTGTTCACTGTAACTTCTGAACAGCACTACCAGGGGTCATTTCATAGAAAAAGAGGTGCTGGGACTCATTACTCCAGTAATACATAACTCATTGCATATGTCACACACCCCTGACATCACTGGAAGGTGTACTAAATTATGTCAGCTCAGCGTCTACCTTAAAATGCTTCTTGAATTATAATTGTCATAAGGAAACCTTATCCCCATCATACTTTTAAAATTACTTTCTCCTATGTTGCCACAGTGGCATGAGGAAGATTTCCATCTGTCTGCTTTATATGTTTTGGTTATTTTCTCATTTTTTGTTTGGGAAATAGAAAGTTGTTTAGAAATCTTAGAGTTCAGCAAAATTCTCACAGGGGGATTAACAATGCTGCCCAGAAGCAATTATTGGGGGGTGGGGGGAGAGAAAGAAAGAGCACAATAAAATTTAGAACTTCCAGAGTTCTGCTCCTGTGAGCTCCTGTCCAAAATGAGTTCTGAGCACTACTATCAACCAATGTAACAATTTTATAAGTAGAGTAAAGGTTTATTCTAGCCATCAAGTGGTCTGTTCTTTAACAGTTGATGTTTCCAAATTGTTCTCAAGGGCAGTCACATGTACACCATGTTTCAGTATCCAAACTTTGAAGTTATTGTAGCTTGGAGCAGAATGGACTGATGAACTGAGCTGAGAAGAGGTGCTCTAATATGACAAAATTAACATCAATAGTCCTAATTATTTTTTTAAAAAAAGTTCTAGAGAGCCTCTTCTGTATTCATGTAATATTTTTTCTTCAGACTCCATATAAAAAGTAGAAACATATTGTGATAATTTGATACAGCACTATCTGTATGGATATTTAGGTGAGTCTTTTGAAAGTTAAGCTAATACATTTCCATTTGTCGAAAACATATTTGATTTTTTATTATTTGCAAAATCTGGATCATTTTATTGTTTATTGGAGGCACTGCAGTACTGCAGTCCTAAGCTCTGCTCACGACCTGAGTTCGAACCCCAGCAGAAGCTGGGTTTGCAGGTAGCCGGCTTGAGGTTGACTCAGCCTTCCATTCTTCTGAGGTTGATAAAATGAGTACCCAGCTTGCTGGGGGGAAAGTGTAGATGACTGGGGAAGACAATGGCACCCCACCCCATAAAAACGTGAAAACATTGTGAAAGCAACATCACCCCAGAGTCGGAAACGACTGTTGCTTGCACAGGGGACCTTTCCTTTTCCTGTGTACTTAGAACAAATATATTTTAAACCTTTCTATTTTTTTCTGGAGGTTATTCAGTTTGAAAATGTAGGAACAAATTCTGGATTCTTTTTTATTTAAAACAAGGTCTTTTTTTGCAAGCTGCACTTACTCATCACATCTTTGTAGTATCAGTCATCTTGAAAGCATTAAACTGGTCATTATGAAGTGGTTAAAGTACAGTAATAATGTTCTTCCTAGCATTTAGCACAAGTACAGCTGCCTCTTTTATTTCTTTGTTATTTACTAAGAAGTAGTAAAATTAACTTTTCTCACAGGAAAAAGAGCTCACCAGACCTATTTGCTGAGGTACATATTGCTATAAACCTCTCTAATTTGTAAACTGGTACAGGTTTGACTATCAGAAACAAGAGGGCATACACTAAACATGCATAGGAAGGATATAGGATTGCATCATATTCAGCACCATGTCTTGAAGACCTAAAAGTCTGCACAAGCAGCATGAAGGGGCTGTTTATGTTCAATCAAGGCCACTACTTAGGGTTGCCAGCCTCCAGGTGTGGCCTGGCAATCTCCTGCTTTTACAACTGATTTGAACATATGAACATATGAAGCTGCCTTATACTGAATCAGACCCTTGGTCCATCAAAGTCAGTATTGTCTTCTCAGACTGGCAGCGGCTCTCCAGGGTCTCAAGCTGAGGTTTTTCACACCTATTTGCCTGGACCCTTTTTTTGGAGATGCCAGGGATTGAACCTGGGACCTTCTGCTTCCCAAGCAGATGCTCTACCACTGAGCCACCGTCCCTCCCTAGCCACCGTCCCTCCCTCTTTCCAGCTGGCAGAGATCAGCTCCTCTGGAGAAAATGGCTGCTTTGAAGGGTGGACTCTATGGCATTGCACCATGCTGAGGCCCGTCCCCTCCCCAAACCCCACCCTCTCCTGGATCCATCCTCAAAGTCTCCAGGTATTTTCCAACACAGACTTGGCAGCTCTACCACTATTTTTTGTTAGCTCCCTTATCATGCATACTATTTTTTAAGTGTATGCTCTTCTAGAAATTATGCTGAACACCTCAGGAGATAGAGTGCATCAACTGTTTTTGTTATACTGAAAACTCATAGCAAGTAGATGAGGGGTGAGGAAGTACAATCTCACTAGAAAGACATTTCTCCCTGTTTGCTTTCCAACCCATACAATAGGTGGTGTGAACTGTGGTGAATTTAATAACAATTAAATTTATCAGCTGCAGTTGCTAACTTTCCTCTGTTAGCATTCAGACAAGTTTGTAATATGGAGGGGTTTTTTTGTTTTTTTAAAAAGGAACTTGAAGCTCTTTTTGTGATTTGTCTGGGGACATAGTTTTGTAGTGTAGGCATTATGTTTCAGTGTTTTATAGAGTAGTGAAGTTTTAGTATATTTGCTGAAATATGTTTTAATCCATTGTTAACTGCTTTGGGGTCTCATATAAAGTACTTATAAAAATATTTAAATAAAATATACTCTACTTTCATACAGAGAATGGGTTCTGGGCATAAAAGAAACCTAACTCCAATTAATGAAATCATTGTAAACTAAGTCTTTCCAGATATGTGGTACATGACTAAAGGGCAATGCAGACTGAAAAAGGCTATGCTGCTGTGTATGTTGACAACCCATCCACCTCCCCCCCCCCCCCCAAAAAGGGAAAAGGCTTTGTTTCTTTGGTGCGCAACAGAAAATTTCAAGTGACGAAGTAATAAAATACAAATGAACCAAAGAGATCTAATGAAAGGAGCCTAAGTTTGAAACGTAATGACCCAACATGATTTCCATGATTAACTCTTCCTTTTAAAAAAGAAAGAAAAGGTACAAGATATATGTTGTTTCTGTAAGAAAGCGGGACATGTAGCAGCTTCATTGGGAAGGGAAAAGTTTAGATTGAGAAAACGGAATGAAAGGATGATGTAAAATGCCATCTTCCTCAAAGCTAAATCCCTAACCCATTTAGGGCTACTTTGACCTTGAGATAAAACATGGGATGTTTGATCATATGTGTCCTCAAAATTGTTACAGGGAGGGGAATTTCTTTTTCCAGAATTCACTTCTTTTTAGATTTAGCCATTGATTCCTCTTATTCTATCTCTCGTTTCTTTTTTCTTTTTTAAGAAATAATTTCTCTTTGATTTCTGTTTGAAGAAAAATCTACCCTTTAGTGACTTTAGCAGTTGTTTGACATACCACAGAGTCACTGTAGCAGTTGTAGTTAGGTTTTGGCTGGCTATCCCTGCAAACATTTGGGAGCAGGGAAATTCCAACAGCATTATGTGGCACTGTGACATAACTTCCGGGTGTGAACCTGGAAGTGACATCTCATGATGACAGTTCTCCCCCGACTCCAAGTTTTGCTTCTGCTGCTCTATTACTCCTGCTGCCAGTAACCTGACAACCCTGGCTCCACCCACAAAGTCCCCAGATATTTCTTGAGTTGGACCTGGCAACCTTAGGATCCTTTATGTTACCTAGGACTGTAGACATTGTGTAGACAAATGACCACTGTGGACTATAATTAGCAGAAATCTTTAGAAATGCTGGAAGCTGATAGACAAGAGTGGAGTGAGTTCAGAAATAATATGATACTGCATACTGCTGTTTTGTTGCTTTCGCATGCTCATGCTACTCAGATCAAAGGTTTGCTCAATTTGTTAATTTTACTATTCTGTCATTGTACCATTTTACATTCTAAACCACTGCCTACCACATAATTTTACTTCACTGTCATTGGTTCTTAAATCTGTACCATGTTGCATTCTGGGCCACTGCCTACCAGCTATGTATGGCTCTGCTCAGCTATGTATGGCTTTGCTCACTGTGCTGGATTCCTCGTCTGATGAAGTGTGCTTAAGAGCACACAAAAGCTTAAGTTCTAAATAAAAATTGGTTGGTCTTAAAGGTGCAACTTGACTCCTGCTTTGTTCAATAAGATACTGTGACATTAGACAGGTAGCAAATACATTCAAAAACTTGCTTATTTAACTTGCTGTATACAGAGGAATAATTGTTTATTTTGTTAATGCATCTAAAGGCAGAAATGGTTTAACAGAATAGTTTTTAAATATTTTTGCTTTGTTTCGATCTTTGGCATTCACATGGAGCGGCTGGGAATAGTGCTGGAGGTGCAATTATTATTTTGCTGTTATTCATGCTGCAGTTTATTGATGGCTTTTTAAAGAAAGAATGGCCACTCTAGGGCAAGAGCTTTAAAAGGGCTTCAGGCTCTTACATTTTGAACCCTTTACATCCCCTTCCATTTTTTCAGAGTTACATTGTAGAAGTATTTAATGCAAGATTAATATAGCTAGTCCTGATGGCACAACATAAAGCACAGGGTTAGTTAAAAATCAATGCCTTCATTCCAAATGATTTTGCCTCTTGTGAAACATGCTAGATTGACAGCACTTGAAAGTCTTCTGTAGAGCCATAATACCAGCTACAACACTAGCCAAGCCAGACTAGAATAATTAAGTTTTAGATATAGCTGGCAGACATCAAGAATCAGACCTGTGATGGACAGCCAAGGGTATAATTGGCTTCTCTAGGTATGCTGTTCTATAGCATTAACAAAATACAATTAATTGCAACATTATGGTTTCTATCAGGTGTGGCCAAGAGCCACATAGAATAAATGTCAAATGTTTGAGAGCCGGAAGGAAGGAAGGAAGGAAGGAAGGAAGGAAGGAAGGAAGGAAGGAAGGAAGGAAGGAAGGAAGGAAGGAAGGAATAGATGGGGAGATAGAAAGAAAGCAATTTTAACTTCAAATGCATTCTCCAAACTGCTGGCTGGCTTGGCTTGGAGAAATGATTTAAAGAGACAAATGCCTTTTCCAAGTTGGCTGATGGGGTGGGTGGGGGCTTTGAGAGACACACAATGCGTGTGAAAGAACCACATGTGGCTCTTGAGCCGAAGTTTGTCCACCATGGTATATATGAATGTATATTTAACAACCAAGGGTTATGGCTTTCCCTGCAGGTTGTGCCTTATACATACACAGTACCTGAAAGGTTCACAATCAGAAACATGTATATGAAAATTATACCACCCAAGAGTGAATTGTGTACTCCTCCTTTGTATACACAACTACTTTACAAACCAATAAGCAATAACCATTAACCAATAAGTTCATCTTAATGAGGCAGGTTTTAGTGCTATTTCACACACTATACTGAAGTAAACCTAGGCTGATAGCAGACAAGCAATTTGGAGCAGCTGGGAGGTGGCTGAAAGCAGGACGGCTCAAAAAGAGCAGTCCCAGAGCCTCCACATGGTCCCCTGCGAGGCAACCCCATCCCGCCCCCAAGGCAGCTTGGAGCAATCAGGCCGGGGACTGTCTAAAAAGCTGGCAGGGCGATAGGCAAGATTTGGGGAGTCAGGGGGCCTTGGGATGTTTGAGGGGGTACTCAAGCTCTCCAGCCTCCACCTCCCTCTCGTCCCTGACCTTGCAATGCCTGGGAAGGGGCGGTAGAGCTGGGGCTTCCTGGGGCATGTAAAGCCCCACCCCCGCCAATCAGCTGATCAGTGGGGAAACTTGCTCTGGAGGCTGGGGGCTCCCATGACAGTCCTCTGGCACAATCACAATCAGCACAGGGCGAGAGGAGGCAGCAGCATTGGGAAGAACAAGCCAGGACAGAGTGACAGTGGATACAGCTGCCATCGCCTTCTCCCTTCTTCCATTCCACACAATCCAAAATTTCATCTTCTCGTCATGCCAGTATACTTCACAAGATTGTTGCCATAAAGCCTCCATCTCTCCTTCCTCCTCCATTTAGGTGTCAAAGCAAGTTAATCTCTGCCAGTCACATGAAACCTGAAGCATGTAAATTTACGCCATCTACAGAACAGGATCAGGTATACACCCATATAGATCTCAATTTAGCTCACTTTAAAAGAATGACAGAGAGGTTTAGTAAGCACTGGCACTGGATCCTTCAGACTATTAACAAGGAGTTATCTGTCATTAATCAGGAATATTTTTTTTTGTATTTGATTTAAAGTTCTATCACTGAAGTAAAGGATTTGCCCCCAAAGTATACGCAGTGTTGTGTTCTGCCTGTCCAGTCTTGCTGTGTATCATGAGTACAGTATCTTGTCACAGTCAGCCTTTGTGGTAGATGTCAAGTGTTTTCTCACTTTGTTTCTTCTTTAGATCTTTGTCCGTATTATTGTTTATTTCTCTGCAGCTGAGCTGGGCAAGCAACTCTCTGGGTGACTCTTTGTAGCTGTTGGATTATTTGCTGTCCACATGACTGGGACTACTGTAATCAGTTTGTGAGAGAACTCCTGGCTGCACAGTACAGAATACTAACTAACATGATACTAGTCATTTCATTCTACTACAAGCAAAAAAGAAGCAGACCTGGGCTAGATTGCACAGAAACTGGAGTTAAATTAATAGATAGCAGAGTTCATTACAGGGATGTAAAAAATAATTGACACAGCCCACCTGCTGATAGAACATTGTCAAAAGTGTAATGAGCTTCAGTTTACAGACTGAAATTTGTAGAAGAGCTATTGGAAGACTTACAGAAAAATGAACAACAAATAGGGCCCCTAAAACATTACAAGGAAGAGAAACATATTCAATATTTGCAATACAGGAATAGTTCTCAGAAATAAGTAGTAGTAAGGAAACAACATCAAGTATATTGATATTTGTTTATTTAAAATATTCATACCACACCTTTAACACAGAAAACTTACCCAAAGCAGCTCATATATGCATTAAAAAAGGATATAATAGTACAATGATTCAGTAACTTCATGTCAAACAGCAGAAATAGGCTTTTTTTTTTAAAAAAAAAGAGTTAAACTATCTAATGTTGACCATGACTCCAGATTTTTAAAAAATCCACAAGGCTAACCTTAGCCAACATTTGGAAAATTCTGTTTGCAGGGATAGGGGAATGAAACTTTTAAAAAGATGAGAGAGAGAGAGAGAGAGAGAGAGAGAGAGAGAGAGAGAACCAAAGCAAAATAAAAGGACAAGAGGGTCAGTGGTGGGGCTTTGGAAAGTGAGAGCTGGCAGACACGGTCACAATGGAGGAAATAGAGACAGTAGAAAGGAGGAGGAGGATTCTGTGACAAGAGGGCTGGGGAGCAATGAAAAGACGGCAAAGAGAAAGAGGGGTGCCTGGCATTGTCTGGGGAAGGAAGCAGGAGTCAACAGGGGACAATCAGCCATGGCAGTGGGAAAAGAGGAAGTGTGGCAGCAGGAAGGGAGATGGTCATAGCAGGAGTACAAATTTTACTGGGAGTGAGGTCAGACGTTCATTATATCCCGTTACCGGCATGAGTGGAGTCCGGAAGCATGTCAGATTTTCAGTGGTTGTCCATACGTCAGCATATGCGAATTGTGGATAGCTCGTGCAACTCCCGTGCTGATGCGCCTCGATTGCAGATTACTTTGATACTGCTTTAAATCCGGAACAGAACACTTAAATGGTTCCTGAGCGGATTTTCTGTGTTTGAACGCACCATCAGTGGCGACTCGTTGGAAGCGCACCAGCGCTTCCCGCCAAAAGCACACTACAGGGGGTATCATTGCGCAATTGAATGATTGAGCAAATGTTGGCTTGATAAATCGCTTATTTGACCCTATTTACGGAAATAAAACTCAATTTTGAAAATAAATGTTAACTACATGAACTATGGATGTGAGCTGCTTTGCAATACTGCACTTTTTGCAGCATGTGAAGCGCTCATTCTGAAAAAGTAGTGCAAACGGAGTAGCCAGTGCAAACGCGCATGCGCTGAAATGCTGATTCTACTTCCTCTTAATGAAACCAAACAGCGATAGCGGGCATCACTGCGCCTGCGCTAATGCGGATCGCCGTCTCTTGAAAAGAGGTCCGGTAGAGTGCTCTGATCGACCAGCGATGGGATCAACACGGGATAGCATGGGAACCCAACTGTTGTCTGATCAGGGAATTGGTGCAATGGATTATAATGGAGATGCATTAAAGATGGATTTAATGGTAAGTGTGACCACACCCTAGGACTAGTTTATTGCTTTATTATCCCTTTTTATGATAAAGAAACATGGCTAGTGAAACATTGTGTTTCATTTTCTGGGAATAACTTTCCATTTTAAAAGTTGTAGGAAAGTTCATTTGACTGATTTTTGTCTGAGCATGACTCATTTTCATGTTATAAACATTTCATGTGCCATTCATGTACTGAATGGTCATATTTATCACATCATGAAAAAGGGACTTGAAGGAAACTAGCATCCTTGCTTATATGTCACATTATATTGATGCATTTATTTATTTTTATTACCTTTATTTATTTGTTAAAGACAATCATACCAACACTTTTCCGCAATGGAAACCAAAAGCAGCTTTCAACATCATCCTTCTCCATTTTATCTTCACAACAACCACCCTAGCCTGCAGTCCTCTCAGAATTGCAATGGAACACCCTGCTTGGGTGAAATGGCAGCTTCCAAGGTTAGACACTATAGTACCATACCTTACTGAGCTACTTCTTCACTTCAAACCCTACCCTCTCCTGGTACTGCTTCTAAATCCCCAGGAATTTCCCAAACTGGAGTTGGCAGCCCTAAACCACCCTGTAAAGTAGGGTTGACTGAGAGAAAGTAATTGGAACAAACTTATCCAGTGAACTTTCATGGGAGTGGAGATTCAAACACAGTTCTCCCACATCCTGGTCCAATACTCTAACCACTACACACTGTATTACACTCTCTGCACTACCTACAGGAAACTATATAATAAAAAAAAAATCCACACTCTAAAAACAAAACAAAAAAACCTATTTACTAAGTGAAACTGATAAAACAAAATAATGAAGCTAAACATCTCTCATTGTAATGTTATACATTCCAGAACATAGATGACAAAGCTAGAAATATATACACACAAAAAACCCAGGAGTTAAAAAAAGTGTACATACATGTATGCATACAGCCTGCAAAATAACTGATAAATGTGAATAATTAGACTTCTTTTCCCCTGATATTCCATATTCCAACCAACCAAGATATACTGTAACTTAGAAGAGAACTTTCATTTCTTTATAGTTTGAATGCATTGATCTTGAACTCCATCTCTCTACTGGATTATGTAAGAGAGTACATTTGTACTCTCAGTCCGAATGTGTGTAAGAAATATAACCTGACAGCCTCTGATTAACATTTTATACTAAACCATGTTTTATATTCTCTTTCCCTTCCAACTTGTCCATCTTTACATTTTCCAGATGTTCAGCTTTGGCTTCAATTAGCCATTTTCAGTGCCATTCTTCATAGTCCAATAGATGGTGCTCTAACCCTTAGTTTTATTTTCCTTCAATTATTCTGTTTACTGTCTTATGCACTGTTAGCCTCTGTGCCACATTGGATGGGAACACTTGACAAAGGTAGTTTGCCAATATTTTGAGTTCTCTTATTTAGTTAATGTACAACTTTGCATTTATTTCATTATCTTGAAGCTTTCCCTCAGCAAATGAAATAGTCATATGACACACAACTACCCTGTCATCAGTGGCTTGATCATTCAAGATTTTTATTGTGGGGAGAGGGGAATAGTAAAGGAGACATGCCAAATTCTATTTATAAAGACATAACTAGCAACCAGCAGTCTTTTGAGCTATCCAGTTTAGTAAGACAAACATTTCCTGTATTCCTATATTATAATATAGGACTTTGTAAGATTAACCTTATATTCAAACTGCATTGAGAGGAAATTGCACTGAACTCTCTCTTTCACTCTCTCTCTCTCTCTCTCTCTTGTGCACATGTACAAATACACACAGAACCAACAACAGTGAAAATAAACCAACTTAAAAACAAGTCCCAATCCTGGGATCCTGAGTGAACAGTTCCAATTTATTGTTCCTATTAGCAAAGACAATTGCATTTTTGACTAGGTAGAGGTATTGACTGATCAGTAGTTCTCTTCAGAAAAAAACAAAGGTATAAGATTCAGGGAAAGCATTCAAAGAACTAGCTGCCATTGCAAGTCATAACACAGAGCTGCCTGACACAAAACAGCTGTCATTATTTTCGATTACATGTAAATACTATTTCCTTGCTGTGTATTTGGTCATGGACCATAATAAAGTAAAGTAAATACTATTTCCTTGATTTTTTTTTTCCAGGTAGCTATTGATCACAGGTCAGAACCAATCTGGGGCTGATTTTACTATTTTTTGTACCGTCTCCTTTCATATAATCTGGATTTAGAGGGAAATGATTCTGTTACGAGATTCTATGCCTAAAATACAGTTGCAATAGAAATAAAAATTGAAACACTGTATTAAGATTAATTAGAATTATACTGAAGAAAGAAATATTATATTATTATTATTATTATTATACTGAATAAAGAATTATTATACTGAAGAAAGAAATCCATGCTAAACATAAGCATGGATTCTGGGGCCAGGGTCTGCAACAAACCCAACTGCCAGTTCTGTCTGCATGTCCACTCTGACAACACAACAACTGAAACTAGCAACACCTCCCACACTGTCTCAGGTTCATTTATTTGTTATGTCAATGAGAAAAGAATGAAGGGTCACATCAATTGGAACATGATATGAAAAAAATGGTGCAGTGGGAACAAATTCTTTATTCCAAATCTTCATACCTCCATCAAATATCAGCAATGTCCTTCCACTGTCTACATTGGACAAAAAAAAGAATGAATGTACATATATCTGCAATTAAACACTGTAGCATTCAAAAACCAGTGGGAGAACATTTTAATCATGCAGGTCATTCCATTGCTGACTTAAGAGTGGCATTCCTCAAGAAATTTCAAAGGGAAATTACAGCACCAGATTGCTAAATTTGAGTTAATTCACAAGTTCAGAAAAATGGACCACCCCAGGGTGCAGTAGGGTCATCGGAATTTTATCTCACTATAGATGCTAATTTTCTACCATTTCCCCTCTTATCTATGTCATCTTTGCATGCCAGCTCTGTCTTCAGCCTGGGCTTCATCAGAAGAAAATGAGGACAGGCCAGTGGGCTGGTGTTCATAAAGCAGAAATGCTAGGAAGCAGGAGCAAAGCTGTTTCTCACCTTGCATATTTTGCAATAAGCTGATGAAGACTCCCCATCCATTGTGAGATCTTACACTTCTTGGCAAGGAATATTTCCTAGGTGAAGATGTAAACCCACTAGATGGAATTAATATTACTATATATGAGGGGGGAAACATAACAGAAAACTATAGTGCAGGAGTGGCCAATGGTAACTCTCCAGACGTTTTTTGCCTACAACTCCCATCAGCCGCAGCCATCGGCCATACTGGCTGGGCCTGATGGGAGTTGTAGGTAAAAAAAACATCTGGAGAGCTACCGTTGATCATCCCTGCTATAGTGCATCTTCTTTATTATAGAACTCCTTCCCAGGAACCAGTTCTGATCTAATCTTTGTCTACTTCTCAGACAATTCCAATTGTTTTACTTAATGTTTTTACTTAAATGAACATTACTGTGAATGAACTGTTATATAAATACTATTCTGCAGTTTTACTGATTTTTATCCATTTTTGTTTTATAAATTCTTTGAGGCCACCTTGATTAATGATAAGATGAGTAAGAGAACAATGAGAGTCACATTGATTAATACATAGGATGAAAATGCTTTAACAACAGATGGATTCTTAGCTTGGAGAGTTAGGGCCCAGTTAGGAGTCTACACTGGATATTTCCATGCTATGGCTTGTTTCAGGCACAGTGTAAAACCATTGTTTATTTTAACCATGTATTCACATCATATTCACTCCAATACTAGTTTGAGTAAATAAATAAATAAATAAATAATGCTGGCTTTATTTCCTTCATCTATCATCTAGGAGGAAGTAACTGTAGAAAAGAAAGTTAATCAAGAATCTCTGAATTTATATATCTAGAAAAACAGGTTGCTTACCTGTAACTGATGATCTTTGAGAGGTCATCTGTGCTTCACACTGATGGAATATAGTGCACCTGTGCTGATCCCAATCAGTACTTTTAAAGCCTAGGGGAAAAAAGGATTTTCGCACCCTTCCCAGTTGGCATGCACAGCGCCTCTATCATGTATGCCCACTGGGATGGGCACGAGGATCCTGCTAGTTCCTTCTGACCACTGTAAGCTCCAACAGAGGAAACGGCAGCAGTGGGGAAGGAGGGCGGGTAGTGTGAATGCACAGATGACCACTCAAAGATCATCAGTTACAGGAAAGCAATATTTTTATCTCCTTGGTGGTCTCTGTGGTTCACACTGATGGGAGATTAGCAAGCAAGTCATAGACCTACCTGGATGCGGGTGCTGGAGGTCCTCATATACATGCTGCTTGTAACTCCACTCTGCCCACCAGAGATCCTTGAGTGTGTTGAACATCTAGCGCTTAATGCCACACGAACGTGTGGGGGCTCTGCAGATGTCTGACAGAACAATAAAGCTCTCTTTACATCCAATGTGTACATCCAATGTCTCCCAAAGAAGGGTCTGGGTAAAAGGTGGGTAGTACTATGTCTGCAGACAAATGGAACTCTGATATGACCTTTGGCAGGAAGCTCAGATCAGGTGCCAGAGTCACCCACTAAATATATGGAGGGTCACACTATAGCACTTGATGTTTTCCATCTCTGTGGGAGTAGGTAATCGCCACTAGGAAGGCTGCATTCCAGGCTAGGAGGTGAGGTGAGCATGTCATCATAGACTCAAACAGTTGGAGTGTAAGGTGATTCAGCACCAGTGGCAGATCCCAGGGAGGTGTCGGATGTTGGGTAGGAAGAAACAAACGAAGGAGGCATTTCAAGAAGTGCTTTGTGGATGGGTGCATAAAGACTGAAAACCCATCCACTTGAGGGTGAGAAGCAGATATGGCTGCCAGGTAGACTCTGACAGACGTATAGCTAAGGCCCCTATCAATGAGGGATGTAAGAACCCGAAAACAGTTAATAATGGAAAATCCATAGGTGAACTATGTACAGAACTTGCATAAGTCTGGAAAGCCTTCCACTTATAGGCATATGACTTTCTCGTGGATGGTTTTCTGCTGTTGAGCAAGACATGATTTATCCGGCTCCTGACTGCTTCTAATGTACTCTCCAAGCCATTAGCTTCAGATGAGGAACATTTTGATGGAGGAGTTGGCCTCCATAACCTAGAAGCAGATTCGGTTCTGGGGAGAACTGATGAAAGGTTATCCTCCATAGTTGTAGGAGCAACAGAAACCAGTGTTGCCTTGGCCACCATGGGTGGATTCCCCTGGGTTTCTGTATTGTGAGTCTGTGTATTACTCTGGTTATCAGGGTGGGGGGGGGAAGGAAAAGGTGTTTCCCCTTCCATGGTGTAAGAAGTCCATCTCCCAGAGTCCATCTCCCAGAGTCTATCCCCAACCTGGTGCAGAAAAATTGGCACATCTATATCAGATTGTCCCCACATCTGGAACAGGGGTTGCAGATATTTCCAACTGAGTTCCAAACCCATGGAACAAAACTCCCCCTCGGCTTAGGGTGTCCACTGTTATGTTCTGGACGCCCAGATGGTGTGTTGCTATGGGATGGATCTGCCACTGAAGGCAGGTTTCCCACAATTCCATGGCCAAATGGCACAACCGGTGGAACACTGTACCACCCTGCTTGTTCAGGTAATAAAGAGCTGTCATGTTGTCCATGAGGATCAAGACTACACAGCCTTTTAGGAGAGCCTGGAAGGAGTGTAAGGCATATTTGATCATCAAGAGCTCCAGAAGGTTTATGTGGCTGGTTCGAAGGTGGGGCTCCCAGGGAGTTCCTATGCAGATACCTTGCAGGTGCACTCCCCATCCCCTTAAGGTGGCATCCATAGTTACAGTTTGGGATGGTGAGGGGATCTGGAACGGTGGGCCATGTGTGAGGTTTTCTATGTCTTCCCACCATGACAGAGACACCAGAGACACTTCTTGTAGTAGTGTGAGCTTCCGGCTCTGCGAATGTAAGCTCGGTTTGAATGCCCTGACAAACCAGAGCTGTAGTGAGCATGTGCAGTTGTGCATGCAGGAGAACTGCTGTGGCTGCCATCATGTAACCTTTGAATCTGAAGGGCTGAGGCGTATCCTTGCTGGTGAATTGTTTCTATGAGGCACACAATAGCTTGTGCCCTGTCTGGAGGAGATGGTATTGATAAGATTGCCCCATTGGGTGGAGTCTAAGATTGCCCCTATGAAGTAAACTCTCATTGAGGGCATGAGGCATGACTTTTTAGTGTTGATCTGCAGGCCTAGGTCCCAAAGAAGGGCCATTGTGATTTTCAGATGATGTTGTAAGGACATGGGAGAATCTACCACCACCAGCCAGTCGTCTATGTACGGGAACAGGAGAATGCCTTGGAGGCGGAGATGGGCTGCTGTCACTACCATCATTTTGATGAAGATCTGAGGGGCCATGGAAATGCTGTAACGGAATGCTTTGTATTGGAAGTGTTTGTCTCCTGTGGCGAACCTAAGGTAGGGGCAGGAGGATGGGTGGATTGTGAGGTGGAAATATGCATCTTTTAAGTCCAGTGTTGCCATCCATGCTCCCTCCCACAGGAGAGGAAGAATGTTCTGTAGGGATACCATCCAGAATTTTTTGTAAATTATGAACTTGTTTAGGTTCCTGAGGTCCATAATTGGGCAGAGACCACCATATGTCTTGGGGTCTGTAAAATATCAGGAATAGAATTCAGGATGGAGGGTATCCTGGTGAACTGGTTCTACAGCTTGTTTTGATAGGTTATCTACCTTTTGTAGGAGGACAGCTGACAGAGGGGTGACAACGAGTCCAGATGGGGGTGGAAGTTGCTGGAATTCAATTTTGTATCCTTCTGCAATGATAGCCAGGACCCAGCGATCAGAAGTGATCATCTCCCAGGCAGGTAAGTGAGGGTGTAGGCAGGTGGCAGGGTTTGTGGGTGCTGGCTGTAGGTGAAAATCAGAGGCCCTGTTAGGGTGTATTCTTCCCTTTTTGTCTTTGCTGTTGTTGTTGGGAAGAGAATTTGGGTTTAGAGCCATAAGAATGTTTGGAGTGGCTCTGCTGCATTCTGGAGAGCCAGGATTGTTCCGGTGATGACTTGGGAGTAAGGCTTTCTAGTCCAAGACTTGTTCCAAGGCTAAGGTTTGACTCGGGCTGAGGAAGAAACTCCTAAGTTCTTTGAGGTTTTGATGCTCTTATCAAGCTCTTGGAGGACAGTGTCCGTTGTGGAGCTAAAGAAACCATCACCTTCAAATGGTAAGCCCTCTATCCATGCCCTGGTGTCTTGAGGGAGTGCTGTGACCCTAAGCCAGGCATGTCGCCACAAGGACACTGTAGTGAGTGTCTTGATGAAAATGTCCAGAGTGTGTTTTGCAGCGTTCACCTGCTGCTTGGCAACAAGCATGCCTTCTTTTTGGATGCTTTTGAGCTCCTGTCACTTGTCTTCCGGTAGGGATAGTAGGATGTCAGAGATCTTTCCCCACAACGCATAATGGCAGCGAGCCATGCAGGCTTAATAGTTAGTCATTTTGATGCCTAGGGCTTCTGCAGAATAAACTTTGCAGCCAATGGAGTCCAACTTCTTTCCCTCTTTGTCTGGAGGTGAAAAGTGCATGCGTTTGCTCTTGGATGATGAAGGGACCACTACCAAATTAGGTTTGGGATGACTGAACAGAAGGTAGCCTCTGTTCCTGTATTTTATACATGTGATCTGTCCTTCTGAAAGAGATCAGTGTAGAGGCTGGTTTCGCCCATGGAGTTTTGGCTGCTTGCAGGAGTATGGAAGTCATTAGTAGAGCCACCGGAGTGGCTGCATCTCTTTGAACTATGTCGAACACCATATCTCTAACAATGGGTTGGGGTTGGGATACTGGTAAGGAGAGTGCCTGAGCCATGCATTTAACACAGTCCCCATATGCTCTGAGGTCTTCTGCGGGGGAGACTGGAGCCTCCTTGGCGATGTGTTGTGGTGGGGATGGCTCTGTATCAGAGTCTGGCAGATCAAGGTGCTCAGTGTTAGAGTCCACATCTGACTGGGAAGCCAAGGCTTTGCTATCTGGTGGTTCCACTGGCTGTTGAGGTGGTGTTTTCGGCTTCGACGGTCGGGTCGGAGCTTTCTTAGGTTTTGTTGGAGCCAGTTCCTCAGGGGGTTTCAGTGCCAGAATTTCCAGTGTTCTGTGATGGTCCTTGTGCCAGGAATGGCAGGAAGCCACTGATTGAGGGTCCCAATGCGGCGGCGGTCATGTTAGCCTTGTGAATGCGGGAGGCATAGGGTACTTTCCGTATAGATATTGCCACTGTCTTTGGTCCCAGCTGGGCGGCAGGTGTGATGGTGGAGGAGGTGGAGGAGGGGGCAATTCCTCTATTGGTTTTGAAACTGAAGGCTCCTGGGGTTGTTCAGGCTGTCGAGGCAGGGTCTTCTTAGGATCTTGACGTGTGGTCTTCAGTTTTGGCTGTGAGCTACTCTCCACTCCCAATCAGACGAAGTTCAAGGTTTGCTGGGTAAAGTCGATCTTGAAGTCCGAGAGAGTTGCATCCTAGGTTAGGAGTTCTGCTTGCATCAGCTGATGAATAGGCGAATCCAGTAGCTGAAGAGGCAGTAGAGTATCCTGTGGGACTGTGCAAAACAAGGTGATTTGTTCGTTCGGTTGGCTGTGGGGGCTCTTCGTGGAGTCCTGTTTGTGAATTTTGTCCTTGTGCCATTTGTGCTCTTTACCCTACCTGTGTTTTTTGTTTTTTTGGCAGGAGTGAAGGTATCTGAATCAATGGCCGAGATCAGGCATTTCTGCACCGATCAGTCAGCATTGGATCTAGCTGGCACTGAAGGCGTTGACATGGAAGGGTTCGACATTGAAGCAAGGCCAGAGTCTGACTGAGACACCATCGAAGGGGTGGTAAGTGTGGCTTCCAGTAATGTGGTGCAGAGATGCACTGCTCAGTTTTTCTAAGTTTGGCGGAAGAATTTCGCACAGTGGTGCAAGTCTCTGGTTTGTGAGCTTCCCTGAGGTAGAGGAGACAGAGGTTGTGGCTGTCAGGTGGTGGAAGTTTGCTGCCGCACCTTTTGCAGCGCTTAAAGCACCCCCAGAGCCTTTCCATGTGATGGAGGACTGAGAAAAGGATCGGAATGGTTTCTGTAGTGTCAGCCGTCCTGAGCCAAAGGGTATTAGAAACTTGAAATGCTACTGAATTTCTCCTTAGCTAATTTTTCTATAGATTTTGTGACCAAAGTGGAGTGAATGACTGATTGATTTTTATTGAATTTATATCCTGCCCTTCCCATAGAACAGGCTCAAGGTTAGATTAGAAATCCTCTATTGTTCTGTTGTTGTTGTTGTTTTTTAAAAAATCCAATTTCTATACATAGCATTACGCTTGCAACTTGCCACTTTTAATTATTCAGTTTATTTGCATTTTTAAATCCACATTATTGATATGCAAATGCCACTGCAAACCCCCCCCCCAATGATATAGTTATATCAACATATTCTTTTATTGATACCCAATAGTGCATATGGGGATAGATCAAAATGGTGACCAATTAGCTCACCCTTCAGCCAATGAACAGATACATAAACCTGGCAACCCTGGATGTCCCATTTTCTCAAGCATAGGCACCATCACTGTAGGAGTATCAGGATATATGGACTCCATCCTGAGACCCTACATCATTAATACCTCTAGCTATGTCCATGACACCACAGACTTCCTGAGGAAACTGCAGTCCATCAACCATCTCCTAAAAAACAGCATTCTAACCACTATTGAAGTTGAGTCTCTGAACAAGCCATTAGAAATATCACCCCTGACACCACCACAACATATCTTGCCACTGCATGTTTGTTCTCACCCATAACTATTTCAGGTTTGGGGAGAATTTATACCTCCAAATCAATGGCACAGCCATGGGCACCCAATGTCTCCAGAGTATGACAGCATTTTAGTGGTGAATCCACATCAGCATTTTCTGAACTCCTACTTTTACTTGAGGTTCACTTATGACATTTTTATTGTCTAGATCCATGGCAAAGAAGCCCTTGAGAGGTTTCTACAATTTCCACCTCACCATCAATCTATGAATTTTTTTACATGAGTAATAAACTTCCTGGAAACCACAGTATGGGCACATGAAAGACACATAAGTATCACATTATACTGGAAACAGATTGGCTAACATAGCTACATGCCTGCAGCTACCACCCCAACCACATCAAACAATCCATTTTGTATAGCTAAGCTCTACACTATAGTTGCATCTGTTCCAACCCATCAGACATATGTTTACTTGAAGGATCTGCAACAGGCATTTTTTGCAACTACAATATACTCCTGAGAGTATATTGTGAGAAAGAAGATTGAAGAGCCAGAATGATACCCAGAGACAGCTTGCTACAAGACACCCCCCCCCAAAGAAAAATGACAACAAAACACCCGTGATGATCACTTGCACCTCACAACTCAAGCCACTTCAATGCATTATTAATGACATACAGCCCATAATAGATAGTAACACTTCCTTCATGCAGGTACTAGGGTTCTAACATTTTCCTGCTTACAAACAACCTGCTAATCTAAAACAGCTTCTCAATCTCAATGATAAACTCTTTAACAGCAACATAGATTCTGGTACCAAGGCCTGCAACAAACCAAGGCCTGCTAGCTTTGCTCTAATATAGTTCCTAGCAACACCATCACCAGACCCAGCAATGTCTGCTGAACCATCTCAGGTTCATACTCCTGCTCATCCTCTAATGTGATTTATGCCATGGTGCCCTTCCACTCTCTACATTGGACAAACAGGCCAGTCAATTAGACAAAGACTTAATGAACCTAAGTCTGTCATCAGAAAATACAACATTCAAAAACCAGTGGAGGAACATTTAACCTTCCAGGACATTCAGTTGCTGATCTAAAAGTAGCAGTTATTTCACAAAGGAATTTCAAAGTGAGATTAGAGAGACTGTTGGATTGCAACTGACTGCTCAAGACAATGCATCCACCTGGACTGAATCAAGACCTAGGTTTCCTTTCTCACTCTGCTGATTTCTCCACACCTACTACCTCTCTGCATATCACACCTAATCCAATTATACCTTCTATTATCATTTTCCTGCTAATGCTATTTGGCATCTGAATTCATTCCATTTTCCAATATATATGACAGATGGACTCACATTTTAGTTGTATCTGAAGTGACTAGTGAGTCACAAAAGTTCATACCCTACCACAACCTTTATTAGTCTTTAAGGTGCTACTGGACTCTTACTCTTTTCTACTGCTAATAGTATATGTAGACATTTGTATATATGGTAGCCCTGATGATGGAGAAAGGGTATACATTTTGCAAGTAAGAAAATTTGTAAAACACCACACAAAAAGAATCTTGGAGTAATTATGAATGTGCAATAGTATAGATGAAGAGAAGGTACATGAACTGAAACCTGTGTGCATGCTTTAATTCCAACATTGATTTTTTTAAAATTATGTGAGCTAAATTAGAGTGAAATCTAGCACAGAGCAAGCAACATACTGGGAGAAAGTTCTATTTAAATATTGGAAAGATCACAAAAAGAGATGTAAAATTCTAACTGTTTTTACTATTTAGTCCCTGAAATGTAAATGTTGCACCAAATTTTGAATAGTATTGTTTTGTACTGCTTCTTAGCTTAAATGCTGCATATTAATTCATAGGGTTGTCAGCTCCGGGTTGGGAAATATCAGGAGATTCTGGAGGTGATGTCTGAGGAGGGCAAGGTTTGGGGAGGGAGTAGCTTCAATCCTATATTTACAAAAAACTGGATGTATTGGTGTTTTCTGACTCCCATTGGTTCATCAATCACCACTCAACTGTAATGTCCCATTGGCTGGGTCCAGGACTTAAAAAAAATGCTCTGATTTGCATCCTTGTATTGTTTGTTGGCTGCTTTCAGGTGTTGTTGTGTTTGATTTTTTTTCCTCCATGCAAGTAGTGGTGAGTAGAGTTTTCCTGTGGGGGAGTGGTTAATAAATTTTAATAACCAAACCTGCTGCAATGATATGCAGCTCCCACAGGTTTAGTCCTTGTCTTACATGCCCCTGGCAGTCTCTGTTCCTTCCCCACCTCCCTGATACACCCTTCCCTTCTCTCCCCTACCTTTCTTTTATTTTGCCTTACCTGCAGGGCTGGATCTAGGGGGGGGGGGCAGAGAGGGGTGCTTGTCCTGGGCACTGACAGGGGGGCATCAAATTGGGTATGGAGTCCATTGTATTCTATAGGACCAAAAGATAAAATGGCCCATCATTTTTTAATGTTGCCCCCCCTCAAAAAAATGTAGATCCAGTCCTGCTTACCTGTTTCTCCCTTCCAGTTTCACTCTTCCAATCCCATTCCATCTAATCCCTTTCAGTTTAATTCCCCCTCCCCCAGTATTGGTACTAACCAAGGCTGAGAATTCTCAGCAAAGTTGGAAAGTAAGAGCTGTGCTGTTTAAACTTTAAACAAATATGCCTTTACTCTACTTGTATGCATATCTCAATGAATATTATTATTTCCTTGTTTATTCTCACTGTTGGGCAATAATCAAACTGAGTAGGATGGGTTTATTGGCTTAGGGAAAAAATGAAGTATTGACAGGATCTTTTTTTAGTCTATGCTTTTTTAATACTAAATTTAGATGTTTATAGTTTTAAATGGCATTTTCTTTTATAATATAATTGTATTGCCTCTTATTTCCTGTTATCTGAATTCTTATCAACAAATGCCTAATAAAGGTTTCAGTACTTTAGCTGGGTCCGCTCCTCTCCCCGACCCACTGCCAGCCTGGTCACATCTTCCATGGCCAAAATATATAATAATAATAATAATAATAATAATAATAATAATAATAATAATAATAATAATAATAATAATAATAATAATAATAATAATAATAATAATAAAATGCCTGTCTCTCCTCAGGTAGCAGATGGTGGCCATCCAGAAGAGGCCTGGGCCATGTTAAGAGCTGCTGTTGTTGCCTGGGCAGCCAGTCTGGGGAAGCTGCCTTCATGTCCTATTGGCCTCTGCATCCTCCATGTTCCCTCAGTGGCTGTTGCTAGGCAACCATAGTATTCCAAGTTTGGTTCTGTCAGTAAAAGGCGGCAGTGGGAAGGCTCTTTCCAGGCCAATTTTGGCCTTTGAGGGAGCAGCAGCCCCTTATGACAGCCAGTGAGATGTAGCAGTTAGTTCTTCAGAGCAGGGTCTGCCAGACCCAGGTTCTTGTGGTGAAAACTGATGGGGTGAATTCAGACCAGTCACAGACTTTCAACCTAACCTACCTCAGAGTTGTGCAGAGAGGATAATGATGTAAGCTGTTTTGGTCCCCACTGTGGAGAAAGGTAGAGGCTAGGTAGATGCTGCAGGGGCGGGGGAGGAGATGGAAAGCTGAAATCAGAGGGGCAGATAAAGGTAGGTTGATGGTTGGCTGGGAAAGGGATAGGGTTGCCAACTTGAGGTTGGGAAATTCCTGGAATTTTAAGAAGTGGAGCCTGGAAAGAGTGAGGTTTGAGGAGTAATGGGAGCTCAGACAGATACAATGCAATAGACTTCGCCCTCCATACCAACCATTTCCTCCTGTGGAACCATTGTTGCCAATCTTCAGGTAAGGGCTGGAAATCACTCAGAATTACACCTGCTTTCCAGATGGCAGAGATCAGCTCCCCTGTAGAAAATGGTGAACTCTGTGTCATTATACCCTGCTGAGGTCAGCCCCCATATGACAATCAGTGTGACATAGCAGTTAGTGTTTCAGAGTAGGGTCTGCCACACCCAGGTTCTAGTGGTGGAAGTTGACCGAGTGATTTCAGACAACTCACAGACTTTCAGCCTACCCTACCTAACAGGGATGTTGTGCAGATCAAAAGGTGAAAAGAAGAATGATGTAAGCTGCTTTGGTCTCCACAGCATCTGTGTGACTGTCATTTTGCCCCTGTAGCTACCATAGTTGTTCTTCCTTATTTCCAGTCTGGGTCTCCATTCTCCATTCTGGGGGTAGAAGGGAAGACACTAAGGATGGGGAGAGTGAATGCCTTCACTTGGGTGGGTGAGTAAGAAGACAGTAGGGGTGGGGGGGGGTGCTTGCCCAGACCCTTTTTCTACAACCTGTTCTATTTCAGCCCACAATGGGCTATAATCCTTGTAGAGTATAATGCCATAAAGTCTACCTTCAAACGTAACCATTTTATCCAAGGGAACTGATCTTTGTTGTCTGGAGATCAGTTGTAGTCCAAGGAGATCTGAAGGTTGGCAATCCTAGTTGTGCATGTGTCATTCAGTACAGAATATTTTAATTTGGTATTTTTCTGGGAATTCTAGTGAAACCAGACATATATCTCACAAGGCAATGTCACAGCGAAGGGAGGAGGGATCTGGTATATAAAATAAATGTATAGATGAAATGTCAACTTTTAGCATTTAAGGTTTGAAATATCCTCTCTTTTGCTATCATAGCACATATAAAACAGAAATTTTTGGTGCTTAATATTTATCCTACACAAAAAATAGCTGCAGCTACCAGTTTGAACTGTCTTTGAAAAGCTGCTGATAACTGCATCATTCAGGAGAAGATTAAACACCTCTTCTCTGATTCCTCTTTTGCAACATGATATCAACATTTAGATTACAATTGTTGCCTTTAAAGTTAAACCTACAGTTCTGAATGAGAACTGTGGTAAATACATTTGTATTTGCTATCTGTTTGAAAGAAATTGCTAGCCTGCCATGTTATAATGTACCTTTTCAAGCTTCAATACTTACTAAACTTTTTATTATTAATAACGTTAGCAGCAGGGATCTGTGCAGAGAAGGAAACGGTTTAGGGCTAACAAGGAGGAAACTGCAGGTGATGGTACATTTTTGAAACAGCTGGAATGCTTACTTATTAAAAAAAAATGCACCGAAATGCAATAAATAAGAGATAATCGCTTTAACTATGCACTTATGGAAAATGACTAGAGGGAAACTGGAACAAGCAAAGAACATCCAAGATTTATAACCCTAATTTAGATTCAAGTGTAATTCAGGAAGTTTTAATATATAGTGTGCATAATTTGAAGCAGATACGCATCCTAGGATTAGAAAGCTGATTGATTTATTGCACACTTGCATTTAATTTTTTAATTCATAGAACTATTAACACAAAACCATATTTGTAGCCAAAACTGCAGTAATGCAAACTTGCACAAGATGAAGACTTTAGGCACAGATTAGCAAACTGAACATTAATTGAGACCTATCAAGTATCAGATATTGTTTTGTTGTCTCAAACAGGATACACATATGAGTATCTATTTTATGCCTGGGGAATTCCAACACATAGCTAATGTGCTCCATACAACCGGAGGCAGAAAACTGTACAAGCTTGTATTGGCTAAACAAACCATTTACAGACCAATAGTCCAAATTATATTTACTCATTCTAAAATATATTTACTCAAACGTATATTCTACTGAGTTCCCACTCAGAAGTAAATACATATAGCATAGTAACCCTATTTCTTATGTGGCCGAGTGGAAAAAATGCTCTCAGGTTTGTTTGCTTTTGAGAATGTTGGTAATATTGGCTGGAGTGGATCATAGGAACAGATCCACTCAAGTCCTGTACCACCCAGGGCTTTCTTTGTAGCAGGAACTCCTTTGCTTATTGGGTTACACCTCCTTGATGTAGCCAATCCTCCAAGAGCTTATAGGACTCTTCTTACATAGCCTACTGTAAACTCTTGAAGGATTGGCTATATCAGGGAGGTGTAGCCCAATATGCAAAGGAGTTCCTGCTACTAAAAAAGGCCTGGCACTGCCATCCATGAAGGTTTCAAAATTGCTCCTGGGCCCAATTCAAAATACTGGTATTGACCTTTAAAGCCCTATACTGCTTGAGACCAGTATACCCATCCCCACTCCCATTTGAACCTACCTGAACATTTTGGTCATCTTAGGGAGCCCTGCTTTGAATGCCCCCATCAGTTGAAGTTACATGGAAAATGAAGGAAAGGCATTTTTAGTTGCGGCATGAAAACTTTGGAATTTCATCCCCACTGAGATTTGTCTATCCCTCTTTATTGTTATTTTTCACCAGCAGGTTAAGATTTTTGCTTGTTTCATTTGGCATTCTCTTTTTGACTTCTGTTTCTGTTTTCATTTTTAAAAATGTGTGTGTGCGCACGCAGTAAAGTTGATTTTAATTATTTTAAATGTTTGACTTGTTGAGAAAGGTACAATAGAAATATCCTAAATAAAATCTTATATACATAATTCGCTATAATGGTGTTAGCAAAATAGAGCTCTCCCATTGGCTTAGGGCTGCATTCCATGCATTCCACAAACCATTTGCCCATCACAGCTCAGTCAGTGTCTCTGGTCTCCCATTAACTAACTCCCCTTCCCCCACCTACTGCAGCCCCGGGAATGTTGAACAAACTATTAAAACAGTTTTACCTCAGAGACAGCCACATCTCCAACTCTCTACTGTGTCATCTCTGTCAACTGGCCTCATGAAAGGCATCACTGGTTACAGACCTCTGCCACCCCATCACTAGCCCACACAGATGGCCTCCCAGCACACATAGCCTCTGAAGGCTGAAGAAATAGCCAGGGAACTGCCTCCTTCCCTGGAGACAATGGCTGCTTTGCAGGGTGGACTCTGTGTCATTATACCTTACTGAGGTCACTTCCTTGCTGTCTTCCCACCCACCCAAGTAAGGGCATTCACTCCCCACCACCACCTCCAGGAAAGCTGATGTCTGTCATCAGAGAGTTCCTGATTTGGTCCCCACTTTACTTTTCCTAGGTAGAGGCTGCAGGGAGGGGGTAGGAGATGAAAAGCTGAAGTCAGATCAGTTCCCCTACTCTATGGTATACCATGATACAACAAGGCCAGGCCAAAAAAACAACAGATTACGCCACCAGCTCATTCTGATGCTAAATGCTGCAAGGCTAAATATAACAGGAAAAGGTAGCAACAATGCACTGGAAACAAAAGGAATGCTGAGCTTCAGTGTTCGTGTGACTGTTGTCATGCCTCCCTGCACCCTCCCTCCTCCCCAATAATTATTCTTCTGACTGGATGACTTAGGCCTGGCTGTTTGCTCCTGTTCAGCAGCAGCCACTCCCCCCTCCCATGACAGCCAGTGTGACTTAGCAGTTTCCAACTCCAGGTTGGGAAATTTCCGGATATTTGAGGGGTGGAGCCTGGAGAAGGTGGGGTTTGAGGAGGGTTGGTACCTCAGACAGGTACAATCCTGCAAACCAGCCATTTTCTCCTGGAGAACCATCGTTGCCAATACTGCTCTCCAGATGACAGACATCAGTTCTCCCAGAGGTGTGTGGGGGGGGGGATTGAATGCCTTCACTTGGGTGGGTGAGAAGACAACAAGGGTGGGGGCGCACTTACCCAGAGCTTCTTTCTAGAGCCTCTTTCTAGAGCCCGTTGTATTTTCCTTCACAACAGTAAATAGTAAATATATAAACAGTCTTGCCTTATTACTTTCCCAGTCATTCACAGGTCACTTGGAAGACTGAGGTTTTGTTATCCATATTAATATATCAAAGAATTCAGGTTTTCACGGCTGGTAACATCATTAGGGTTTGTAGAATCTTTCGGGATCAAGTGCCGTGTTCTACTGGAGAAAGTTTTCCTTCCAGACGTTTCGTTCTCAGCTGCGGAGAACATCCTCAGTGGCGTTGCAGCCGGAGCAGGCGCTCCAACCTTCTTGGCTGCTGTGCATTGAGTGGGGCCAGGGCTGCTGGAGAGCTGCTATTTGTAGGCTGGAGGGGGTGTGATGAAAGGGCAATTGTTTTGTGGATGTGCCCATTGTTTGGTGGGGCTTCCTGGAAGAACACGGCACTTGATCCCGAAAGATTCTACAAACCCTAATCATATTAATATACCTTTCTCACCCTATAAGGATTGCCAGACCTCAGCCTGGCAACCAGCATGGGGACAGGGTTTATCTGGCAATGCAACCAGGAATCAACGTCACTGTGCTGCTGCCCCCTGTTGGCTCACTGATTGGCAGTAGAGGTAGAGGATTATCTGTGAGAGGTCTCCTGCCAATCTGGAAGACCTATCAGCTGCAATCCTGTATGTTTTTATTTCATCATTCCTTATACTCCATCAGTTCTCCAGTTATTTGTCTTTTAAATGTTTTACTGTGATTCTAGTACTGATAGCAAAGTACAAAATCCAGATTATTTTGAACAGTTTCAAGTGAAACTCTGTTGCTTCATACCTGCCACACAACCAGTCAATACATCTAAGTCTTATGGTTTTTAAAAGATAGAGAAATTTATGAACTTCTGCTTTATAACCCACTAATCAAAAACAATTTGAATGATGAAATGACAGTAATAAATTCATTTAAATATTAACACTGTTTTTGGTTGAGATTTACAGACACAGTTGGAAACAATTATTTTTTTTTGATGGTAAAAATGAAGGAAGGGTTCCCTTTTAGCAACAACAAAGGCTATGTCAGTAATGTAGGGAACTGCATATAAAAAGTTCATATGGGATGTCAACTATTGCAGAGGAACTGGGCAACACTGAGTGAAAAAGCTGGCTGAATACAACCTATGAAACGTGAAATGACATGAGTGTTAGCTAACATACTAGTACTCTACAGGATTGGCTGTTGCTAATCATTTCCAAGCATGCAAGATGGGAGTGATTTTCACTGATTCTTCCTCCCACACCAAACCAGTCTCCCACAAGCACCATTTAATATTCTTTTGTATTATCATAGACTTATATAGTAAGCATGACATAATGCTGACTCACAGATAACACTTTCCTATGGTAGGCAATATTTTAAAGGCTATACAACAGGACCAAAACGGATTTTTAAAAATCTGAAGAAAATTGCCATGATTCTCCCCACCACCACCTTTTTTTAAAAAAAAAATCACTTTATGGATTATTATTTTATGCATCATTTACAAAATTGGTGTGACAATTCACTGAATAGCATTAATTAAGCATTCAGAATTGAAATGGAAACTTACTGCGATATATAGATATATAAACATACACACATAAGAAGAAAGAAGAAAATAGTGGTAGTGGTGGTGGTAGTAGTAGTAGTAGATGACTTCATTTTGTGTGGATTTATTGAGACTATCTAATGTAATGCAGAATGATGTACAAAATCTCTAAGATCTTCATTTCACTCATCTTGTATATTTGATCATTCTAGCAGGAAGGAGAAAGCCATAAGACAGATCTGTTCAAACAATTCAAAGACTGCTATTGCTACGAGATATTTTTAAAGGCCATAAAACACCTTGCAAACATCGAAACTTCCAAATCCATCCAGGAAAGTTATTGTACAAACATGTAGAATTCTGTACAAGAGGTCTGAATGGAAATTTGCAGGTGCCAGGTTAACAATTTGCATTGGTTTTTTTTTAAGGGGGGGGGGCATTATTCTTTCATTTGTTATGGTGTACATAAAAGGTATTCCCTTCCTTGGGCCAATTCCTTTGGCCTGAGGAAAAACAAACTTATTGAAGCTTTGAAATTATACCTAGGGGTTTTTTTTAATGCTGCTATTTTTTGTTCTTTATTGAAATGCTGCAAAATGGACTGCTGGGGTTGGCGAGGAGAAGCGCCTCAACATGGTACAATGCCGCAAAGTCCACCCTTCAATGCAGTCATTTTGTCCAGGGGTACTGTTCTTTGCCACCTGGAGATCAGTTGTAAAAGTGGGAGATCTCCAGGCTCCACCTAGAGGTTGGCAACCCTAGCAGCAAATCGAATAATTTGGGAGTTGATTTGATACATATATTCAGCTGCACATGGAGTAGGAAACTGATTTTAAAACTGTATTTATGTGCATGTGTGAATTGATCCTGTGGCACACGTTCAATTTCTTATGTACAACTTTGAGGTTTTGTGGTATAGTAAATTTTAGGGTGAGTTTTAAGCTTAAATAAAACTCATGCTTCTCTTTTAAAGTGTGAGTCTTTATGTCAGAACTGTAATTCTAAATGTATTTACTAAGGAAAAATGTATGAAAAAAGAATTATAATTACCATATTTATCAATAGGGTTATTTGGTGGGGATTGGTTAGAACTTTGTACACATTCTGATATCCAGTGTTATGTAACATTTAACTTATCCATGTTCTATTCATGTAACTTATTTAGGCTCTATTCTTCAATAATTCTTCTTTATTCCTGACATAAGGTAGGTTAACAAGTATGAGACGAGAAAAGTTGTACTAGTGAGTAAACTGCCTTCGCTTTACAGCTTTGAAAAATTTAGGAGCAGCTCCTGTGATTTTGAGAGGTTTATAGGATTAAGAAGACTTGTCAGCAATCTGTGGATTATGAATACTGTTATGTACTGTCATTTAATGTGATGCTGAATCTGAAAAATTCGTTCTTTCTTCATCTCTTGTTTCTTATTGTCCGCCAGTTGCTTGCTACACCAGCACCAACACATTATTAAAGCTACCACCTTAACCAGGTGTATTTTCTGTTACATTAGCTAGCCAAATTAAGAAAAAGACGCAAATCACATGGATATAGAGGTATTGTTTTAAGATACTAGAAATGATACTATACTGCAGTGTGTGATCATCCCCCAATTTCCATGTCTCTGTGCTGAAGTCAGCACATAACATTCCAACAGTGGAGAATGCTGAGATGTCAACCTGTCAAAACCCAAATCATGGATTATCTCTGCAATGCTTCCTCCTTTCCCTAACTTTGAACAAGATTCCCTTTGGTGGCTTGCCAAGTAGTTTGCTTTGCTGCATATTGTCATGTCTGTCAGTCTCAGTAAAGACATCAGGACCTGTCAGATATATGTATAATATGTCAGGATTGTGGGGTTTTCTCTGTTTTTGGATTTTTTTAACCACTTCAATAATTCTTAACATGGCAAACACAATATTTCCCACCTTTTCTTTCTTCTATATTTTTCATAGCCGCCACAAATTATCCTTAATAAAAAGCAATATTTATATTCCTTTTGATTTGACACTCCAGGAAATGTAATTCTACAATGCCTAATACCGCTAATACATATGCTTCCAGACAGGTTGATGGGGACCCCTTATATAGCATGATACAATTTTAAGTGCATAACAGAAGCTAATTTGCTCTTTTATTGAAAAATAGAACTTTTAAAAATACATCCAATTCCACCCTAAAGTATTTGTTATTTTATATTTAACATTTTACTGCAGCTAAGGTTTTGTATTTTTCTGGTCTGAGAACTGGTACAAACAACTTGCAGTGCAATCCTAAGAACACTTTCCTGAGAGTAAGGCTGATTTAATAGACCTGAGTAGGATTCTGAATAGACTTGCTTAGGATGTCACTGTTAGTGTCCTAGGATCAGCTCTATTCTGTAACATATTTTGTGATATAATATACTAGCAGTAAAGCCATTTGTAGGAAGAAATACAACGGGCCCTAGAAAAAAAAAATATTCGGGATGGGGTTGATGAATGTGTAGGTGGCAGGAAGGAAGGTAGACAAACAGAATGAAAGAAAGAGAGGGAGAGAGAATGGTAGGGAAAAGATGGGGAGAAAAGTGTGAGAAAAAGAGAAATGGAAGGAAGGAAGGTAGACAGACAGAGGCTGCGATCACATACGTTGAATAATGTAGTTTCAATCCAGTTTCAAAGCACTTTCTATCTGGATTCTGCCAATTCACACAGTAAAATCCAGTAGGTTGCCAATCCCCAGGTGGGGGCAGGGGATCCCCCAATTTGGAGGCCCTCCAGCCACTTCAGGGTCATCAGAAAGTGTGTGTGTGTGGGGGGGAGGAAATGTCTGCTGGGTACTCTATTATTCCTCATGGAGACCAATTTCCATAGGGTAAAATGGAGAAATGATCTGGGGCTGTAGTGGAGTTATTTTTTGAGGTAGAGGCACCAAATTTGCAGCATAGCATCTGGTGCATCTCCTCAAAATACTTTCCAATTTTCCAAAAGATTCAACCAGGGAGTCCAATTCTCTGAACCCCCCAAAAGGTTCTCCTATCTTTCATTATTTCCAATGATGGGAAGGCATTTAAAAGGTGTGTGGTCCCTTTAAATGTGATGGCCAGGACTCTCTTTGCAGTTCAATTATGCTTGTCACACTTTTGCTCCTGGCTCCACCCTTCTGGAGGTGGATGCCTTCTGGCTCCACCTCCAAAGTCTCCTGGCTCCACGTCCAAAGTCCACAAATATTTCTTGATTTGAACCAGGCAACCCTAATTGAAAGTGCAGTATTTAGTGTGTGTGATCACAGTCAGAATGAAATAAAAAGACAGAAAGACAGAGAAACAGGAAGAATGAAAGAAAGAACAGAAGGGAGGTATAAAAATGAGGGGGGGAGGAGTGAGAGTAGGGGTCATTTGGTAGAAGAAGAATTGCCAGAGTTCATTAGCACAACTCATTACCATATGCCACACACCTCTGACATCTCTGAAGGGTGTACCAAATTATATCAGCTCAGCATCTACTTTAACATGTTCTTGAATTATAATTGTCATCTTACTCCCAACATACTTTTAAAATTACTTTTTCCTATGTGGCCACAGTGGCCAGGACTGACCCAAAAGCATGTGGTGCCACAAACAGACTTACTGCCCATGCGCCCCCAGGCCGACCCCTCCCATTTTTCTCTGTGGCATCGCAAATCGGTGCCACACTTCACTCTACTCCACCTGCCTCCTCACCCCCGCCCCCCCAGCATTCTGAGACATCAGCCTCATGCTTACAGGCTTTGGGGGGCATCGGAATAATGCTCTCTTAATAGAGAACAGAATGAGGTTTCACTCCCCCTCCCTTCCTGTTCCAGAAGGGAGGGGTAAGAGTGAAGCCTCTTCCTGAGAGATGGGTGTATTGCAATTCTGGGTGAAGTGGATAAGCACGAGGCTGGCATCGCTACTCTGAGCACACTGAGGGGGGAAGGGGTTCCGGAAGGGATGGGGGAGCGAAGTTTCATTCTGCTCTCTCTTACGAGAGCGCTATTTTGATGCCCCCTGAAGCCGGTAAGTGCGAGGCTGGTATCTGAGCATGCCAGGAGGAGGGGCGGGCAGAGCATGCCAGGAAGGGGGGCATGCCAGAGGGGGGAGGTGGCCTGCCTGTTGCCACTGCCTAACTGCCCCAGGGCAATTAGGCATTTGTCTTGGGTGCCGGGAGGGGGGGAGAGCCCAATTTGGTGCCCCCCACCACCCAGCGCACTAGGAAAATGCCTAATTTGCCTAGTGGGCAAGCCAGCCCTGACAGTGGTATGATGAAGATTTCCATCTGTCTGCTTTATATGTTTTAGTTATTTACCCAGTTTTTTGTGGGGGGAAATATTAGAAAGTTTGTCAAATCTTAAGAGTTCAGCAAAATTCTCTCAGGGGGGTTGAACAATGGAGCCCAGAAGCAAGGGGTTTTTTTTTGGGGGGGGGGGTTAAGAAAAAGAGTGCATATAAAATTTAGAGGTTCTGGAACTCCACTCCTGTGAGCTCTTGCCCAAAATGAGGCCTGTGAGAGAAATAAAAAGACGGAAGACAGAATGAAAGAAAAAGACAAAGACAGAGAAAGAATGAGAAGGATGAATGAAGTGAGTTATGTCAAAGTTTGGGAGAAAGGAATAAAATAAAATGATTAAAACGAGAGTTTGCTTTGATGTATATAGTTATTAAATGATGTTCAATGTTACTTAAGCAAGTATGTTTTCCACATGACATCAGTTCACACTGGATTCAGCCACATTCTGCTCTGTAAATGAAGAAGTGGAATATTACCCCATAAGGAGGAGTTTCTGCCATATTTTGCCAGAGCCAGTTTGGTGTAGTGGTTAAGTGTGCGGACTCTTATCTGTGAGAACCGGGTTTGATTCCCTACTCCTCCACTTGCACCTGCTAGCATGGCCTTGGGTCAGCCATAGCTCTAGCAGAGGTTGTCCTTGAAAGGGCAGCTACTGTGAGAGCCTTCTCCAGCCCCACCCACCTCACAGGGTGTCTGTTGTGGGGGAGGAAGGTAAAGGAGATTGTGAGCCGCTCTGAGACTCTTCGGAGTGGAGAGCGGGATATAAATCCAATATCATCATCTTCTTCTTCTTCTTCTTCTTCTTCTTCTTCTTCTTCTTCTTCTTCTTCTTCTTCTTCTTCTTCTTCTTCTTCTTCTTCTTCTTCTTCTTCATAGAATATATAAGCCACACCTCTCAAACATTAGAGGCTGGGTGTGTGTACTGGGTGAGTGCAACTTTAGCAGGGAGTGTTGGTTGGAGGTGGCAAAATGGTGGCAGTATTGGGGGGGGGGGTTTGGGGGGGGCAGATGGACTGAGAAAAAGCAGTAGTAATCAGAAAGGCTCTAGGAGAACCTCTCAGCAGAGAACTGTCTCGCTCAAAGGTCAGTGGCCTTCTGATGGGGTTCTGGCGTGACATGGCTGGCAGTAGGCGGGTCACAGCAAGGGTACCCAATGACAGGGGGGAGTGGTGACAGATAGACTGCAACGCCACTCCTGTGGTAGCCACAAATTCCAATAAACATTGAGGACTGAGCCACCCATAAGGCTTTTATTATATCTACTATCAGTAAAGCCCGTTGTAAGAAAAAATACAATGGGCCCTAGAAAAAATATTTGGGAGGGAGGTGATGAATGTATAGGTGGCAGGAAGGAAGGAAAATAGACAAACAGAAAGAGAGAGAGAGAGAGAGTGGTAGGGAAAAGATGGGGAGAAGAGTGGAAGGTCCTTCTCCATTCAGCTTTGCTCCAAATCTGCTGAGCACTGAATCCACCTGCTACAAACTCGCAACATTCAAAATGCTTCTACATTTAAAACTATGCTCCTCACCTTTTGCAGAGTTTTACTGCTATATTTGAAAAGAAGGAAGCCCCAAGCAAGAATTCCTGCCCCTCCCCGTGGCATGCACACATTGCTGCCATGTGCCGCCTCTTTCAGCTGCCTGGAGACTGCCTTCCTTCGCCACCACCTCTTTCATCTGCCCGGGACCCTGGCAGGCCTGGTGCTAGGTAGGGGTGTGCATTCAGTTCGGCCAAACCAAATCAACCGCCGAATCACCCGATTCAGCTGTTTGCAGAATCGCATACAGCCAATTCCAATTGGGGCCCATTATGCAGCAGCAGAGTATAGCTCCCTGTATACTTCCGTATCTGGATCGGGGTGGCTCGGCGGTGCTGATGTTGTTAGACCTGTCGGCGGCGTTCGACACGGTCGACCATCGGCTACTGACGTGCCGCCTCGCCGACGCAGGGATTCAGGGGTTGGCCTTACAGTGGCTTTCCTCTTTCCTGGAAGGTCGGGGACAAAGGGTCGCAATTGGGGGGGAGCTGTCTCGGAGGCGCCCACTTGATTGTGGTGTGCCCCAAGGGGCGGTTCTCTCCCCGATGTTATTTAACATCTACATGCGGCCCCTTGCCCAGATTGCCCGAAGGTATGGGTTGGGGTGTCACCAGTATGCTGATGACACCCAGCTCTATCTGCTGATGGATGGCCAACCTGTCTGCGCCCCGGAAAACCTTGACCAGGCACTACGGGCCGTGGCTGAGTGGCTCAGACTGAGTGGGCTGAAGTTAAATCCTACGAAGACAGAGGTCCTTTGCTTGGGCCGCCGCGGCCCGGGGAGGGGGATCCCCCTGCCGGCTTTTGATGGTGCGCCGCTTATGGCGGCGGACAGGGTCAGGAGCTTGGGGGTGCTATTGGAGCCTTCTTTAAAGATGGAGGCTCAGATAGCAGCCGCTGCCAAGTCCGCATTTTTTCATCTTAGACGGGCAAGGCAGCTGGCCCCCTTTCTGGAGCGCGACGACCTAGCAACAGTGATCCATGCTACGGTCACCTCAAGGTTGGACTACTGCAACGCCCTCTACATGGGGCTGCCCTTGTCTCGGACCCGGAAACTGCAGCTGGTGCAGAATGCCGCGGCCCGGCTGTTATTGGGCCTCCCAAAGTGGGAACACATTCAGCCGGGTCTTCGGACTCTGCACTGGCTTCCAGTGATATACCGAGTCCGGTACAAGGTGCTGGTTATTACCTTTAAAGCCCTATATGGCCTGGGACCTGCCTACCTGAAGGACCGTCTCTCCCCACATGTTCCCCAGAGAGCACTGAGGTCAGGAACACAAAATCTCCTCACTATCCCCGGGCCAAAAGAAGCCCGCCTGAAAGCCACCAGGGAAAGGGCTTTCTCCGTTATGGCCCCCGTATGGTGGAATCAGCTGCCGGAAGAGGTGAGGGCCCTGCGGGACTTAGCGCAGTTCCGCAGGGCCTGTAAGACGACCCTCTTCCGGCTAGCCTATACCTAGCCTACATTTAGCTAGGATAACAACCGGAGGAAACTGGCCAGCCATCTGTTCACAGGAAACTGAATTACTTTGTTTTAATGTTTTAACTGCTTAAATTATTTAATTGTTTTACATTTGAAATTGTTTACTTTTAAGTTTGATTAACTGTTGGAAGCCGCCCTGAGCCATCCGTGGGAAGGGCGGGATATAAATCCCAAATAAATAAATAAATAAATAAATAAAGTATACGGATGTCAATGCAAAAGGCGGGAAAGTGGCTTCTGCAGCCTCAGGGGAGCTGCTAGCCTCCTTTCCTGCCTTTGGTAGCATTTTCCCGCCTCTCCCATAGCCTCCCTGGGATCAGGGAGGGGGGGAGCGGGAAGAGGAGCCCCAGCAGCCAATCCAAAGCATGCATTTGCAAAATGCATTGCAAATGCATGCTTTGAAGGGCTTTTGTGTAGCTGATCCTCCAGCCATCAGCAACAATGTCGTTCTTTTGTCTATGTGTGAGAGAGATTGTTCTGTGCTGGCCCTTGGCCTCAGCCTCACCAGACTTGCTTGGTGTAAGAGAACACGTCTAAAAGGTAAGACAGTCTTCGGGTTCTTATTTTTATTTTAGTTGGTAAAAGGACCTTTTTAAGACTCAGAGTCCCCTTACTTGTCCAAATAGCTTATTTAGTACTAGCTTATTTGGGGTTAGGGTGTACTGCTGGGGTGGGGGGGATTTTGCCAATTTGCCCATATCTTACTTTAGTGAGAGGATTTTTAAAAGTGCAGTGTGCTTTTACTTTTCTTGATTTGGGTGGCTTGGATTTCTTGGGGTTAGGGTGAAGGGGTTTTTGGGGGGGGAGGGGTTGGTAAAGCTCCTGTATTGTTAAAAGTTAAGTTTTTTACTGTTTTAAAAGGATTCTGTGTTTGATTTGTTGCTGCTTGTTGTGCTTGGCCAGCTCTCCCCATGTTGTTTGGGGCAGGGCTGGAGAGCTGGCATCTGTAGATTGTGTGTTTTGTGGCAGGGAAGCTGGCACCTGGGTGAGAGATGCAGAACCAGCAGGCTTGTTGTGTTTGGCCAGCTCTCCCCGTGTTGTTTGGGGCAGGGCTGGAGAGCTGGCATCTGGGTTTGCTGCAGACAGGTCTGCAGAGCAGACCTTGAGCAGATTGTGTTTTGTGTGGCGGTGATGTTGGCAATTGGGTTTATATTGGTTCCAGGCCTGCACTGCAGGGTTCATAGAGTAGATAGAGGGATGTAGTGCATTTGGGTCCTATAGAGATTATCTGGTGTAAAGTTAGGTTTGGCTTTGGGTGCCCCAGGAATTGGACCCCCTGGTCCAATTTTTTTTTTTTGCCTTGTGGGTTTTGTGTGAGACCCTGAAGCTGCACAGCAGTTTGGGGGGCTCTCCTCAAAACCTCCTGCTCCCCAGAGCCACTTTTCCCACGACAATTACAGTGAGGAAGTGGCTCTAATTGGTTTTTTCTCACCATTGAGAGCAGTGTTCCTTTTGGGGTGCCCACAGATGGGTGCAGTCTTTTTGGGCCAGGGGGGTTTCATGCTGGGGAGTCCCCTGAAGCTGCCCTGCAGTTTTGGGGCCTCTCCCTCAAACCCCCCTCTGGCCAGAGCCACTTTCCCTACAGCAATTATAGTGGAGGAAGTGGCTAATTGGGCTTTCCCCAGCATTGGGCCTTTTGGAGAGCCCAAAGGCAGGGAGCCCCTGGCCCAATATTTTTGGGACTTGGGGGTTTTGTTTGGGAGAGTCCCCTGTGGGTTCCCTGCAGTTTTTGGGGCTCTCCCTCAAACCTCCTGCCCTCCAGTAGCCTCTAATTGTGCCCTATGTTGCCATTGATTTTAATGGCCCATAGGATATAATGGTGGAATAGGGGCACCCTCTTTGGGTACCCCTGGAATGGGATCCCCTGGCCCAATCTTTTTGGGACTTGGGGGGTTTGTAGGGGAGAGTCCCCTGCAAATTTGGGGGCTCTTCCTCAAACCCCCTCCCCTCCAGGTGGCTTCAAATACACCCTATTTGCCATTGATTTCAATGGCCCATAGGGAATAATGGGGCCATATATTCGGAAATAGCCACTCATCTACCGTATATGCGGCTATTCCAACTATGGAATTCAGAAATATATGGGATTTCGAATTTTTTTCCCCCGTATACTTCTGAATCCGTGTAATTCTGAATATTTTTTTTTTTGCACATCCCTAGTGCTAGGACCTCGGGCACCCCAGGCTGGCACCTGTCCTGTGTCCCCCAACTGCACCTGCCCTGCCGCCGCATCCCTGCCCACAGGGAGAGCAGATGCAGCAGTGTGGAAGGAGGGGTGGGCAGGCTGTGGCCAAGCCCGGCCTGCGCAATGCACTCTCGGACGTGCAAAGTAACTTGGAAGTCATGATCAGAGAAGCCACTCTGATGCCCCACCTGGCTGCG
The DNA here is from genome assembly GCF_032191835.1 of Heteronotia binoei. Lineage (NCBI taxonomy): Eukaryota > Metazoa > Chordata > Lepidosauria > Squamata > Gekkonidae > Heteronotia > Heteronotia binoei. The sequence continues at coordinate 79,515,921 of NC_083225.1, read as the reverse complement.
TTCACCCTGAAGATGACTGCAGCTGGGTAGGGCACATTCTTCTCTGAGCTGGGCTTTCCTTGTGAGGGAAGCCCTGCTTGGAGGAGAGCACATGTCAACACACATCTGAGCAGAGCACCTAGTGACTTCCTGAATCAGTGCTCTTGCAAGTGAACAATGGATGGGGCTTTGAGGAGGAGTTTTAAAACTCAGAGGGAAAGTTCTACAATTACAAACTTAGATCTTCATGTTCAGAAAAACTTCTGTTCAAAGGTACTTGAGAACTGCAGGGTAACTCCAGGATGAAAGAGTCCATTGCCTATTCAAAAAAATAAATGTAGAAGACTTTAGAAATTGCAAAGCAAGACAGAAGTGACAGTGATATACAATGTAAACAATTACTTTAAATATGAACAGACAAGATTTTCTGCTAAGTGTAGAAACAGCCAAAGAGAAATGGAAGGAAGGTAGACAGACAGACAGAGGCTGCATTCACTCTCCTCCCCAAACCCTGACCTTTCCTGGATCCACTCCCAAACTCTCCAGGTATTTTCCAACACAGAGCTGGCAACCCTACACTTTAGGTTTTTGGGGTTTGTTGCCTGAATCAAGTCACAGATGTGCTCCGGGAGTTCTGTCATTCCCAAGCATGTGTCAAACTGATTTAGATAAGGACCACAGTGCGTAGAGGAGAAGCAGTCTGTTAAACCTTCCCTCTGTACAATTTTCCCAAACTGAAATGGTGGATATGACTGTCAGTTTTCACAATGGAACAAACTATAGTTCCCCGTGGCCATTATGTATTAGGAAAACAGCACAGGGGAGGAGGTCTAAGCCCCCTTTTCCATGCACCACAGTTCTGACTACAGCAGACATGTTTATATTGTCAGGCCAATGTTAATAGTCTCCTTAATTCTTGAAAATGCTCTTTTGGATGATGGCGTGCAGATACAATGGTAACATGCAGAATTGGCACAAAAAGGTTTGCTGCTGATGAACAGCATAGTGGGTAGCCCACCAGCAGCATCCTTAATCTGTCTCCTCAACACCAGATACAAATACTGACAAAGTTGAGTTGTATTTGCTTGGAGAGAATGATGTTAAAATGATAGAGCCTTCTCAGGGACTCCCTCTTCTTGTCAACTGATCTATTTTGCTGCTACATCAAGACATCTGGTGAACAATGCTGACAGAGATCAGACTCTACAGCTTCATCCAGTCAATCTTTACTGGATCAGCTTCCTCATCTATATGTGTGAGTCCTGAATACCAGCACACCACCCTCTACCTGGCCTAGCATTCAGCAACAGCATTGGTAGACTTGACAGCAAGCTTGCAAAATTATTCAGGCTTTGCTGATTGAAAGGGGAACCAAAATCGGGCACAGGAAACTTTCATGCAGAAAATAGTATTGGAAGAGATTGGAGAGCAGTTCTTCAGTACTAAATAACCCTGAATTCATACATTATCTTGGATCTTAGTAAATACTGGTTTAAAGTGCATATTTCCTCACAAGGAAACACTTTTATGATTTAAGAGCAGTTTTGCAAGGGTCTTGCTCATGACATAATCATTAGGGACTGGAATGAACAATGCATTTTTAAAATCGTCTAATTATACACTGACACACACCACAATAGCTCCAAGGAGCTGTTATGGTTAATTGTATCAATTCTTTCCCCAGTATTCCTTTTCAGTATCTCTCACTAATAAGCAGTCCCTATCAATAAGTGCTCTACCAGTGGGCTATAAATCAAGATTCATTATCTCCCACATAGAAATTATAGTGAATGGAACTGTGGGTTCTTCATAGACCTCACTTCTCTAAAAATGAATGAAGAATAATTCAGCATTTTGTTCTGCGTGATTCTTAAGAGCAACCTTTGGAGTGCTTCTGTAAAATTTAAATGTGTGATATGCTGTACAACTGGACCATTCATTGTAGATTTTTCTCTTTGTTTTGGGGGAAAAAATAATACTTCCTATAAAGGAAGTAGATATACGTTGTAAGACTAATAAGTGTCAAATTATTTATTTATAAAATGGTGGAATTAAAACATAAAGAATATTAATCTGTCAGTATGCTCGTTTCATTGCCAGAAGCAGTAAGGTTTGACTGCCTTATGCCTAAATCAACAAACATAATCAACTCTGATGATAAATCGATGATAGAAGTTTAAAGACATCACTGCAGTTCACAAGGTCTCTCCTCCCACCCCCACCCCAAATATAGGAACTGGTTAGCATGTGACAATGTTCTCAAAGTTTAGGATTCTCAGTCTATTTAAATAATATAGACTACAGTATGAGTACTTTTGTGGCTTTTTATGACACACAAGGCCCAGCCCCACAAAGTCCCATTTATGTAAGATCTAGCCCTTATAATAATTGAGTTCCACCCCCCTGATTTACATTATATGTTGTTAGTTTTGTAAGATGCTTTGGGTCCTCCTTAGAAAAAAATCAGGATAAAAATGCCAGAAAAAATCAATAGGACTGTTTTCGCACTGCTGCCACTCCTCCATACATCAGTTGCTTTCATCATGCCCAATTGTTAAAAGTAATGTTGTTAAAAGAAATGACCATTCTGTTTGAGATTGCTGAGCTGAGATGTACTACTTGCCTGTCTTTGTGTGCCTATTATCTTGTTATCACCTCACCTCACAAACTGATGTTGCTGAGAATCCAAGTTTAAAAAAGTGTATCCAGGGCTTTTTGTTGTAGAAAAACCCCAGTAGGAACTTATTTGCATATTAGGCCACACCCCCTGATGCCAAGCCAGCCAGAACTGCATTCCTGTGCATTCCTGCTAAAAAAAAAAGCTCCAAATGTATCCTATGTCAGTCATTTAAAGGATGCATCTGACTATGCAGGCACAAAAGGGGGTAAATACCAAGCATTGCTGCTCTTGACAAGTAGGTAGCTTCCAGATCCCCACCAGGACCTTGGGACATATGCTGCTTCTCCATCCTCCATCAGTGGCTGTGGTGGTGGTGCGGACTGGCAACCCTATTTTTTTTCTAATCAAGAATTTTTAGTTCATAGACTGTCTAAGATCAAAAGTGGCAACATTTTCTTATTACCAAAATGCAATCTTGTCCTATAGCAAAAGCGACCAATGTACAGGAGTAAAGCAGCATGGCATGATAGTAAAGATAATTTCAACAGAAACTATCCACACAACTAATTAGGAGCTTTCCTCATGTGTAAGCCAGGAAATTTGATCAAGGCAGGATAGCCAGGAAACCATGTCCATGATCCTGAGTATGCCTACTTAAATAGTGAAGTATCTTTTCCTAAATAGGTGGGATAAAGGATGATATAATGTAGAAATTCACACGATCTTCTATTTCTTTTTTTTATAAATAGTCTTTATTTGTTATTCTATTTAGTCCATTACAACAAATATTTGTATTTCCAACACACCCTTCCTCCCTCCCTCCCATCCTTTACTCCTAGTCTCTTCCCCCCAACCATGGGCACAAAGTCTTAGTCTTCCACTGAATGTCCGTCCTTCCTTCTATCGCTGTCCATTCTAGGTAGGTCTTCCATCTGGTCGTAATTTCCTTGGTTTTCACATCCCATGTTGTCTCCTTGTTAAGTACCTCCACAATGTCTGACTGTATAAATTCAAACAAATAATTGTGCCAGATTTCTACTGTCCATTTACTTTTGTCCTTCCAACCCAAAGCGATGACCGCCTTATCCGCCAATAACATAGCCTTGACTAAATTTTGCATACTCCTGTCTATTATCGGGCCACCTATTGTGCTTACCAACATAAGATTAAACTCTATGGTTAATGTCATATTGCATACTTTTCTGATTATTTCGATAATTTTGTTCCAAAAGGTCTTTACTACCGGGCATTCCCACCACATATGAGCATACCTACCTTTAGAAAGTTTACAATGCCAGCATAGCGGACTCAATCTTCTCTGTGTACACTCAAGTCATCTGTAGCAAGTCCCAATCTTCTCAAAGGTTCTTCTGCCTCCTTGGGGTTTCTAGCTATCATCCTCTTCCCATCTTTAAATATTATTATTGTAGATGGGTACCCCCATGAAAATTTTACTTTGAGAAAATTTTACTTTGAGAAAATTTTACTTATAGCTTTTTCCCATAAGGTCTCATTAGGTTTTTCTGCTTAATAGTCTCTTGGGGGGGTGGGGGGTGGGCTCCCTCTGGGAATCCTACCCCCCCCAGGGAAAGTGCATGCGCAATACATAGCCTCTCCTCTCCCGGTGTAGTGAACGCCGCGTGGTCACTGTCTGGCTATGCCTGGCAGATGGTCACTGCAATGGCCTCTCCTGCATTACTGCATCCGTAGCAACACCTTCTCGCTGGTCCCCCCCGTTTTCACAGAGTTTGCTACGTCATGGTGCGACCGAATTGTCCGGCGGTATAACCGGATGGGCAGGCTGGGCCCACCAACTTCGTCAGCCTAAGAGAAGGAAAACTCTAACATCAAACCCGGGCAGATAGAGCTCGTTAATGTAACACCTACCACCTGGAGGACTCACTGCCGGCGTCCCGGCTTACTGGGCCATGGCAGATGACCCCCAGGTGAAAGGGTGGAGCCAGTACCGCGCACACTGCGCTTCACCTAAAAAATTCCTCTGCGCAGGCCTGAAGGGCATATCCACACACACAACTCACAACGCATCAAGTCCTGCAGCGATAGGCAAGGGGCGAAACGGCAGGTGGAAGGTGCCACTGGAAGCCGCAGTCCCGATCCTGCATGTAGGCGGTTCAGGATATTGGTCGCCTGATGCTAACCCGGAGACGAAAGCATCTTTCGGCAGCACCCTGAACGACCAAGCAGCCTTATCTAGGGACAGCACTGCTTGCTCCACACGGAGAGGGGCCTAGAAAAGGTGGCCTAAACAAAGCTCGTCTCCCCCACCCCAGTTGGCTAGCCGCGGTCAACGGGCATCCTTACTTGCGGTCGAAAAATAACAACAAAGAAAAGGCATGCACCTGCCTCACAAAGTGTGCAAAGACTAAAGCTTGCGTGTTGGAACATCAGAACCATGCTTGACACAGTAGGCAGTGGTCGCCCTGAACGACGCTCTGCTCTAGTTGCCCACGAACTTCTCAGGTTGAATATCGACATAGCAGCTCTCAGTGAGGTCCGTTTCCCTGAGGAAGGTAGTCTTCAAGAACACGGTGCTGGCTATACCCTCTACTGGTCGGGTAAGTCAAAGGCTGAGAGCCGCCTTTCAGGCGTTGGCTTCATGGTCAGGAACTCCATCGCCTCCAAACTCGAAAACCTTCCAACAGGTCACTCAGATCGCATCATGTCCATGCGCCTCCCACTTCAAAACAAGCAGCATGCAACACTCTTCAGTGTGTATGCCCCAACCCTTCAAGCAGATCCTGCAGAAAAGAACAAGTTCTATGCTGATCTACGCAACCTCGTACGGAAGACCCCTACAGAGGACAAGGTGATCATCCTTGGCGACTTCAATGCCAGAGTAGGTAAAGACTCGGAAGCCTGGAAAGGAGTACTTGGCAAACACGGCATTGGCAACTGCAATGACAACGGGCGCCTCCTGCTAGAATTCTGCATGGAGCACCAGCTCACCATCACCAACACTATCTTCCAGCAGAAGAACAGTCTGAAGACAACCTGGATGCACCCACGGTCCAAGCATTGGCACCTTATCGACTACATTCTGGTGCGCCAGAGAGACCTTCGAGATGTCTTACACACCCGAGTAATGCCCAGCGCAGAATGTCATACGGATCATCGTCTTGTACGCTGCAATCTCCGTCTTCACTTTAAACCCACACCCAGGAGAGGAGGTATCCCTCGGAGGAAGTTTCAGGTTGGCAGCCTCCAGTCAGCCGAAGTTAAAGCTGCCTTCCAGGCAAAACTCCAGTCAAGAATTGAGGACCTCAGTTGCCCCACAGACCCTTCTCCAGAAGCACTCTGGGAACACCTAAAAACTACCGTCCTGCAGATCTCTGAAGAAGTCCTCGGGTTCTCCACAAGGAAGAACAAGGACTGGTTTGATGAGAACAATCAAGAGATCCAAGAATTACTGGCAAAAAAGAGATCTGCCTACCAAGCACATCTTGCTCAGCACTCCTGTCCTGGGAAAAAAGCAACCTTTCGCGCTGTATGTAGCAACCTCCAGCGCAAGCTTCGAGACATTCAGAACGAGTGGTGGACCAAGCTTGCAGAGAGAACCCAGCTGTGTGCAGACACTGGTGATTTAAGAGGGTTCTACGAAGCCCTGAAGGCAGTATATGGTCCATCATATCAGGCTCAGAGTCCCTTGCATAGTGCAGACGGCCAAGTGCTCCTCACAGACAAGGCATCCATACTGAACCGGTGGTCGGAGTATTTTCAGGTTCTCTTCAGTGCCAACCGCGTAGTTCAAGATTCAGCAATCCACCTCACCCCACTTCAACCGGTGAAAACAGAGTTGGATGAGATCCCCACCCTAGAAGAGACTGTTAAAGCCATCAAGCAACTGAAAAGTGGCAAGGCAGCAGGAGTTGATGGAATTCCACCAGAGATCTGGAAGCATGGGGGCACAGTACTACATAGCTCACTTCACAAAGTACTTGTCACCTGCTGGGAACAAGGCAAATTACCACAGGACTTTCGTGATGCAATCATCATCACCCTATACAAGAACAAAGGGGAAAAGTCAGACTGCTCCAACTACCGGGGGATAACCCTGCTCTCCATCGCAGGCAAAATCCTTGCCAGAATACTCCTGAACAGACTGGTGCCCACCATTGCAGAAGAACTCCTCCCAGAGAGCCAGTGCGGCTTCAGAGCTAACAGGAGCACCACCGACATGGTATTTGTTCTCAGGCAGCTCCAAGAGAAATGCAGGGAACAGAACAAGGGTCTGTATGTGACTTTTGTCGACCTTACCAAAGCTTTCGATACCGTTAGCAGGAAAGGCCTGTGGCAAATCTTGGAACGTTTAGGATGTCCCCCAAGGTTCCTCAGCATGATCATCCAGCTACACGAAGACCAGCGAGGCCAAGTCAGACACTGCAACGACCTCTCGGAGCCCTTCCCAATAGGCACAGGTGTAAAGCAAGGCTGCGTTCTCGCGCCAACTCTCTTTACGATTTTCTTTAGCATGATGCTTCAAAGAGCCGCAGTAGATCTAGATGAGGACGATGGTGTCTACATCCGCTATCGCACCGATGGCAGCCTGTTCAACCTGAGGCGACTAAAGGCCCACTCCAAGACAATGGAAAAACTCATCCGAGAGCTACTGTTTGCTGATGATGCTGCACTCGTCTCCCACTCGGTATCAGCTCTGCAGCATATGACGTCCTGCTTTGCAGAGGCTGCCAAGCTATTCGGCCTAGAAGTTAGTCTGAAGAAGACAGAAGTTCTCCACCAGCCTGCACCCCAGGAAGTTTATCACCCTCCCTGCATCACTGTGGGTGAATCAGTTCTGAAGACAGTCCAGCAGTTCAGCTACCTAGGGTGCATCATCTCCTCAGATGCCAAGATCGACAAGGAGATTGACAACAGGCTGGCAAAGGCAAACCGTGCATTTGGCCGACTGCACAAAAGAGTGTGGAGCAACAAGCATCTGAAAAAAGGCACAAAGATCAATGTTTACAAAGCGGTTGTGATGACAACCCTCATCTATGGCTCCGAATCGTGGGTTTTATACCGTCATCACCTGCGACTCCTTGAGCGCTTTCATCAGCGCTGCCTTCGCACCATCCTCAACATCCACTGGAGTGACTTTGTGACCAACACTGAAGTCCTCAAGCGGGCAGAGGTTACCAGCATCGAGGCACTGCTGTTGAAGACGCAGCTGCGCTGGGCAGGGCATATTTCTAGGATGGAAAACCACCGCCTTCCCAAGATTGCCCTGTATGGCGAACTCTCCACCGGCCATCGAAATAGAGGGGCACCAAAGAAGAGGTACAAGGACTCCTTGAAGAAATCCCTTAGCACCTGTCACATCAACCATCACCAGTGGTCTGACCTAGCCTCAGATCGCAAAGCATGGAGGCACACCATCCACCAGGCTGTCTCTTCCTTTGAGAACACACGCATAGCTGGTCTTGAGGACAAAAGGAGATTGAGGAAGAATCGCGCTGCTACAGCACCAACCCCAAATCAGACTTTTCCCTGCAGCCGCTGTGGCCGGACCTGCCTGTCCCACATTGGTCTTGTCAGCCACCAGCGAGCCTGCAGCAAACGTGGACTATTGCACCCTTCTTAAATCTTCGTTCGCGAAGCCAAGCCGAGAGAGAGAGTCTCTTGGCAGAAGTCTTCTCTCATCCAGATCTTGTTGCCTCTGAAGGACAAATCCTTCTTCTTTTTCAAAGTTTTATAAACTTCTTGCTGTAGCTTCTCTCTTGTAAATTTAATAATAACATCCCTTGGAGCCCCTCCCTCTCTTCTCCTCTGTAGTCTATGGGCTCTTTCTATTTCTTGAGGCTGAACCTTAACTCCTTTTTCTTCAATCCATTCTCTCAGCGTTCCCTCTAGAAGCGTATTATTTATCTCTTCAGTAATTCCTGAAAATATGAAGTTGGCTATCCTGTTCCTGTCTGAAATCATTGCCAGCTGGCTAGATAACTGATCTATTTTTTGTTTATTTTTACTTGCAAGTTCCTTGGCTAAATTGGCCATCTGAGTTGAATCTCTGAGTTCTTCAGCAATACTCGAAACAGCTTTGTTTTCTGTTTTGATTTCTTCCGATACCTGTCTCAGTGAGGCTGTTACTATATTTTGAAAAGAAGATAGTTGCTCAGATAACTCCCTAATTGTCTCCGCCATTCTTCACACTTTACTAGGCCTAATGAGAGCTTGTATTTGCTCAGGGCGTTGCCTCCTTAAAAGAGTAAAAAATAGTTGTTTTCTTACCCTTAGAACGCTCAGATAAGACTTCTTTCAGTCACCAAAAACTCCTACAGCAATTTCCTCTTACTATTAGCCTTGAGGACGGACTTATCTCTATTTATTTGAGCTTTTAGCAAATTATGCTGAGGAGAGAATGGGCCAGCTGTCGGCTTTCTTCAGCGCATGCGTACAACTCCAACCATCTTCTATTTCTAAATTGATCAGGGCATTCTAGACCAAGGGTCACCAACCTTTTTGAGCCGGAAGACTCCTTTGGAATTCTGACATAGGGTGGAGGGAACAACCACAATGGCTGCCTTAGGAGGCACAACCAATCATAAAATATCAGGGATTGAATTTATGAATCACTCTAATAGTAACTCTTCAATATTTCATACAGAAACTTTGCTTAACAAGTTTTTTTTAATTAACATATTCACTCAGCAATGATTCCTTTGCTCTGGTGGCAGCTGCTGCTGAAGCAAGGTTTTTTTTTAAAAAAAATCTGCACAGCCAATTAGATTATCAATGGTCAGTCATAAGATCTACATGACAAAGATGCATCTGGTCCCACCCACTTTCTAAAAACATTGGCAGGTGCCAGGAGAAGTGTCACCAGGCAGTTACATTCACTGCAAGCTTCTTCTTCCTCCTAAGGGCTTTGATGAGGGAGATATATGATCAGATGTCTTATGATAAAAAGGCCATAGGACAAGGAAAAATGGATCTGGGCCATGTGCCATGGAACGGGGATTTAATTAGTATTTTAGTAGAAATATGTGGTTGGAATTGTTCTTTGTTTTAATTTAGAAACAATAATGTCTGACAAAGCAAGGACAACAGACACATGCCATAAGATGTGTTAGGCCAGATTCCTCCACGTGAAATTGTATCTGAATACCTTTCTGCACTGGTACTGTCCTGCTTAATGGTGGCCAACAAAACAATATTTATTTGGTTTACGATGAGACTGCTGACCTGGAATGGATCATCAAAATATCTCTGAATGAAGCATCTGGGCTTGTAGCTATCATGCTTAGTCAATTTATTGATAAATGGCTAGCAGCAGACAATTGAGCAAAGCACATACATGCAAAGTGATAATAATGTGCTTTAAAAAAAAATTATGTACCACAGGGTTCAAGTTCTTATGGCCCTATTACTGAAGATATACAGTAGTCTGACAATAATGTTTAATGTACAGAATGTGCCATCATGTAATACATTTTCAGCATTAATTTTTTAACTGGGGTTCTTGGGTAACTTATGGAAGCTGGGACAACTTTTGAAAGCCATATAACATTTGTTTAAATCAGATCTTATAATGTGGTTTATCTCTGAAATAGTTTTTAAATAGTTAATTACTCCAGAGTCTAAAAGATAAGTGGAGTGGCTGTTGAAATAGAACAAAATTAAATAAAAATAAGTTATTTCTACAAATATTTTTGGCAACACTGAAGCTTTGTACTCTTTTTGTTGAGTGTCTACACAAAATTAGAACTGCAGATTTTTCTAAGAACAACTTGTACTTGCAAAAAAGAAAAAAAAAATAAACTGGTATTCTGAAAACATCCTTGATGCATCACGCAGCATTGCGACTCTTCTCCAACATGTTTCCTATAATCTGTCAAGTTCCAGTGAAACAGACAGATCACATGGGGGCTACTAAAAGACACAATTGATACATATGTCTTTGCAAAACATTTTTATTAAAATGTTAAATAAAATATCCATACCTACTAACTCAGAGAAATCAGCATATGGGACTAGTGGCAACACAAATAATTTGCAATGTAGCTGTAAATCAAACTATATCGAGATAAATGTCTCTTATTATAATGGTAATGATACCTACTTTGATAAAGCAATAAAGAGGAAATATGCTACTTTATTTAAGTCTAAAGAGATTTGTTAGTGTTCTGATTTGACATGTGTTTTCTAATGTGCCTACTACTACTGAACTTTGTTTGTAAGTACTATATAAGGGGGGGGGGGCTGTCTCTTGTAGACGTCTTTCTTTCCTTCTTCCATTTATTTACCGAGATACATGGAATTCTGAGATCTGCTGGATGGCCTAAAATAGGGGTGTCAAACATGTGGCCCAGGGCCCGAATCTGGCCCCTGGAGGGCTCCTATCAGACCCCCAAGTAACTGGCTGCCATCTGCTTCCTTCTCCCCCTCTCTTTTGCTTCCTTCTGCATCACAGCTTGCTCTGCCAGGCTTGCTCAATTGCACAAGAGCTAAAGAGCAAAACTTCTGTTTTCTCCATTGACTGAGGCTCCTTCTTTGGGGAGGGAAAACTTACTTTGCCAGGCTGTCTCAATTGCACAGCAGACCTACTGACCCAAGCCTCTCTTTCCTTCTATTGGCTGAGGCTCCTCCCCCTCCAGGTCCCTGGGGAAGGAAGGAAAGAGCCAGAGCTTCCTTTGCCCAGTTCCCTGGGTCCCATGGGAGAGACACAAAGAAAGCACCTTAAGACCAATGAGTAGTAATGTTTTAAGCATTTTTTTAATTGTGTTTGCCTTTATAAAGTTTATATCTCTGCTACCTGGCATTACATTTTATGACACACATGGCCTGGCCTGACAAGGTATCATTTATATCAGATCCGTCCCTCATAACAAATGAGTTTGATACCCCTGGCCTAAAATATTCTTATCACATCAAAGAGAAAATGGCATAGTATAGCCTGACCTTGACAGGTCTTTGAACCAAAGCAAGGTCAGTACTTGGATGGGAAATCACCAAGGAAGACTCTGCAGAGGAAAGCAAACCACTTCTGCATCTCACTTGCCTTGAAACCTCTTGTTGGAGTTTTGATAAATCAGTTGTGACTCGATGGCATATATGTACATACTGTTAGCATAGTCACCAGAGCATGCTAATAGAGCAGATAGCATTATTTTGTGATTCATTTGAGAAAAGCAAGATAAACTAAGTAAATTCCATAGAACATATTTTGATGCAGGTTTATGAACACTATATCTTACTATATAGAAGCAAACTAGGATTTTTATCAGATATTATTTATTTACTTTAAGAGATTATTATGCTAATCAATGAGCATTAATCAGGTTGCTTATATTCAAATCTAAAATCCAATGCAATAATCAATAAAATCAATCATATGCAACCAATGAAACATTTAAAATATAAGCAGAAGTGGTAAGACAGTAAAACAAAACATAGACTGACTACATAGAGATGCTTGTAAAGACAAATAAAGAATCTGAGAGATCCCTGTATTTAATTGTGTTGAATACTTCTAAAAAACCAATGATTATTATTGTTACTGAATGAAGCCGCATTGAGACTAAGGTTACATTCTTTGGTGGAATGACAGTTTTCAATTAATCATGTTTCTCAGAAATGACTCAGGCCAAATATCTTTTGTGAAGTGGCTCAAAATTTTGATGTTGGGAAACTGTTAACCAGACATATAAATCTAAAGAGGTCAACATTAGCTTCAACTGTCTGACAGGTGAAGACTAGCTTTGTGCATTAAAAAAACTTGCCAAAGGCTATCCTTCCTTTCATAAATATTATGAATTAGCTCCTGGCTAATGTGAAACATTTTTCATCTTCTTCTATGATAATATATTAAGAGTTACATAAATAGTACAGCTAGTTACTTAGTTTTCAAATCCTGTGGAAGGAATCATTCTTCTTCCATTATATATCTGAATCCGTTTCTCTTCTACAATGTTATTTTTCAGCAACAGTTGAACTTTCCATCTCTTTGGTGATCTATAAATTTGTCAGATAGGCTCAAGCTCACAAGTGAATGCTGAACCTGGAAGGATGTCATGTAGGATTTCAACCTGTTAATCTCCAGCATGATATAATGAAGAGAGCTGCAAGATGATCGGACAGACTGGAAAAGCCATAAGGAACAGAAGGATAGAGCAGGCCCTGTGACAAGTGTTCCACTGCCTAAAATTCCACCTAAATAACATTTTTTTCATTGTACTAAGACAAAACTTAAATATATACCGTTCAGATGAGTACATGCATCAGGCATACAAGCCCAAGTCTTTGCACAGCATTTGCTTTTCACCATGGCTTTTTAAAAAGTGGTTTGTTTTGTTGAACTTGTACAATTGCATTCATTATCATATTTATATTATCTTACTTTTCCTCTATTTACCTAACTGCATATTGGGTATGATGCATCAGCCGGAGTGACTGCCATTCCTGTAATGACTACCAGCCTAGTCTGGCAAGAGAAAAGCACACGCAAGTAGGAATCTTGTACCCCTGCCTTTGCCAGAGCCTTAGATGCTCTGAGATGTCTGAGATATACCCTCAATGCATATGTAGTCCCAGGCAGTCTTTCCCCTAAGCTGACTTAGTGTGAGCTAGCTCAGTTTTTTAACCTCTGGTTCACACATTTTTGTCTTAGCTCAGACAGGATGGTCCCAGAGAAATTAATTTATGCAGCAGCCAAATTGCTCATGGACAACTTTAATGCCAGTAGCACACAAAGTAGAATTTTTGCTCACAGCTTAGAGAAAGCATTAGTTCTAGGGTGCCTGAGATTATTAATCATTCTAATCATTACATCACAAACCTCAATCTATTACCAACAGAACATTCCCCTCATAATTAAAACTATAATACTGTAAAGTTGGGGAGAGAGGTGATAAATGAAAAGGGGGGAGGAAAGGGAAGGGGAGCAACAAAGGGGTTTGAAAAGAGCCCCAAAACTCCAATGTAGCTTAGAACTTCAGAATCACAAGCTAAGCTATATTGGAGTGTTGGGGCTCTTCTCAAAAACCCCCTTGAAAAAGACCTTTTTGAAATGGAGGATTATTAAGGCTGCCATCTCCATTAGAGGAGATTTCAGTTCCTTACCATTCATGGAAAATGGACACGTGAGCACTACAAGCACTTTTTGTCTCTCAAGTTCGGAGATGTGTATGTTACAAGTGTCATCTTCCATGAGCACTTTTGACCTTTCAAGTTTGGAATTTGGATCAGTTTTGTGGACTCTAGTTAAGAACCTATGGACTTTGAAGGTTATTGTTGCACCTTATTGTTGCACTGTTGTATAAATTTATGTAGCAATATATAAGATTATTAAAACGTTTCTAACTACATATGTGGCATCAGTCATTGTGTTGTATTGTTGAATATGCAATAATGGCAAAATTAACAACCTATTTGAAAAACAGGACTATTACAAAATTTTAGGAAAGATGGAGTGTGTAACGTGTATAATTCCAGCAGGAGACAAACTTATCATGAGAAAATATCATATACAAAGGAATGTTATGAACTAGAAGTAGAATTAAAATCTGTTCCAAATGTAATATTCTGAATACAAATGGATTGTCTACATGAGATATATAATAGACTGTCCTTTACATTGTGATATACTACTTATCTATTAACCTAGTTAATATGTAGAAATGGCAACAATATGTAATGTTCAATATGTAGTAATGATGAAACCAGCATAGTCAAAACAGATTAGATAAGTATGAAACCTAAAATTTAAATGATTAATACAATTGTACTCCAACAGAAATAAGAACTACTGTAATTTATAGATAACTAGCAATAAGGCCCATTGTGGAGAGAAATATAACAGGAGCTTGAAATTTGTTAAAGGTGAGTGTTGTGGGCTTGGTTTGCTATAGTGGTTAAGAGCCAGTTTGGTGTAGTGGTTATATGTGTGGACATTCATCTGAGAGAACCAAGTTTGATTCCCTACTCCTCCACTTGCAGCTGCTGGAATGGCCTTGAGTCAACAATAGCACTCACAGAGCTGTCCTTGAAAGGACAGCTTCTCTGATAGTGCTCTCAGCCCCAACTACCTCATAGGGTGTCTGTTGTAGGGAAGGAAGGTAATGGAGATTGTAAGCCACTCTAAGACTCTAAGATTTAGGGTGAAGGGCGGCATATAAATTCAATATCATCATCTTCTTCATTTTCTTCTTCTTGAGGGGGTTGAGGAGGGAAGTTAGAAATTGAGGGAGGCAAGGTATGTCGAGAAGGCACCTGCTGGGAAAGGAAATTGAGAAACTGGGGGATTCTGTGATAGGTTATCAGAGAGGGGAATAGATTGAGAAAGAAGGGCTGGGGGCAAAAGAGATGGGTAGATTACTTTCCATCTCTCCCCCCCCCCTGCAGCCTCTACCTAGGAAAAGTAGTCTTTTTCTGTAGTGGGGACCAAAGCAGCTTACATCATTCTCCTCTCCTTTTGATCTGCACAGCAACCCTGTGAGGCAGGTTAGCCCCAAATCACCCAGTTAGCTTCCACAACAAGAAGCTGGGTCTGGCAGATCCCGCTCTGAAGAACTTATTGCCACATCACACTGGTTGTCATGTGTGTTTGTGTGTGTGTGGGGGGGGTAACCTCAGTAGGGTATAATGACTCAGAGTGTATCATTTGCTCCAGGGGAACTGATGTCTGCCCATCTGGAGAGCAGTTGTAATTCTGAGTGATCTCCAAGAATGGCAAAAATGGCAAAATGGAGAATGGCAAAAATGGTTACTGCGGAGAAAATGGCTGGTTTGGTGGGTGGAGTCTACAGCATTGTACCTAAGTTCCCACTCTTTCTCAAATTCCACCCTCTCCAGATTCCACCTCTCAGATCTCCAGGATTTTCCCAACATGGAGTTGACAACCCTCTCTCTTTCCCAGCCAACTACCAAACTATCTTTATCTGCCCCTCTGACTTCAGCTTTCCATCTCCTCCCCCCTTCCTGCAGCCTCATTTTCTTTTCCACCTTTTGATCCACACAACAATCCTGTGAAATAGGTTAGGCTGAAAGTATGTGAGTGGTCCAAAATCACCCACTCAGTTTTGATAGTAGGAATTTGGGTCTGGCAGACCCTGCTCTGAAATGCTGACTGCCATGTTACAGTGGCTGTCATAGGGTGACTGCTGCTGAATAGGAGCAAGTAGCCAGATCTAGTTAAGTCATGCCAGTCTGGTGGCATCATATCACCAAAAGGGTGCTTCCAGGCCTAGGGTAGAAAACTTCCAGATGGAGGCTGAAGATCTCCTGGTATCACAACTGAACTCCAGACAACAGATCTCTCCCCCCTGGAAAAAAATAAGTGCTTTAGAGAGTGGACTCCCTAATCAGGACTGGCCTGAATCAGTTTTCCCTCAAAGGCCAAAACAGGACTGATAAGGCTTCCGCCCACCTTTTACTAACAGAACCAAGCCATCTGCTGTATTTCAACCAACTTAATCAGAGTAACAGAAAAACAAAAGCAGAGCAGCCTAGGGGGTGGAGTTTTCCTCCAAACAAACAGAGGGACTCTGCTGCTTCTCTTCCTATTACACACACACCTATTAAGCACACACATGTGGCTCTGATTACTCACCCCACCCCAGCTTTCCTCTTGGTCTCCCATCCAAGCTGGCTGCACTCAGCCATTTGATAGAAGGCTTTCTGTATCTCCTCTGTAAAGCAGTGCCAATCAATGTAAGACTTTCTGTGGTAATTTCCCTCCTCCCCCCTCCATCAGCCAATCAAGGGAGGTTTCCATTCTCTTCTCTGCACAGAGTGCCTCAGTCCTCAGCCAGTGGAATGCAACAGACCTTGAGTGGTGGTTGACAGGCCAAAGGCTGACAGAGTGCATGGAGTGCACAATAAAGCCAATGGAAGAGCTGGAAATTGCCACTACCATAGGGTGTGTGTTTGTGTGTGTGTAGATATAGAGACAGACAGACAGATAGAGAGAGGGGGGAGGAAGAGATTTTATTTGTTTTAACCCAGTTTTCCAGCTAATCAAGATCATCCAGTACTTTGGATTTTTTTTCTACTATATTTGCTACCCCTCTCAGTTTAGTATAATTTGCTTTACATCAGTCTTCAACAAATGCAATTATGTTGTATATCCCATTTTTCTTTTTTCCCTTTTCTATACCATCAGTGTCTTTCTAAAATATTTTTTTTTAAATGAAGATTTTCAGAACAAGAGAGGGTTAAGATATCTGAAACCATCCATAATTTCTACATTTAGACAGAGAAGGTTGAATCCCAACAATCAGATGTTTACAAATATGTTAAGGAAAAGCCTTCATATTTCTGGCCAGAAATTAAACAGAAGCAGGGCTTTTTTTGAGCAGGAACGCATAGGAAAGCATTTCCGGCTGGCTTGGTATCGAGGGTGCGACTTGGCATTGCGGGTGTGCAAATGATTTCCTGCTGGGCTTTTTTTCACAAAAAAAAAAAAGCCCTGAACAGTTGCAAGAGTATGAAGAATTATTATCACAAAGGAATGATTTCAAAATACTGTACATCTTTTCTCCTATATGCATTTAAAAATGGTTATTAGTAAAATTCAAAACTGGCCAGGTAGAAGGAAATAACAAACATAGGGCTAGCCACCACAACACCCTGGTTGAAAAAACAAAGCCATGACATAACTATATTTACAATTATTTCTGTATAATTTCCCACAATATAGAATTATAAATTGAAATAAATCATTTAAAACACTCTGAATAAATGCTTTTTAAAAATCAAGAAGGATCTTCATAGCTCATGATATCTAACTGAGATTCCAAGGCTAACTGAAATGAATAGTAACATTTTGCTTCCCAACTTTCCACAAGGGTATGATTATGAAAGCTGAATGTGAAGACAAAGTCTAAATCCTTTCAGAAGCCTTTTTCTGCCAGTGTACAAATCTCTGCTGATCTGTTTACTGACAGGAGAAGAGAAACACTTTGAAATTAATGACGGTAGACTGGCCTTCTACTCTTGTAGCCGCTGGAGTTCAGTGTTGCCACTCCAACAACACAACAATAAATACACACCATGAGTTTTAGCTTCAGTCACATTTAATTATTACTTTGGACTTACTGTGCCCTTTTCTTTCTATTATGATGAACTTCTTGTTAATTAAGTATAAAGTTTTCATAGTCCATAATTAAGTTATGCAGTGACATAAGCTCAAAGCAATAACACTACTGAAAACAAAGGGAAATTAACCAATTTATTTTATAAAATAATAAAGAAACAGTTCTTCACATTTTGATCAAATTAGAATAAAGATCAACGAAATCATGAGTTTACTTATATGGAATACACTATAGAAAGTAGATATTAACATTTTAGAAATAAGTGCCTTTTTATTATTAAAGATCTACTGATGGGATTACCTACTTCCCTGTGTTAGAAGAAGGTAATGAAAAGTACATAACTGGCCAAAAAAACCCATTATCTTCTGCCAGTAGATGAAGACCTTTTAGTTTCCTTTTGTATTCCCTTACTAACTTTCCTTCACATTTATGTCCTCCCCCCATACACATTTATTTCATTTACTAAGATTGAGGATCAGCCAATACCAACATAAGGGCACAAGCTAAACACAATAAACCATAAAAGAACAATGAAATTCTTAACTTTCTTAAGTGCCAGTTTTAGAAACACTAGGCTTAGTAAAGGATTAAAAAAACCTTATTGCTGCCTTAAAGGCTCTAAATGGGCTGAAAGGTGGGATAAAAATGTTTTAAATAATAAGGAAGAAAACATGCTTTCACACAAGGATGATTTTCTGTGTAAATCTCATAGGGCATTTTCGCACTCACCTTCAAGTGGCGCGACCACCCTCTTCACACCGGAGGATCTGCAGGGATTTCGCATAAGAAGCGCTGGAGCAGCCAAAAGAGCTGGCGACTTCTGTCGCAAAAGCCGCTCAAACGTTTTCCTGCTTCTTGGCGGTTTCCGTTTGAGCGGGTTTCGCGACGGAACTTTCCGGCTCTTTTGGCTGCTCCGGCGCTTCTTATGCGAAATCCCTGCAGATCCTCCGGCGTGAAGAGGGTGCTCGCGCCACTTGAAGGTGAGTGCGAAAACGCCCATAGCTGCTGAGAAGGCAGAGACATATTTACAGTGACTATTGTGTATTCATACATTAGTTTTCCTCTCTTTTCTTGCCTCATCCCTTCATGGCAGTAGGCTTCCCAATCCCCAGGTCCCACAGGGGGATCCCCCAGTTTTACAGGCTTCCCCCCCTCCCCCAGCCAGCTGGCTGGCGGGGGAAGCCCCGCCCCCAGAGCCATCATGCACCTCCATGAACGATTCCCATAGGGAATGATGGGGAATTGATCCGCGGGTATCGGGGGCTCTGGGGGGGCTGTTTTTTTTAGATAGAGGCACCATATTTTCAGTATAGCATCTAGTGCCTCTCCCCAAAATACCTCCCAAGTTTCAAAAGAATTGGACCAGGGGGTCCAATAATATGAGCCCCAAAAGAAGGTGCCCCTATCCTTCATTATTTCCTATGGAAGGAAGGCATTTAAAAATTTGTGCAGTCCCTTTAAATGTGATGGCCAGAACTCCCTTGAAGTTCAATTCTGCTTGTCACATCCTTGCTCTTGGCTCCACCCCAATGTCTCCTGGCTCCACCCCCAAAGTCTCCTGGCTCCACCCCCAAAGTCCCCAGATATTTCTTAAATTGGACTTGGCAACCCTACATGGCAGCCATCCCCTGCCCCGGTCACTGGAGGGATTTTTTTAAATTATACCATTATAAGATCCTTAAGACATCCCAGCACCTAAGAGCTAAAAGACTCTAAATGTCACGAGACTTCAAAGGTCCTCCTTAATAATTTCCATTGTATGAAACATCAGAAGAGATGGGGCCTTCCAAAATTCTTCTGGAAGGCCATTCTACAAAGTTGGAGCAGCTACATCTGTCTTTCCTGAATGCACACAAGGTTTTCTTCCTTCACCAAAATGCTTGACTTGCCTTTAAAAAATCAGTATTCCAAGTATCACAACTCAGTACACCCACACATCTTTCCTTTAAATTCCACTTACACACCAATTAATTAAATTAATTATTGTATGGTCGTATGTGTATAGCAAGGAGATCCTAAGATTGTCTGGCATCCTGAACTTCTACCTCTTTTAGCATTGTGCATTACTAGATGGTGAGCTAGATTTGTTTTTTTAAGGCAAGAGACATTTCAGGAATGGTTTGCCATGGGGTGGAGTGTGGCTGTGAATTATGGCGGATGCGTGAACACCGTTCTCCTTCTGACCCTGATCTCTCCTGGCCTTCCCACACAGCAAAACAGCACCCAAAAATGGCTGAAAAATCAAAGCATGTTTGCAAAAAACCAGAAGCAGTTAACGGGGAAAGAAAAAACAACTGCAGCAAGCTCCTCCTTTGGGCAAAAGACAACAACAAAAATCCCCAGTGCAACTTTGCCGGCTAAAAAAACCATGGCCACCAGAAAGAATACTTCACAAGAAAATTGCGTTGGGGAGGGACGGTGGCTCAGTGGTAGAGCATCTGCTTGGGAAGCAGAAGGTCCCAGGTTCAATCCCTGGCATCTCCAAAAAAGGGTCCAGGCAAATAGGTGTGGAAAACCTCAGCTTGAGACCCTGGAGAGCCGCTGCCAGTCTGAGAAGACAATACTGACTTTGATGGACCAAGGGTGTGATTCAGTAGAAGGCAGCTTCATATGTTCATATGTTTCTAGCAGCCAGTAGCATGCTGGTAGGCTGCTGGAACGTCTTTGCCACCCTGGGAGGAAAGGGAGGACTTCTGTGGCACATTTGGCCGAGCTTTTGAAGGGGTGGGACTTGCTGTGATATCAGCAGCTTCATCTGTCCCCCTTCCTCAGTCTCCAGGCTGAGATTGGGAGGCTGAGCAGTGTGTTTGCTTGCTACTCTGCTGCCTGATCGGATTGTAGATAAGGCGCACTCCTAAAGAATGACCTGGACAGAGGCTGTAGGGGCTTGGCTGAAGTTCAGCTGCTGTGATTGGGTCTCTGATAAGGCCCTGTGGCTGGCTGTTTCTCAGCATTGGACTGTGGTTTTTTAGAAGAGGAGCTCCATTTTACGGCCTGTTATTTCTTCCCCTTTTCTCCCCGCCCCACAACTAAGGATTTGAGAGTTCTCAGGGTGGTGGTGTTTTTCTGTGCACCTTTCCCTTTTCGTATATCCAAGGGGAGGAGGATTTTGTATGGGGCAAAAATTTTGTTTTCTGGGCTGCTTCAGGCTGGGTCAGCCATATTTGCTTCTTCTTCTGGAGGCAGTGGAGCGCAAGCCATTCTGGAGGCTGTTTCAGTATAAGGCAGCTTCATATAGGCATCCAGTATCAGCTTCTGGTGGTTGTTCTTTGTGAAGGTGTAGGCAGCCATTTTAAGTGGTGCCCGGTGGCAGCCATTTTAGGGCAGCAGCCATTTTAGGTCAGTTTCAATGAAGTCAAGGGCAACCATTTTTAGGGGCATTCGTTAGTTTTTATTCTTATCTCGGTTTGCAAAATGCCTGGGAAGAAAGGGTCTGGGAAGCCTAAAGGCAAGTAGCCGGCACCCTAGGCCCCTAAGGCCCCGCCAAAAAGGCCAGTCCCCCTTTCATCTTCTTCTTATGAGGAGGGCGATGAGAATACAGCTATTCTGCAAAGGCTTTCGGCATTGGAAAAGGTGGTGGGCATTCCTTCTTCACAGAGGTCAGGCTTGGGCTTGGGAAAAACCTCTAAGGTGATATTGCAGGCTGATATATTAACTAGGTTGTCCATCCTTCAGGGCAGGTCTGCAGAACTCGGCGCTGGAGGAGTCAAGGGCACTGGCGGTGCAGATGGAAGTGCAACTTTGTTTCCAGTGGATGCCAGAGCAGGGTCAGCACTGGTGCCGATTGGATCCGGTGGTAAGGCTGGGGGCACTACACAGTCATACACGGGCATGGCTTGGCCATGAGGTCCTTGGGCCCCCACCTCTCAGGCGGTGCCAGATGCTGCTGCTGGGGCTTCAGGTAGCTTTCCCTCCATGGGCACGGGTCCGCAGCAAGCTTGGTCATAGCCAATGGGCCAGTATGGCCCCTATGGACCCTAGCCTACAGCCGGTCAGCAAGGGATGTCATGCTCCTTTTCGGGGGGATGGGTCTGTTCCCCTCAGTTTGGTGCTGTATAGGGGTCGGTCCCATTTACTGCTATGACTTTCAGGGATGTAGCGTTACCTTGAGGCGAACATTTGTTGCCTGCAACAAAGGATAAGATCCTAAAGGGTAAGTATGTTGGCATTTTCTCCCTCCTCTTTCGTGAGTTGGAGAAGAAAGATAAAGAGGAGTTGGATGACAAAGAAAAAGAGAAATTGAAAAAGCGCAAAATGAACCGGACTTGGGCCAATGGGCTATCTGGGTTTTTTATATATGCTGGCATGGTTGCACGCGCCCAGCCTTGGTGGGCGGCTGCGCTCATCCTGTAAATGGATATAATTTATAAGGGGTACACGATATTTAGTGGGCCCGCCTGGATTCAATATGATGAAGAATTCAGGATGAGGGACGCCTTGTACCCTTCCCTTCAGTGGGATCGCATCCACCAGCAGTTCTGGTTTCAGGTCATGTCCCTGGCACAACCAAATTTGGGTGACTGCTCTGACAGTGGACATTTGGTTGCTAGGACATTGGCTACTTTTTCTGCTTCATCATCTTCTTTCCGGAGTTCTGCGGGGCAGGGGGTTCAACCCCGCTTGCTTTGCTGGGAGATTGGCTCCCAAGGAGTGCAACAGCAAAGCTTGTCAGTTCAAGCATGAATGCCCCATGTGTGGTGGCCCACACTCCTTTAGCAACTGCCCCAGAACCCAGCCACGTAAGGGCCAAAAGAGACAAGGTGGGGGTGGAAGTACTTACCAAGCTGGAAAAGGGGCCCAGTCCGATAAAAGTGGGACCTCTTGAGCAGTGGCTGTATAGGTACCCGTGAAGGACTGATAGGGTTTACTTGTTAAATGGTTTCACGTTCGGTTTTAGAATTCCTTTTCAGGGTCCCTGGGTTGCATTTCAGTCTGGGAACCTGAGTTCTGTTAAAGGTTTAGAGCATGTAGTTAAGGATAAGATTGCCAAGGAGTTAGCAGAGGACAGGATTTTGGGTCCATTTCTTAATCCTCCAGTGCCTAACCTTAGGGTTTTCTCCTTTGGGACTGGTGTCAAAGAAGGCGCCTGGTGAATTTCGTTTGATTCACCATCTTTCCTACCCAAAGAGTGTGTCAGTTAATGATGGGATTCCTGAGCATTTATGCTCAGTTAGGTATACCAATTTTTGATCAGGCCGTGGGAGTTGTACGATGCTGTGGAAAGGGGGTAAAGATGGCTAAATGCGATATTAAGTCTGCATTTCGCCTTCTACCTCTCCATCCAGCTGATATTGAGCTTTTAGGATTTTCCTTTGAGGGACAATTTTACATGGACAGAGCTTTGCCAATGGGCTGTTCTGTCTCAAGTGCGGCTTTTGAGTGTTTCAGCACATTCTGGTAATGCGTTGTTAACGAGAAAGTTGGATCTCAGGAAGTTGTTCATTATTTGGTCCTCAGGATGTTGTTCATTATACCTCTTTGTGGGTCCTCTAGGGACTGGCGTTGCGCACGGCTGCTGTCTGGCTTCACTGAGCTGGCTGCAGAACTGGGGGTTCCGTTGGCACAGGGAAAAATGGAAGGTCCGGCCCAAAAACTTATGTATTTATGTATTTATTTATTTTTTAGGGATTGAGCTGGATACCCTGGTGCAATTGTCCAGAATTTCTATTCAAAAAGTGGAAGATTTGAGGAGTTGGATTCATTCCTTCCTTCTTAAGAAAAAGGTCACATTGCTTGAGCTCCAGCTGGTTGGGCATCTTAACTTTGCTTTGCTCTACTACTCTAAAAGGTAAGGGATTGGCCATGCGATCCATTAGGGGATGCCTGTCTGCCTTGGCTTTTGCTAGCAAAGCATTGGGATACAAGGAGTAAACAGAAGACTTTCGGCTTCGAAAGATGCTGGAGGGATGGGCCAGAGAGGCTGGGACTAATGTCGATACTAGGAAGCCTATTTCCCCTCTGATTCTTAAGGGTTTGAAGTGGGTTTGGGGCACAGTGTGTGCATCTTATTTTGAGTCCGCACTGTTCCATGCTGCTTTCTTGGTTGCCTTTTTTGGGACCCTTAGAGTTAGTGAGTTAGTGGCGGGCTCCAGAAATGATGTTTCTGGTAATGCTTTGTTGCTATGGGACCTGAGATTAGTTGAGGGTAAGACGGTCACTACCGTTCAATGCTCTAAGACTGACCATTGTCTCAAAGGGACCGTGTTGGAGCTAGGCACGTGCTCTGAGCTTGATTTGTGCCCAGTTTCCACTTTGGCTGCTTATTTGGCAGTTCGGGGAACCAAGGAGGGGTTTTCGTTTTGTCACCTTAATAGCAGCCCACTGACAAAGCATCAGTTTTGGGATGTGACTTCCTGGGCTTTAGCTAAGCTGGGGTTGTCCGGGGTGTGGTTTGGAACCCACTCCTTTAGAATTGGGGCAACCTCTACAGCTGCTGCCCTGGGGATATCTTTCTTCATCCATTCAGCATCTGGGCCATTGGTGGTCATTGGCCTATAAATCTTATGTTCGCCCTCTGCTCAGTTCCTAGCTTTGTTGTTTGTAATGGAGATGTTATGGTTCCTGTTTCTAGTTTGACTGTTTTCCCTTTTCCGAGTTCTCGTCTGTGGACACCGCTATGTGTTTTGGGCCGCACATCAGGCTCGGAGAACTTCGGTCAGCTCTCAGCTGGGACTCAACCAATATGTTACTGTCAAATGGCAGGGCCGCAGGGGTCTTCAGTGGCCTGGCCTGCTGCCATTGTTATTTCATGGGAATGCAGGCCCTCCTCCTGAGGTTTTAATCATCCACCTGGGAGGGAATGATCTAAGGCTAGTAAAAGGCAAGGCTTTGGTCTTGCAGGCCTGTGAAGATTTTTGGTACATTAGGGAGAGATGGCCCAGGACCACTATAATTTGGTCAGCCATGATCCCCCATCTTGTTTGGCGTAGTGCTTGGGACCCTGCAGGTATAGAGAGGGCCCATTATAAAGCTAACAAAGAAATTAGGAAGGCGTTGGAAGGGGGGTTGGGCCACTTTCTGCCCCACTTGGATATTTCTACAAAACTTCCTGACCTCTACAGAGGGGATGGGTGCATCTCTCTGAAAAAGGTAACATGCTTTTCTTGAGAGATCTCCTGCAAGGGTTGCTGGTGGCCTTGGGCCTCCCAGTGGGTGCTAAACCCTAAGTAGAGACTTGGCCTTAGTAGTGGCAGGTTGTTAATGGGTTTATGGTTCTATGCGGTTAGGTGAGGACCAGAAAGCATCCCCCTTTTGGGAAGTTAGGAGTCTGGCAGGATCAACCTTAGGGTTTGATGACCTGGGGTGTGAGAATGCAGACCATCCTGGAGGTTCGACTAGATGGTGCCTTCCATTGCGATGTGCGTCTGGTGTTCGGGCCCTCTGGGGCTTGCCTCCTTGCTGGGCCGGCCTGGCGGGAGCTGTGCCACACAGCTCTGGCTGGGGGGCTGGGTCTCTCGCCTGCTAATGGCAAGGGAGCAGTCTGTTGAGACCCCTGGCCCTGACCAGGCCGCAGTTCTTGTTGCCCTTGCCATTTATAATTATACTTAATAAAGTGGCCCTTAGTTATACCAATACCTTGTGTTCGACTCTTCATTCTGTCTTGGGGGCAATTATTGGCAGAGCCACCAGCATTCCAAAGCCTTCAGGAGTCGCTTCAAGAGTCACTGCAAATCTCTTTCAAGGAGATGGAAGAACACTTTATGACCCTCATTACTGAGGAAATTTCAACTGTTTTACAGCCTATCTCTCTCCAAATACAAGACCTCACGGAGGCAGTAAGCAGAACATCGCAAACAGAAGAGTCTGCATACAACTTGAGTCAAAAAATTCATGAAGAAAATCTGCATACCCAAGAAACTATTTCACAACTAAATGACAGAGTTATTACCTTAGAGGCTTCAGTGTGTCAAGGAAATGTTAAACAAAGAGGCTTGGAGGAGGAAAATACAGGTAATACCGATCTAACTATCCATGTTAAAAATTGGTTGGGTGTAGAACTTAATATAGAAAACCCTGCAGTACTTTCAATTACAGAAGCTTATAGATTGAGTTCACCTACAGTTAAAGACAGGATATACCCCAGAGGCATTTTGATTAATTTCAATAATTTATCTAAAAAGAAAAAATTGCTACAAAAAGCAAGAGAAAATGGACATTTACTACATAATGGCTGCAAGATCCTGGTGCTCCCTGATGTTCCCACTGAAGCTCTGCAGATCAGAAAACACCTCAAATCAGTGACAGCAAGACTACAAGAGGCAAATATCCGGTACAGGTGGGCAACTAATGGTAAACTGACTGTAAGATTTCATGGCAAATTACTGCAAGTATCTG
The DNA here is from genome assembly GCF_032191835.1 of Heteronotia binoei. Lineage (NCBI taxonomy): Eukaryota > Metazoa > Chordata > Lepidosauria > Squamata > Gekkonidae > Heteronotia > Heteronotia binoei. Next base: position 79,489,938 of record NC_083225.1, on the reverse strand, counting down.
ATGAAGACACTGGAGCTGAACTTTCGAAAGAATTGAAACTGAAACCTCAACACCAACCAGAACCTTCTAACAAATCAAACAAAAGGAAGCTGTCTTTCACTCTTTCTCCAGAGAAAGTTAACAAACACCCAGGATCACGTCCTCTCTGACTTTGACACAAGTACTGAGATTTAAGTTTCTGGTGGCAGGTACCAAGCATCTGAAGAATGACCAAATTTCTTTAATGGTCTTTTCTAATAATTAATATCTTAGCTAATTTTTACGTTGTACATTTTTCATAAAAGGGAAAACTTACACTGTTTACAATGTGAGAGGGTGGGGGTGGGGCGAGGGAGGGAATGGGTATTAATGTCAGTGCTCTCAATTTCATAGGTAGATTGGTAAACTGTAAACTCATTTCATTTTTAAGTCTGCTTAGGAGAAAGCAGAATCCAGGCAGTACAATTATGTTTTGTTGTTACTAGTCAGGCTTAATTTTTTAATATAGGAGTTTAGTATAACAATAGATAGGGTAGATTAGCTTCACAATTTATAAATTAGGAGATAAGTCAGGTAGATAGTAGTGTAAATAGTTGTTTAGTTTAGATAAGCTTATTGGTTAGAGTGTTTTAAATATATTTTATAGGGTTTATTAGAATAGTTAAAACTTAGACTAAGAGTAGAAAGCAGTTTAGTAAATTAGGTTAGTTAGACTAGTAAAATAAGTAAGGGTTTATAATCTGAAATAGAGTAATTGTACTTCTTAATAGTGTTTTAGTGTGCTAGTTTAGTTAGGAAGTTATTGCATGGTGTCTCGTTATTTTTAAAGACTGAAAAGAGAAAAGTTGTTAATTTAGATAACTCTGATCTTATTGAAATTGTAGTAATGGTTATTGAATACTTATTGTCTGAATGCTTAATATTTGGTCCTGGAATGTCAGAGGCCTCAACAACAAGGTCAAGGCTAAAGAATTTTACAGCATATAAAAAAAAAATCAAAATCTGACATTATTTTTCCTGCAGGAAACACATTTAAAAGACCCACTTAGACCCACACTAAACACACTTTGGTATGACAAACAATTTGCCTCCCCAGGTTTGTCTAAGGCCAGAGGTGCAGCAATACTTATATCAAAACAACTATGATTTGAACTAATGGAGGAACTTAAAGATTATACAAGATCGTTACATCTTTATAAAAGGAAAGCTAGAAAACAAACCAGTTACTTTTGAATCAATTTATGCCCCAAATGAAGGTCAGTTACAATTTCTATCAAATGCTTTAGAAGCATTAAGCAAATTCTGAGAAGGTGAGGTCATCCTGGGAGGGGACCTTAACCCTATTCTAGACTATCACTGGGACAGATCAAACTACAAGAAAAAGAGTAAATCAAAAAAAGGCTACCACAAAACTACAACAAATTTTAGATAAGCATGGGTTATGTGATTCATGGAAGATAATGCATCCACAAGAGCGTAATTATACATTTTTCTCAGAAAGATTTCACTCATACACACGTATAGATTATGTTCTACTTTAATTCTCTTTATTAGACAAACTAAAAAACTCAGACATTGAAATAAAACTCTGATCAGATCACTCTCCTGTTTCCACCACTATCTTCTTTCAAGATCAAAAATGACAAAACAAAAAAAATGGGTGTTAAATCTATTTTACTCCAACAACACCTGACAGAACAAATAGCAAAAAACTTAACAGCATTCTTTGAAGAAAACAAAGTAGGTGATACTTCTCATCAAACAACTTGGGACACAATGAAAGCCGTAATTAGAGGTCAACTAATTTCAATGTCTGCGGCAATTAAGAAAGAAAAAGAAGTAAGTACTTTGAAACAAAATATCAAAAAGTTGGAGACACTACATAAAAATACAGGTTCTAAAAACACATTAAAAATACTAACTGCAGAAAGGCGTCTGCTAGAATCCCTTACATAAAAAAAATTCAAAAAGATTTAATATATACTAAGTAACAATACTGGATAAACCCCCCAAAAAACATTTAAAATATTAATATGGAGAGTAAAGGAGCAAAGACATGCACGACAAATTCACAGGATTAAAGACAAAAATGGCACTGAATTTAGATTCAAAACAAATAATAAAGGTGCTAGAAAAATATTACACAGATTTATACTCTTCCAAGTATATAGAAAAGGCAAACATAAGAAACTTTCTACAAAACAAAGAATTAATTCAACCCATTTTAGAAGTCCACAGAACACTTATAGATCAAGAAATAACTGAAATAGAAGTCAAAAAATCGTAGGACAACTTAAAAACAATAAAGCAGTGGGAAGTGATGGCTTCACTATAGAATTTTTCAAAGTTTTTAAATCAGAAATTAGTAAACCATTTACAAATTTATGTAATAATATCTATGAAACTGGAAAGGTTTCGAACACCTGGTTACACTCAGAACTCATATTGATTCCAAAGCCTAATGCAGATAACATCACACCCTCAGACCCTCAGACTATTGGCCCATAGCCTTAAAAAAATGCTGATGCCAAAATCTTTGCAAAAATAATAGCTGAAAGATTAAAAAAGAGTCTTCCTTCATATATTAAACAAGAACAATCAGAATTCAGGCACTCTATTTAAATCCAACTGCAGTAATAAAAGCTAACAATTTAACATCTGAAAAAAATCTTATTACAAAGAGGCCCAAGACAGGGATGCCCCCGTCACCTCTTCTTTTTATATTAGCCATGGAACCCCTTGCAGAACTCATTAGGAATAACCCTAATATAGAGGGCATGCAGATAAACCACATAACACACGTTAGCACTTTATGCTGATGATCTGATAGTATACATTTCTCTCTCTCTCGGCTTGGCTTCGCGAACGAAGATTTAAAAAGGGTGCAATAGTCCACGTCGGCTGACAAGACCAATGCAGGACAGGCAGGTCCGGCCACAGTGGCTGCAGGGAAAAGTCTGATTTAGGGTTGGTGCTGTAGCAGTGCGATTCTTCCTCAATCTCCTTTTGTCCTCAAGACCAGCTATGCGTGCGTTCTCAAAAAAAGCACTTCAAGAACTAAAAAATTCTGTGCCACAATTTAGTTTAATTTCAGGATTAACATTTAGTGACAAAAAATCTGTAATGCATCCCATTTATATCCATAAAGAAAAATTAAAATTGCTAGAAAAAAGTATTTTTATTTAAGACATCCTACAAACCCTGGAGATACTTAGGTATTTATATAGCACCAAATTCAGCAGAATTATTTGCAAATAACTTTGGTTGTATTCACACAGAAGTCAAAGCTATAATTAAAAATGGAAATTCTAGCTATTAACCGGGCTGAACAGACTACAAATTATAAAATCTTTTATTTTATTTTTCTTTTAGAACATTACCTCTTGACATCTCTGTTAAAACTCTTAAATCGTGGCAACTAAAATTAAATAACTTCCTTTTTAATTACAAAAAACCTCATATTAATTTTAGAACAAGACTGTCATCCCAAGACAGTACAGACTTACCCAATCTAATTCTATACTATGAAGCATCACATATAGCCAATTTAATGTCAGCAGCTACTGCACAAAATACACCTGAACGGTTCCAAGTGGAGAAAGGAAACAGAACAGAACACTCACTATATAATTTGCTTTGGGACAAAGATATGCTTAAGATATTTAAAGACTCATCTTACAACTTCTTAAAAAACTCACTAAAAATTGGGTATAAAATATCTTCACAACTGGCACCAGGAATTTCATACCAAGCTTCCTTTATTACTCAAAAATGGTTTGCCCTTGGCTGCCTGCAATCCGCCTTCCTGACATGGGAACAGAAAGGAATAAACAGAATAATTAATCTTTTAAATAAAGATAAAAGCAAAGAAAAAGCAAAATTAGAAGCTAAATTAGGTCAAAAAATACATTGGTACCTTTACCTTCAGGCTACTCATTTTTAAAATGATCCCCTAATGCTAAAGATAAGAAAAAGGCAACAAACGTCATTTGAACACCTTATTCATAAACAAAGTAGAACAAGAACCAGGATTTCTTTCTAAAATATACAAATTACTCAATACATTAAATGAGGAGAAACAAACACTATCCCAAAACCAATGGAACAGAGATTTACAAATACAACTAACTGAGGATGATTGGAATGAAATATGGGATTTAGCAAGCTCACAATCAAAACATTTTTCATTAAAAATACAATTGCTAAAACTAACCACCAGATGATATATGACCCGTCAAACACTGAATCCTTCACATTCGAGGCTCTGTTACAGAAAATGTGGTAGTGAAGCTGATTACTTGCACAGTGGGTGGTCTTGTCCTCAAATTCTGAAGTTTTGGCAAATAATCATAGAGAAAACAGAAAGTATGCTTTCAATAAGGATTCCAAAAATTCCAGAGACCATATTACCAAATCACTGGGGCACAAATAATATAGACAGTCACAAGAAAGAAATGGTGGTTTTATTATTTTCAATTGCAAAAACACTAATTGTCAGAAAATGGAAAGAAACTCATAGACCTACATTCCAAAGTTGGTACAATAAAATCTGGGAACATTTTATTTATAGTAAAATTGCCTTTGGTTGTAATTATTCTACGTCTCCATTAATTTATGAGAAAAAGATTATAATTCCTTGGTTCCCAGTAATTAAGTTTTTAATACAACAGGATATTATTCCTAACAATACGATGTATCAATCACTGATTTATTTTAAAGTTGTATATATTTGGTTACCTAATTAGAATGTTTTTTTTTCCTTTAAAATACAGAACTCAAGATAAGCTAATTTACTTTACTGCAAATACAAAAAGAACAAGTATTGACATCTATTTTCTTTCATTAATAATGTAATTAGTTTATAACACTCAAAGATTTGTATTGTAATGTTTGGTTTAACAATTGACTGTTATATTACTGTTATGGAAAACTCAATAAAAATTATAAATAAGTTCTCTCCATATATCTTCCAGACTTTCTTGTTTCACTAAATCAAAAAATGACTTTGGTAATTTTCCTTCATTATTTTTCCCCCCAGATCTATTCAAACTGTTTCATTAAAATCTCCCATTATCATGATTTGCTCATACGTCACTTGATCTAATTGTTGCATAATGTCTTTAAAGAAAGTCTATTGCTCCATTTGGGGTGTACAATCCCAATAACAAAGTTTTTTTGTAGTTCAACATCACTTCCACCACTATATATCTACCATCATCATCCTTAAAAATCAATTTTGGGTCTAATTCCTGTTTAACATAGAAAACAACAATCCTTTTTTTTCTCCTTGGGCAACGAATAAAATTCCACACCCAGTTGTTAGTTCCATAAAAATTTGTAATCCATTTGTTTGATGTGTACTTCTTGTAAGCAAATTATCTTACATTTTTGTTTCTTAATCCAATGAAATGTTGCCCTTCTTTTTTGTGGTGAATTTAGTCCATTTACATTCCAAGATATTAATTTGTAATCCATCATGATTTTTTATTTTTATTCTGTTCCCCCAAATTCCTTATATTCATCAAAAAAACTTCATCATTTCTTGAGTGCTTCTGATTGTAACTCTCTTTCCTTTATATTCAAAACTTAAACCCTCTGGAAGTATCCATCTGTATCTCATTTCATTTCCCCCCAGCATTTCAGTCAATTTTTTATACAGTCTCCTGTCGTTTATGACTTTTCTTGGTAATTCTTTCATAATTCTTACACTACTGCCATCCACCTCCGTGTATTTTCAAATTGTTTACTTAAAATCTTTCCCACCATATCTCTTGTCACAAATCTTACTACCACATCTCTTGGTAGTTTTTTTTTTTTTTTCTGGCATAGACTTAGTTGACCCTGTAAATATAATCATAGAAGTAACTGGTTGCATCAGGATCATCCCCCCAAAACTCAGCAATGATTCTTATTATATATGTCCTTACATCAGTCTCCTCAGATTTAGGCACCCCTCTCAGACGTATCAGATTTTCCATTAATTTACAATCTTGTAGTACTGCTTTCTCTTGCATTTTTTTATAGTGGAATCCACTGTGTCAATTCTTGAGTCTTTCACCTTTTCTTCTACCTCCTGCACTTTCTTTAACGCTGCTTGGGAATCTTTCCTGAGATCCTCAATTTCTTTTTTGATTTCTTTCTTAACCTCCTCTGCACTGGATTCAATATCTTTTTTAAATTCCTTCTTACTCTCTGATATTGAATCTTTTATTACTTTTGCCAGTCTTGCCTCCATGGCATCTATTGCCTCCTGCCATTTTGACATTTTTGCTTTTTCAAGTGACCTAGCCTTTGTACAAATCTTTTTTGCTCCTGATTTATGCACAGACATCACTGCCTGCCCATTGCTAAAGTTTTATTTTCTTCAAAATAGTGTCCGCGGCTTTTCTGCCCCCTTTTATATTTTTCTCCTAGAGTGCGCCAAAATTAATTCCAAGCATATAGTCCAATAAATTTCACCTTTTAATGATGGTATCTGCCAGCTCCACTTTTTTTTAAAGTCCCATTTCCTTTTAAAAAATCTTTAAACTTTTGACCTTCTCTTAATGGCCGCTGGTACTTCTCTATGATTTATAGTCCTAGAGAGGGCTAGGAGGCTTGCAGTTTTCCCTTTTCCTAATGGCTACTTCCTTCCTTTCTTGCCATGAAGTCTCATTTTCAATGGCTGAGAAGTCTCATGATACATCTATGATGCCACTTCCTGTGACGTCCATCAAATCAGCAGCTCTGTATTGGAGGGAGTTCTCTGGTCTGACCAGAGGTATTCAAAATAAAAGTTGCTTTTTGTCTTTTAACTTTGTTTCTTAGTCCTGAATTTACCCTTTCCATTAGTCCTGAATTTACCCTTTCCTTTATCTTCTTTACTTTAAAATAACGTAGTTGGATCTAGACCTTTGTTTTTATTTCAAATAAGTCTTATTTTAGTCCTGGAGTGATAGATAAAGATCTTTTACCTTTAAAGTTGCTATCCTTTTGAACGTTTGCTTCAAAGATAGATGTTAAATAATTCCAAAGAAGCTTTTGAAGGATTTAAAATTTTTAAAAATTAATATCTCAGTGTGGGAAGTTCTGAGGACGGCGAAATTAAGCTTGTTGTAAAAAGCAAGCTCTAATCTTTTGAACCTGATAGTTAAATTTGAAATTGGTGAGATAAAATTTTTAGGTGTTTTTAAATGTCAGAACACAAGCAAACCCATACAAGGGCTACATCATTGGAGAAAATGCAGGATCAATTAGAGGCACTGGAGGCCAGAATGATGAAAGGCATGAAAGAGATAATAACTGCATCAAAAAAAGAAATTATAGAAGAAATTAAAAAAGATATGGAAGATCTCAGAAAGGAGACAGAGGAAACATCTAAGAAAGTGCAGGAGGTAGAAGGGACAATGAAAGTACATGGCTCCACCATGTTGAAAATACAAGAAAAAGTGACAATCCATGACTGCAAATTGATGGAGACTCAGATACGTCTGAGAGGAGTACCTGAAAAGGAAGATGGTGACTTGAAAGAATATATAATAAAAATAATGGCAGAATTTTTAGAGGAAGATCCTGAAGAGACTAAAAAAATGTATGCCTATATGTATAGAGTGAACTCACTCTATGCCAAGAAAAATAACTTACCAAGAGATGTTGTCATAAGTTACATGACAAAAGAAAAGGTGGGAAAGATAATGAATAAAAACTTTGAAAATACATTGATAGTGGGAGGCAGCAGAGTAAGAATTATGAAGGAGTTGCCAAGGCAAGTGATAAATGATAGAAGAACATAAAAAAAAAATAACAGAAAAATTATGGGACAATGAAATGAGGTTTAGATGGGTAATACCTGAAGGTTTGAGGTTTGAACTTCAGGGGAAAAGAATCACAATTACAAATGCACAGGAACTGAATAGATTTTATGAAGAACATAAAGAATTTGCACCTTGATGGATTACAAATTATTGTCTTGGAATGTAAATGGACTAAATTCAACACAAAAAAGAAGGGCAACGTTTCATTGGATTAAAAAACAAAATTGTAATATAGTTTGTTTAAAGAAGTGCACATTAAACAAAAGGATCACAAATTTTTATGGAATAAACAATTGGGGTTAGAATTTTTTTCATTGGCTGAACAGAAGAAAAGGGGAGTGATTTTTTTATATTAAACAATAATTGGAGTCAAAATTAGTGTTTAAAGATAAGGATGGAAGATTTGTAGCAGTAGAAATAATATTAAATGCCAAAAAAGTTGTTATTGGGACTGTATTTGCCTAATGGTGCAAAGGATGCTTTTTAAAAAGACATTATACAACAATTTGATGAACTGACTTATGACCAAATTTTGATAAAGGGAGACTTTAATGGAACAATTAAGAACTCATTGGATAGGTCAGGGGGAGGAAGAAAATAATAATAAAGAAGGAAAATTGTCAAAGTCTTTTTTTGAATTTTTGAATTGGTCAAAGAAAATTTGGAGGACATATGGAGGAAATTTAACCCTGAAGTGCAGGACTATACCTTTTTTTCAGCAAGACATATAACTTTTTCCAGAATTGACATGTTGTGGGGCACTAAAGATTTAGGTCTTATAACAAGGAAAATAGGGATTTTACCTAAAATTGGGGCTGACCATAACCCAATAATGTGGATTACAAAAATGTCTAAGAAGTTGAGAAGATAGATATTGAATGAAGATTTACTACAGAATAAAGAAATAGTGGCATACCTAGAAAATGAAACTAAAGCTTTCTTTCAAATGAATGACAAAGAGGATATAGAATTTCAGATGGTCTGGGATGCCTATAAAGCAGTAATGAGAGGAATATTGATTACTTTGAATAATAAAGATAAGAGAATAAAAAAACAGCTGTTGGACATTCAAAATGAAATAAAGAAAAAAGAATGGAAGTTGAGAAAAAGGCCAGAGAAAAAGAAATTTATAAGGGGAATTACAGTATTACAAATGCAGATGAGACATTTGTTAAATAAAGAATTTGAATGGAATTTGAAAAGACTGCAGCAGAAATCTTTTGAGGGAGCAAATAAACTTGGAAAGTATTTGGCTTGGCAACTGAAGAAAAAGAGACAAAATAAAATTATTAATAAAATTGTGGTAGATGGAAGAGAGGTGGTTAACCAAGAGGGAATAAAAAGATAATTTTTCAAGTATTATACCAAGTTGTTTAAAGGTGTTAAAATAAATAAAGAAAAGATGGATGAGTATCTACAAAAGAGGAAAATAGAACCCTTAACAGAAAATATGCAAAAAGTTTTGAATGATCCAATTGAAAAAATAGAAATTGAAGCAGCAATTAATGTAATGAAAAATGGAAAGGCACCTGGACCAGATGGATATACAGCTAAATATTTTAAAACCTTTAAAGATGAGTTAATACCGAAATTACAGAAGTTGATGAACATGATAACAATAAAAGGAAAAATACCAAATACATGGAAGGAAGCTGTTATTTCATTGATACCAAATGAATTTAGAGATGTCACAAATATAAAAAATTACAGACCAATTTTGCTATTAAACAATGGCTATAAAATATATGCAAGAATCGTGGCAGAACAGCTTAAACAACATTTGATAAATTTTATAAAGGAAGATCAAGCGGGGTTTCTTCCCAAAAGGCAAATAAGAGACAATATTAGAACTGTTGTAAATATTGTAGAATATTATGAAAGACATCCAGAAAAGGAAGTAGCATTCTTTGTGGACGCAGAGAAAGCATTTGACAATTTAAATTGGGATTTTATGTTTGCTGTAATGGAGAAAATGGAGCTGGGAGAAAGCTTTATAAGAATGATAAAAGCAATATATACTGAACAACGTGCAAGGTTATGTATAATGCTGATCTTACAGAAGACATGATAATTAGTAAAGGTACAAGACAAGGTTGTCCACTTTCTCCACTGTTTATAATGTTTATAATGACTCTAGAAATATTACTGATGCAGATCCAAGAAGATAAAGAAATAGAAGGATTAAAAATAAAAGGATTTATTTACAAATACAGAGCATTTGCAGATGATATAATGTTTATAAATGAAAATCCCATACAAGTCACACCTTTGTTGTTAGCCAAAATACAAGAATATATGGGGAGTTGGCGGGACTATGTATTAATAAAGAAAAATCAAAACCTCTAAGGTAAGATATTTGGGTGTGGAGATAACAATGAAGAATATCGATCTGTTTAAAAATAACCATGAGAAGCTATGGCGTAAAATTGATGAAGATATGTTAAAATGGAATAAACTTAATTTGTCATTTCTGGGTAGAATAGCTGCAATTAAAATGAATATTTTACCAAGAATAATGTATTTGTTTCAAACTATTCCCATTGTGAAAGATAGTAAACAATTTGATAAATGGCAAAGAAAAATTTCAGAATTTGTGTGGGCTGGGAAGAAATCAAGGATCAAAATGAAAATTTTGACAGATGCAAAAGAGACAGGCGGATTTCAACTGCCGAATTTAAAATTATATCAGGAAGCAGTTTGTTTAGTGTGGATAAAAGAATGGATAACGCTGGCACGCGTATTTGTATTATGGAAAAAAGAAGATGAACAGTTTTTTCTATCACCATTATATAAGAAATAATTTGCTAAATACATGGATGAAATATAAGAAATATGGAGATGAGAGAAGACCGTTATGGATAGTGCCAGCTGAAGTAATAAAAATAATGGGTGAGATAGGTGAAGAAAAGCGGTTGTCATATAATCAATTATTAAAAATACAAAGTGGCAAAATAGAATTGAAAACTGCTGAAGAGTTGGAATAATAAATATGATTGGTTCCAAATGTAACAAAGAGTTTGGTGGATAATGATATCAAAACTGAAGGAATAAGAAGAAAAAAAGAAATGGAAAAAGTTCTGCTTGGAGATAATGAAAAATTTATTTCAAAAATATATACATTACTTTTAAAATGGTCTACAGAAGATGAAGTAGTGAAATCTCAAATGATTAAATGGGCAATTAATATAAATAAAGAAATACAGATGGAAACTTTGGAATACTTGTGGAAGAATTCTATGAAGCTTTCGACGTGTCATAGTATTAAAGAGAACTGTTTTAAAATGATGTATAGATGGTATATGACACCTAAAAAATTAGCAAAGATGAACAATAAGATGCCAGACAGATGTTGGAAATGTAAAAAACATGAAGGTTCTTTCTACCATATGTGGTGGACTTGTAAAAGAGCAAAAAAGTATTGGCAGATGATTCAGCAAGAAATTTCTAAGATCTTGGGATATGAATTCTGTTGGGATTACAAATGGAATTTTTTTCAAAAGAAGACAGAACTGTAATTTGGTATTTGCTTTCAGCTGCTAGGACATTATATGCGCAGTCGTGGAAGCAAGAAAAAATACCAGAGAAATGGGATTGGATTATAAAAGTTATGACATGGAGTGAAATGGACAAATTAACAAGAATATTAAGAGACTATGATTTAGAAGTTTTTAAGACGAAGTGGAAAAAGTTTAGAAGATATGTAGAAAAAAGTGGAAAGTAAAAGGATATTGGACAATTTTTGATAATGATGAAGTTTTAGAAAGAAGAATATAAATTTTTGTTTTAATAGTTAAGGGTACCTTTAAATTTTAGCATTTTAAGTAAATAACACCGGTGGGGGTCAAGTAATGGGGGGAGGGGTGGATAGAAAGTAATATATGGGATAGATAAAAGAAATTATTAAAGATGTAAAAAATAGATTTATTACCATATGTTACCAATAAAATTGCTTTTTTTTAACAATAGTTCCAAAGAAGCTCTGAATCCTAGTGAATTTAAGTCAATTTAATGACCCCATAAGTCCTCTGTAGATGTTGGAATGCAATCCTTCTCTGGGGACACTTCAAAGCCAAAAAGGAACCCCACTGGAATTCCTTGTCAGCCAAAGTAAATTCCCTAAGAATTTAATATGCATGTCTTGGGCTTCTCCCTGTCTGGGAGAAGTAGGCAGCAGGCGTTAGGATCATCTTCTCTGCCCAGAACAGAGGCTTTGGTCTGCTCCTCCATGATCCAAACCTGGAAGCTCTGTGCTGCTGGGCTTTTTCTACAAAAAAATCATTTGTGAAACAATGGTGATGTCAGAGGATGTGTCATAGTATGCAAATGAGTTCCTGCTGGGCTTTTTCTACTAAAATGCCCTGTGAATAAGTATATCTATACATGGATCTATACAAGGGTTGCTAAGTCCAACTCAAGAAATATCTGGGGACTTTGGAGGTAGAGCCAAAAGCAAGGGTGTGACAAGCATTACTGAACTCCAAAGGGAGTTCTGGCAATCATTTAAAGGGACCCAACCTTTTAAATGCCTTCCCTCCACTTGGAAATAATGAAGGACAGAGGCACTTAATTTTGAGGCTCATAGAATTGAACTCGCTGGTTCATCTTTTTGAAACTTGGGCAATATTTTGAGGAGAGGTACCAGATGCTATGCTGAAAAATTGGTGCTACTGCATCAAAACACAGCCCCTCCAGAGCCCCAGATACTCACAGATCAATTCTCTATTATACCCTATGGGAATTTTTCTCCATAGGGTATAAAGGAGTGCCTAGCAGACATTTCCCTCCCTCTCCCCACTTTCTGATAACCCTGATGTGGGGGGAGGGCCTCCAAACCAGGGGATCCCCTGCCCCCATCTGGGGAAAAACAACAGGGAAAAACACAGAAAGTTACAAGCCAAGAGACAATGTATTCTTGAAATAGTATAAGATTAATCAAAACCTCTTAAAGGAAATTTACAAACGTATTCATTATTTTTTACAGAATGAATTTACTTAGACACTAAGCCACACTCTCAATGGAGCACTTAAGAGTTTTTAAACATACAAATAAAAATAACATTGCCAACAAAGACAAACTAACAAATAGTAAACCAATGTAAGGTTTGGAAGTCCATCACATAAGAGTCCACAAGGACGTGCTACTCAAGTGTAGAAATGTTGACACACAGATCTCTTTGTAAGGGAACAAGATAAATGTTTAAGAAAATTTTCAAAAATAATTTGAAGGATGGATTCAGATGCTGAAGAGAAGTACAACTGATAACACAGTTCCCAGGTAAAATCACATGTTTCAATTCAAACTTCCTCTGATCAATATACTTCCATAGTCTGAAACCAATGATCAAAAGCAATTTACATGCAGTTAGTCAATTTCTTCAAGCGGCATGCCGTGTAAATTGCTTTTGAGCATTGGTTCCAGACTATGGAAGTGTATTGATCAGAGGAAGTTTGAATCAAAACACGTGAAAACCCGTAAAAAGTCTGCCATGAAAACACTGTGATGCGACGTCACCCCAGAGTTGGAAAGGACCAGTGCTTGCACAGGGGCACCTTAGGAGCCCCATGGTGCAGAGCAGTAAAGCTGTAGTACTGCAGTCTGAGCTCTCTGTTCATGACCTGAGTTCAATCCTGATGGAAGCTGGGTTCAGGCAGCCAGCTCAAGGTTCATTCAGCCTTCCATCTTTCCGAGGTTGGTAAAATGCGTACCCAGTTTGCTGGGGGGAAAGTGTAGATGTCTGGGGAAGGCAATGGCAAATCACCCCATAAAAAGTCTGCTGTGAAAATGTCATGATGCAACATCACCCCAAAGTCGGAAACGACTGGTGCTTGCACAGGAGACTACCCTTTTTACCTTTATGATTAATTAATTAATATCATATGTCATTGTGAGTGGTATAGCCAGGAGATTGTCTGGCAGCCTTCTTATCCATTTTTGTGCTAAGCACTACTAGATGATGACCTAGATTTAATTTTTTTTGGGGGGGGGGAGAGAGCTCTGAGAGCTTTGAGTGACCCAAGGTGACCCAGTAAACCCAGTGTAGTGGTTGTGAATGGTAGTCTCTAATCTGGAGAACTTGGTTCAATTGTGCACTCCTCCACATGAAGTCATCTGAGTGACCTTGGGTGGTTTCAGACTGGGAAACTGATATGGTAGTATCCCAAGGTGAAAAAAACCAATCCAGTCAGGTCTGTTTTAGAGGGATCAGACAACCACCATTGAAGTGGCAGTATCCTGGCAGCCATGAATGGTTGCACATTCACACAGCTAGCGCGGCTTAAATACCCACCACTGCTGAAAGGGTGTTTTTTTCTTCAAAAGTCCACCATGTGTGTGCTCATGCAGGGAAACACAGAAGCACACCTCTGAGAGGGCCTTCTTGCAGCATTGCAAACGGCTTATCACGATCACGCAACTCTTCCACCCATGAGTCTCAGCGGGGCATTCAGACAGCCGGCGATAGCAAGGGAGCGACAGTGGCTCAGTGGTAGAGCATCTGCTTGGTAAGCAGAAAGTCCCAGGGTCAATCCCCAGCAACTCCAACTAAAAAGGGTCCAGGCAAATAGGTGTGGAAAACCTCAGCTTGAGACCCTGGAGAGCCGCTGCCAGTCTGAGTAGACAATACTGTTTTTGATGGACTGACGGTCTGATTCAGTATAAGGCAGCTTCATATGTTCATATGATTGTGCGAGTTGAATGCGACTCGGGGAAATGATACCAGGAAGATCCAGGTAGCTTTTAAATGCGGTTGGAAGTCGTCTGGGGACAGGCTAGGAACAGGTTGGGCTCGGAGGGCAGATGTGATTGTGTGAACCTGCGCGTTTGAATCGAATGGGAGACGTTCCTAGGTCGAGTCAAATCTCTTGAGTGAAACCACCCCTTGGGTCAGTTACAGTTCTCAGAACTCTCTCAGCCCTCCCCCCCATAAGTCTAGCTCACCACAAAGAGTTAGAACTTGAGTCTGTCACACAATCTTCAGGTCCCCTGGCTATACCACACACAATGTCATACAGTAATTTAATTTTACTCTGCTATGGTATTCAGGCTAAACAGAGATTCCTCTCAAGATCACATAAACTGCAGTCTTCCCTGAGATGAGCTTAATGTGGGTAGATTCTGAATCATTACAAATGGTTATTTTTGGGGGGGGGGGGCAACTGTCATTGATACCAAGGTGGTTTCCCTTTTTAACACTTCCCCCCACTTCAAAAGGCTGTGTTGTTTTATCATGATGTTTTCAAGGGGGCTAATGCTCCTGCTAATGTTTCCTTCATAACTCCGATCCCCACCTGTAATCTTGGGGTGGTACTTTCCAAGGTGATTTCATGGTTGTCCCATAAATCAGGCATTCTCTTGTTTTGGAAAAAGCATGAAAGAACCATTATGTGTGAATCATTGTTGGGGGGTGGGGGGAGGCAGTGAGAGGAAAGTCTGATATTGGTAATAGGGATATGTTTATTTCTCTTCCCTACAATATCCTTGGGAAATTACACTGGGATTCACAAGTTGTATGTGCTTATTACCATATGTATTAAAAGTTAAGCTATATGTTTGTCTTTATATACATATAATTATAAAATAGTGATAGCAAGCTTGCTCTACTTGGAAAGCCAATCAATCAATCAAAAAAAAAAATCCACCACCATAGCATTCTATCAACAAAGCAAGTTTGAACCATTCACTTCAATGACGTTATGGCTACTCACTTTAGCAGATGTAGATTATACTCCAAAAAAAGGGAAGAAGCTAACTAAGGAGCAGGGAGGGGATATATATTTGAATCAATCTAAAATTATAGTTGATGTGTTAAGTAAGGCATCATTTCCTGTTCACACTCTTAAATATCTTTCAGCTTTGGCCACAATGATTAGCTCATCTTTCTGGATAAGTGGAGAGAGAAAATGCACTGTCATTAAATGAGGCATCAATCGAGACATGATTAATTTCCATTTAGACAAGAAGAAAGACTATGCAGTATAAAAATATTATACGTACTTGCATACTGATGTAACGCTGGCAAATTAAGGGGCAATGTCTGAAAAGCCATCCATAACTATTGTATAATATTTTAAAGCTTTTTTACTGCATAAATGCAGTTTAGAAAGATACAACTATGAAGCAATGCATTTCCCCCCCTTGGAGGTTTGAAAGCAGCAAACCACTGGGCAGAGAGCAGGTAGGAGGGGAGGAAGTCAGGTCAATTGCTTCCCATATGTACCTCATACAAATCAGAAAGCGGGGGAGGGGGAGGGAAATGTCTGCTGGGCTCTCCATTATTCCCTATGAAGACCAATTCCAATACGGTATAATGGAGAATTGAGCAACAGGTATCTGTGGCTCAGGGTGGGGCTTTTTTTGAGGCAGAAGCACCCAATTTTCAGCATAGCATACAATGCCTCTCTTCAAAACACCCTCCAAGTTTCAAAAGGATTGAATCAGGGGGTTCAATTCTATGAGCTCCAAAAGAAGATGCCCCTATTCTTCATTATTTCCAATGGAGGGAAGGCATTTAAAATGTGTGCGGTCCCTTTAAATGTGATGGCCAGAACTCCCTATGCTTGTGCCAACCTTGCTCCTGAATCCACCCACAATGTCTCCTGACTCAACCCCCTAATTCTCCTGGCTCCACCTCCAAAGTCCCCAGGTATTTCTTGAATTGGACCTGGCAACCCTAAGCTGTTTTAGGGTTGGGGACAGAGCAGGCGACAGAGACTTGGAGGATTTGAGACTAGAATGGATCCAGGAATAATCTCCAGGAAGAAGCCCTAAGGAATATTTTTCTGACCTGGCCTGACCTGGTCAGGGGGTGAGGGAAAGAGAAGTGATAACAATTCCTTGCACTAGGAAGGTCTCTTTTCTTGGAGTGCTAAGTCCATGAGAGGGCACAGACCTCTCTAATGGGAAGACAGCCACTTACCATGTGCTCACCTAAAGAGCTGGAGCAAGCCTCAAGGTAATGAAAATATGCTTATGAACATTTTCTTTTTAATAAATGCTTTATAACTTTTGATGGTGGTAGTTGTTTTCTGTACCACATAGACTTCCACCATCTCAGCACACTTTTTAAAAAGGTGTGCCAGGAGGAAGTGAGTTGGCAAACAGCTACTTCTCCAGGGGCACACAAGGCAGTAAACGGTCCCCATGGTGACCAGGCACTGGGCCATGGGAGATACAGAGGGCAATTCCTTACAAAGGGGAATTCCATTGAGCAATTCCTTACAAAGGTCAGGTGGAAGAAAAAGAAGAAGAAGAAGAAGAAGAAGAAGAAGAAGAAGAAGAAGATATTGGATTTATATCCTGCCCTCCACTCCAAATCTCAGAGTCTCAGAGCGGCTCACAATCTCTTTTATCTTCCTCCCCCACAACAGCCACCCTGTGAGGTGGGTGGGGCTGAGAGAGCTCTCCAAGAAAGCTGCCTTTCAAGGACAAGCTCTGCGAGAGCTATGGCTAACCCAAGGCCATTTCAGCAGGTGCAAGTGGAGGAGTGGGGAATCAAATCTGGTTCTCCCAGATAAGAGTCCACACACTTAACCACTACACCAAACTCTCTCTCTTGGTAGTGGTGGTAGGCTTCCTGAGAGTGGAAGAAAAGCCTCTTCAGGTGTTGAGAAATACCTAGGAGGCAAAGTAGAACAGGCCAAAGCTGCTCTGCCACAATGACTAGGTTTTGCTGGTCCCCAGATCCTGGTGGGAGATCCCCCAGTTTTGCAGGCTTCTTCCCACTGCCAGCCAACTGGGTAGCAGGGGGAGCCCCACTGCAACAGGCACAATGTGCCTTTAGATCTCAGGTAGGGTTAGAAGCCTGCAAATAGTTTCTGGATTAGAAGGTGTGTGTACCTTTAAAGACTGAAGGTGCAGGGGGCTGGGGTGAGGAAGCAGACCCACATATGTGAGAGAGGAAGCCAGAGATCTCAGTCCCTCTGTTCCTTTTGCATTCCTTTCAGAAGCTGTTGGGATAGTAAAGAGATAGTAAAAAGGGGGATAGTAAACTAAAACCTGATTATGGGATAGAGGAAAACTCCATCCCCTAGACCAAGGGCCCCCAACCGCTGGGCTGGGGACCAGTACCAGGCTGCGGCCTGCTTGCAACGGGCTGTGCAGCTTCACTGCCCCCCCCCCCGTGGCACCTTCCCCCCATTTTCACAATTTTAAGGCTGGAGAAGGGAAGGAAGCAAGGACAGCATCGCTTGCTGCTGTGGTTTTCCTACTGATCAGTTGATGGGTTGGGGGGGAGGGGTCGGTCTGGGAGGCACTTCACAGCCCCTTCCCCGGCCTCAAAATGGTGAAAATGGGGGAAGGGGGAGGAGATGGCGAGGCTGCACGGGGGGGGGGGGCAATGAAGGAGGGAGGAAGAACAGGAGAACAGGAGAGGTGCCGGAAGATTAGAGGTGGGTGAATGTTGTCCCCATCTTCAAGAAGGGGAAAAAAGAGGATCCGGGTAGCTACCGACCCATCAGCTTGATGTCTATACCTGGAAAAGTTTTAGAACAAATCATCAAACAGTCAGTCCTGGAACATTTAGAAAGAATGGATGTGATTACTAAGAGCCAGCATGGGTTTCTCAAGAACAAGTCATGTCAGACTAACCTGATCTCTTTTTTTGAGAAAGTCACTATCTTGTTGGATCAGGGGAATGCTGTAGACGTTGTTTATCTTGATTTCAGTAAGGCTTTTGATAAGGTTCCACATACTATCCTTGTTGACAAGTTGGTAAAATGTGGTTTGGATCCTGTTACCGTTAGATGAATCCATAACTGGTTGACAGATCGCACCCAAAGAGTGTTTGTGAATGGTTCCTCATCCTCTTGGAGAGGAGTGACCAGTGGAGTGCCACAAGAATCTGTCCTGGGACCTGTTTTGTTCAACATCTTTATCAATAATTTGGATGAAGGAATAGAGGGAATGCTTATTAAATTTGATAACTAAATTGGGAGGGGTTGCAAACACAGAAGAAGACAGAAACAGGATACAAGAGGACCTTGACAGACTAAAAAACTGGGCTAAAATCAATAAAATGAATTTTAACAGGGATAAATGTAAAGTTCTGCATTTAGGTAGGAAAAATCCAATGCATAGTTATAGGATGGGGGAGACTTGTCTTAGCAGTAGTATGTGCAAAAAGGATCTAGGGGTCTTAGTGGATCATACACTGAACATGAGTCAACAGTGTAATGTGGTGGCGAAAAAGGCAAATGCAATTTTGGGCTGTATCAACAGAAGTATAGTGTCCAGATCATGTGAAGTGATGGTATCACTTTACTCTGCTCTGGTAAGACCTCACCTAGAGTATTGTGTTCAGTTTTGGGCACCACATTTTAAGAAGGATATAGACAAGCTGGAATGGGTCCAGAGGAGGGTGATGAAGATGGTGAGGGGTTTGGAGACCAAGTCCTATGAGGAAAGATTGAAGGAGCTGGGGATGTTTAGCCCAGAGAGGAGGCGGCTGAGAGGTGATATGATCACCATCTTCAAGTACTTGAAGGGCTGTCATATAGAGGATGGTGTGGAATTGTTTTCTGTGGCCCCAGAAGGTAAGACCAGAACCAACGGGTTGAAATTAAATCAGAAGAGATTCCGGCTCAACATTAAGAAGAACTTCCTGACAGTTAGAGCAATTCCTCAGTGGAACAGGCTTCCTCGGGAGGTGGTGTGCTCTCCTTCCTTGGAGGTTTTTAAATAGTGGCTAGATGGCCATCTGACAGCAATGAAGATCCTGTGAATGTGTTTGTGGGTTTCCTGCATTGTGCAGGGGGTTGGACTAAATGACCCTGGAGGTCCCTTCCAACTCTATGATTCTAAAAAAACGGGGGAGGAAAATGGGGGGGAGGTGGCGAGGCTGCATGGGGGGGCAAAGGAGGGAGGAGGAAAAGGGGGGAGGAGGTGTCACGGGGTGGGGGAGAGGCTTAATTGGGTGCCCCCATCCTGCCAGCCCTGGGGCCACAGTCAGTGGGTTGGCCCTGGGGCTGGTCCCTGGGGCCAGAAAGGCTGGGGACCACTGCCCTAGACCTCTCTCTTCTTAAGTTGGTTGAAATACAGCAGATTGTTACATTCAGCAACTCTGGTAAGTACATCTATCTACACCATTGCCCCAGGGAGATCACAAAAGTGTGGGTATGCAAACTGTTTAATTTAGGTGATTTGTGTGTGTGTTTTATTTAGCAGCTGCTGGTTGGGGAGGGAGAAGGCAAAAAAAGAGGAGGAGAAAATGAAGACTGTAATTCAGGGAAACTGAACTGCTGTATTTTTATTTATTTATTTGGAATGGGAAAGTCTCCTGAGTCCACCCCCTAAGTCCACAGATATTTCCTGAGTTTGACCTGGCTACCCTAACATATACCACTTCCTGATGCTTTTGTTAAATAAATCTGTGCATGTTTGGTTCCATTTAGACAGTCTTGAGATTTATAGAAAGAAATAGAACAAAGTTCTTCAGTAGAGCGCATGTGCTAAAATTTGAGGCATGGGCAACCAACCACATACACTCTTTTGGTAAAACATTCAGTTTTACCAAGATGTGGAACTGTATGGTATAGCCCTATTTTGTCAGATGTCAAAAGCAAAGAAGAGTTGATATCGGATGGAGAACCATCAAGGAAGACTCACCGAGGAAGGCAATGGCCTTTTGTTTCTCACTTGCCTTGGAAACCCCTCACTATGACAACTCCAATAAAATAATATATTTATTTCCAAACAAGACCAGTAAATTAGCATACAACATAATGACTATTCAAGGACCAAACATGAATAACAAGCTTAGTTCATATGGTCACCTTTGTTTGAGTTTAATTCCAAGAGAAAACATGATAAAGGAAATAAATATTTCAAAATTGGAAATAGATGGGTAGATGTATCCTTAACTGTGGAATGCTGAGACTGATAACTCTCAGCATTCCACAGTTTAAGATGCATATGCCCATCAATCTCCAGTTTTGACATATTTATTTCCTTCACTATGTTTTCTGCTGGAATTCAACCCAAACAAATGATAATCATATAAACGAAGCCTTTATTCCTGTTTGAATCTCTTAAACATGTTTATTAAACATAATTCACTGCTCACTCTCTAACTATAAGTATGGACTAGTAATTATATGACATTATATGTGAAGAAGTGTGTGTGCCTTGAATAAAATTTTGTTATCTTAAAGGTGCCACTGGACTCAAACTTTTGTTATATTTAAACGGCTAATTGATTCAAACTGAAATGTAATACAGGAGATTTGAGGATTGTGTTTTTTCATTGATTTAAATTGCCATTTATGACATCTTACCATCAAGGTGTTTAAATTGTGTTGAAAGCTTCCAGCCTACATGTTGTTGCGTGGTTTGTTGCAAATTGTATGAATTGTTTTCTCATCTGATTGAAATATCTGTTTTACGATATTGTCTAACTTTTGATGTAGTTCCTTAATGTTTTAGTGTCGTAAGCCACCCTGAGCCCACTTGCGGGATAGGGCGGGGTATAAATTGAAAAATTAAAGTAACTTAAAATTTAACAATATTTTAAAATATATTATCTCGTCCTTATGTTTACATTTGGAATTCCAAGCCATCGATATGTTAACAGCCACTAGACCTATATTTCTTCAACTAATCATCCAGGAACTGCTGTTGATATTTTAAACTGGTGTAAAGAGGCTATGGTATGGTAGACAATAAAGCTGAATCCAGAAAGGATTGAATTGTTTTTTGGTGGGAGACACTTGATACAATTATCTCAAGCACCTGTATGTTTGAGATATATGGCTGCCAACCTTCAGGTGGAAACTGGAGATCTCCTGGAATTATAACTGACTAAAAATAAGGCCTGATGTGGAGAAAAAATATAACGGGCTCTAGAAAGAGGCTCTAGGTGAGTGCCCGCCACCCTTGCTGTCTTCCCACCCACCCAAGTGAAGGAATTCATTCCCCTCTCCACCTCAAGGGGAACTGATCTTCACCATCTGGAGAGCAGTGATTTCCAGTCCTCATGTGGAGATTGGCAACAGTGGTTTCCCAGGAGGAAATAATATTGTACATGTCTGAAGTCCCACCCCTCCTCAAACCCCACCCTCTCCAGGCTTCACCACGTAAATCTCCAGTAATTTCCTAACCTGGAGTTGGCAACCCTATCTTCTTCCCTTTATCTGCCGCTCTGACTTCAGCTTTCCATTGCCTTCCCCCTCTTCCTAGGAAAAGGACAGAAGTGCCTTTTACTGACAGAATCAGCTCTGCTGGCTAGCAATAGTCACTCAGGCAGGAAAGAGGACTCAAGCAATGGGACACAAGTACTCTTGATTGATAGTTTGATGGGCCAAAAGTTGCTGCACCACAGTTCCACTCAATGAAGGAGCTCAGATCAGCCAAGACAAAAGCGGTTTCATCATAAAGTATCTCCAGAAGATACAAAAATATATTTTAAAAAAAACCTTAAAATGTTAGCATCGATTACCCAGGAGAAAATAGCTGCTTCATGGCAGCTGCCCTCCCCAGGTTCCACCCCCAAATCTTGTTGCTGGCAAACCTACTGTGACAAGTGGGGTGGAAGAACTCCTGTCTGAAGAGGTTTTGAGTCTAATATTTGAGTCTAATATTCTGATGCTAGAAAAGAGATCCTTGCCTGATGCCCTAATGAAACACATGTAGGAGCTTTCCATTCCTTGTAAGTCTTCGTAGGTTAGCTTTGGTCACAGATCTTATCATGGATAATATACAGCATGGATGTATTTAAGTAGTTTCTTTGTGTACTGCCTACTTGTACTGCAAGTACAAAGTCATTCAATGCATTGTGTATGCTGAGTAGGACTCAGCACCTCTCATTTGCTTTAAATGTTGTTTTATAAAATCATTACACCAATTTATAGATTACTGTACCTGCAAAAAAAAAAAAAAAATCCCCTACACCTCAAAAGCAAGAAGGAATTTGCAATGTTACCTCAGATTTTCTTGATGAAAATATTAGCACTACTAGAAAAGGCAGACATTCTTCACAGATGGTTACTCAGAAGTAAGGCATAGAAAATTGACTGTAAAGCTTCTGCATTTACACTGTTTATAAAAAAGCCCCAACATGTGTTCACTTTAAAAATGTACTTTGTTCAGATGCATAAGATTTTTTTTAAAAAAAATAGGGGTATCTTCACAGAACCTCACATGCAAACAATTTAATGTACACAGAAATTATAGACCAGGGGTGGCCAAACTTGCTTAACATAAGATCCACACAGAATAAACATCAGATGTTCAAGAGAAGAATTGCAGATTTATACCCCGCCCTTCTCTCTCAATCAGAGACTCAGAGCAGCTTACAATCTCCTATATCTTCTCTTCCCCACAACAGACACCCTGTGAGGTGGGTGGGGCTGAGAGGGCTCTCACAGCAGCTGCCCTTTCAAGGACAACCTCTGCCAGAGCTATGGCTAACCCAAGGCCATTCCAGCAGGTGCAAGTGGAGAACTGGGAATCAAACCCGGTTCTGCCAGATAAGAGTCCATGCACTTAACCACTACACCAACCACTTAACGCATTTAACCACTACACCAAACTGGCTCTCCAGAAAGAAGGAAGCAAAGAAGGAAGCAAAGAAGGAAGGAATGAAGGGAGGAAGGGAGGGAGGGAAGGGAGGAGAGGTGGAAAGAAAGCAACTTTAACTTTAAATGCATTTTCCAAGCCACTGACAAATGCCTTCCTTAAGCCAGCTGATGGGGAAGTGGGTGCTTTGAGAGCCACACAATATGTGTGAAAGAGCCACATGTGGGGCATCTTGGCCATCCCTGTTATAGATTACCCCACTCAGCAAAATAGCTGCACAGTGAGGGTGCACAAGGGAGAAGAGAAAGAACTCAGTTCTTTTCCTTTCTGTCTAAACCAGGCAGGACAGAAGCAATGCTTTTGATATACTGAAAAAGGTGCAGATTGCCTCCTCCCAACAGGTTCACCAATGTCTGGAACAATATTTTAAATCTCTGCATGGTTAGAAGAAAAAAGGAAAGGAAAGGAAAAAGAGCTTGTTCCTCTCATTTTCTCTACAGCTGAAGCTAACAGCTTGGAGTGGGCAGATGAAAAGCAATCTTTATTCCTCTCCTTTCCCCAAACTGACAGCTTGCACTGTGGATAATAGGAGTGATCTCCTCCTTTCCTCTATAGCCCAATTTGGCATCTTGGGGTGGGCAGAAGAGAAAGCAAATTAGGTGGACTAGGGATGGGCACAAACCTCATCATAAACCTATCACCAGCGGCGTCACTAGGGCGGGGCCAAGGGGGCCATCGGCCCTCCCCCAGAGCATTCTCATTGGCCCCAGGCACTGACCCATGACCCCCCCCCCAACAGGAAGGGGCTGGCCCTGGGACTAGAACGCTGCTGCTGTGTGTGGGCTGGCCGGGATTCTGAAACCGGGGCCGCGCTGCCGCCGGATCAGCTAAAAGCGTGTGGGTGAGTGGGGGAAACTTAAATGCTGCAAAACTGGTATCTTGGATTACGGGGGCTGGTCATGTGACCAGAGGGTGGATGAGGGAGGGGCCATGTGAAGTGGGCAGGGTTGTGTGCGGAGGGGGTGACGCAGCCCTCCAAAAGGGGTGATGCCCAATGGGGGGGGGTGACTTGAATCAGTTACACCCCAGGGTGCAACCCACCATAGTGACGCCTCTGCCTATCACATAAACAGAACTGGTTTTTAGAGGTTTCTGTTTGACACTAGCTTCAGCCCCAGGGCAGAGAGTTGAAATTGGAAGAAAGCCCTGCTGCGAAGAGGAATGTTAGAAGGCGAAAGGTGAGGGCGAAATCGGTGCTAGTCTCACCATTTGTGAACTAGAGATTCATGCCCATCCCTATCCATGACTAGGGGTGTGCAAAATATATATATACGGAATACCATGTATTTCCTATTACCGTACTCGGAATAGCCGCATATACGGTAGATGCCCGGCTATTTCCGAATATACGGCCCCATTATACCCTATGGGCCATTGAAATCAATGGCAAAATAGGGTATATTGGAAGCTGCCTGGAGGGGAGGAAGTTTGAGGGAGAGCCCCCAAATTTGCAGGGAACCTTCGAGGGACTCTCCCCTACAAACCCTCCAAGTCCCAAAAATTGGGCCAGGGGGTCCCATTTCAAGGGCACCCAAAGAGGGTGCCTCTATCCCACCATTATACCCTATGGGCCATTGAAATCAATGACAATGTAGGGCATAATTAGAGGCTACTGGGGGGCAGGGGGTTTGAGGGAGAGCCCCAAAAACTGCAGGGAATCCACAGAGAACTCTCCCCCATAAAACCCCCAAGTCCCAAAAAGGTTGGGACAGGGGGTCCCTGTCTTTGGGCTCCCCAAAAGGCCCATTCCCACCAATGATGGTGAAAGCCCAATTAGCCACTTCCTCCACTATAATTGCTGTGGGGAAAGTGGCTCTGGCCAGAGGGGGGGTTTGAGGGTGAGGCCCCAAAACTGCAGGGCAGCTTCAGGGGACTCCCCAGCATGAAACCCCCCTGGCCCAAAAAGCCTACACCTATCTGTGGGCACCCCAAAAGGAATACTGCTCCCAATGGTGAGAAAAAACCAATTAGAGCCACTTCCTCACTGTAATTGTCGTGGGAAAAGTGGTTCTGGGGAGCAGGAGGTTTTGAGGAGAGCCCCCCAAACTGTTGTGCACTTCAGAGCACTGCCCCACACAAAACGCACAAAGCCAAAAAGAAATTGGACCAGGGGGGTCCAATTCCTGGGGCACCCAAAGCCAAACCTAACTTCACACCAGATAATCTCTGGACCCAAGAGATTAATAAGGACCCAAAAGCACTACATCCCTCTATCTACTCTATGAACGCTGCAGGCCTGGAACCAATATAAACCCAGTTGCCAACATCACTGCCACACAAAACACATTCTGCTCAAGGTCTTCTCTGCAGACCTGGCTGCAGCAAATCTAGATGCCAGCTCTCCAGCCCTGCCCCAAACAATACGGGGAGTGCTGGCCAAGCACAACAAGCCTGCTGGCTCTGGGTCTCTCACCCAGGTGCCAGCTTCCCTGCCACAGAACACACAATCTACAGATGCCAGCTCTCCAGCCCTGCCCCAAACAACATGGGGAGAGCGGGCCAAGCACAACAAGCCTGCTGGTTCTGGGTCTCTCACCCAGGTGCCAGCTTCCCCAAAAAAAAACCAGAACCAGGAAAAGGGACAACAGGAGAAGGCCAAGAAACTCAACTGTTTAAAAAGTGGCCTTTTAAACAATGAAAATTAGGCCAAACAGCACCCCTCCCCCCAAGAACCAGAACCAGAAGAGAAAAGGAACAACAGCAGCACAACACAGCAGCAACAAATCAAACACAGAATCCTTTTAAAACAGTAAAAAACTTAACTTTTAACACTACAGGAACTTTACCAACCCCTCCCCCCCAAAAAACCCCTTCACTCTAACCCCAAGAAATCCAAGCCACCCAAATCAAGAAAAGTAAAAGGACACTGCACTTTTAAAAGTCCTCTCACTAAAGTAAGATACGGGCAAATTGGCAAACCCCCTACCCCAGGCCCCCACCCCCAGCAGAACCCCCTAACCCCAAATAAGCTACCCAGTACTCTCCCACCCAAATCTGGATAAGTAAAAGGACTCTGAGGCTTAAAAAGTCCTTTTACTAACTAAAATAAAAAGAACACCAAGACTGTCTTACCTTAGACGTCTTCTCTTCTCAAGGCAGGTCAGGAAAGGCTGTGAGAGAGCAGCAGCAACTGAGGCCAAGGGCCAGTGCAGCACAATCTCTCTCTCACACCAACACAAAACACAACAGCAATGGAATGGAATGGAGTCCAGCCAGGCAGACTCTGACCCTACACAGAGCAGTTTCAAAAAATAACGCTGCTCTGTGATTGGCCAGAGAACACAGTTTACTTGGATACCCAAGTAAATAAAAGAACAAAAGAACAACAATGTAGCTGATGGCTGAGGGATTAGCCCAGCCATCAACTATATAAAAGCCCTTCAAAGCATGCATTTGCAATGCATTTTGCAAATGCATGCTTTGGATTGGCTGCTGGGGCTCCTCTTCTTCTCCTCCTCCCTCCCTGATCCCAGGGAGTCTATGGGAGAGGCAGGAAAAGGTTTCCAAAGGCGGGAAAGGAAGCAAGCAGCTCCCCTGAGGCTGCAGAAGCTCCTTTCCCACCTTTTCCATTACGTATATTTGGTGCCGTATACTTCCGAATCAGGGGTGATTCGGTGGTCTATGTGGTTCAGCTGAACCGAATGCACACCCCTATCCATGACCCTCCCACAACCCAACATGTGTTTTCTCTTTTGTGAAGTGAAGCAGAAGAGATCACTGAAATGGCTTGCATCTTACAGGCTGAAATGGATGCAAGTCATTTCAGTCGTCCCTTTTACTCCCCATCCCGGCTTCCAAGGGTTCCTTTTAAATAGCTTTTGTAAGCAGACTGGACATGATCTCAATGTGTTGCTGTCAAAAGAATGTTTCTTAGTTTTCCATACACAGATACAAAGTCATTACTATGCTTTATGAGCAGCAATAAGATAAACAATTATCATTAATGAAAAATTGTTAAACCAATCTGGAGATCTGAAAGTATTTAAAACAATTGTGAAGCTGTATACATATATACAACACATAGATCCCAAAACAAAATCCATGTTAAAATATTTTACTAAAAGTAGCCAAAGTAACAGAAAACAGTGTGCAAGCTTTGGGTTCTCATGCTATTTGCGTTATTTTGGTTGGTCTTCTTGAAGGTACCGCATGGTTTGGAGGTTTTTTTTTTGGGGGGGGGGATTTTGGACCTATGTGGCTACCTGCAACTGCTGTTCTTACTAATCATACTGGTGGATTTCAAATTTGCAAGGTGCTCATAACACATCCACATTGTGCAATTTTATAGGGTTGCCAACTCCCAGTTGGGAAATTCCTTGTGATTTGGGGGTAGAAAGGGGAGGGATGTCAGTGAGTTGTAATGCCATAGAGTTCACTTTCCCAAAACATGTATATTCTCCAAGAGAGGTTGATATTTGTAGTATGGAATTCAGTTGTAATTCCAAAACTTTTCCAGACCTTAATACAAGGCCTAGACTCCTTTGAATTTGATCCTTATTTGAAGTCAGTTTTACATTTCTCTTTATAGCTGTGTGTTCTTGCCTACCCGTTGCAATTCTCACTTCAAAGGTTACCTTTGTAAATAGGAAAGTGTAAACAGTAGGAAGAGTTTATTAAATGCAGGAAAAAATGGATTTTACCTTACCACCAATTCAACAATATAATTGGTATTACAATATAAAGACAATCAGAATATAAATTCAATTTAAGTATTAGAGCTGTTAGGAGAATTTGCAATGCTATTGGAATTATGACAATATAAGGTGTTTTCCAATGGGGAGGCTACAGTGGAAAAGAAGCAAAATCATTCCTCCTCCCATCAGAAGAGCTGCACTTATGATAGGAGAGGTATTCAGGATACAACTCTGATTTTTAATTTTATTTCCTTAGTTGAAGAAAGAATTACACAGCCAGGAAAGCTGCAGCGGCACAAGGTATACATCCTGGCTCCCAGAGCAATTAAGTATGTCATAAAATCTTGCGCAAATATCCCAGGTGTAGAAAAGTGAAAAAAGAAAGAGCACATGCACATACAAACAACACAGTAATAAACACTTCTCAAACATAGTTTCACAAAGTATTTGTGCTTTTAGCACAGTGTCATGTACAGTATGTGAATCTAGGTGTTACCAAATGGGTTTCCTGCCTGGCTCATTGGAGCCTGAAGGACTGAGCTTGGGGACTTAGGAACAATGGGCAGTGGAATCCAAATCCTAACTGCCCTGCTCCAATCATGGGCCCCCTGCTGGGTTGAATGACCCAATTATGTGCTAGCGCGGGAACCCAGTGTTGTATATAGTTGGCCCAGCAGGCCCCGTTCGCCAGTTCAGTTAGTGCAGTCACCTACCATGCTGTACTCAATAAAGAGCTTGTTATCACTACCACCTTGCCTCTTCAATGCCTAAGAACCCTCTATATTATACTGGCAATGAGGATGCAATCCTGGTAGGCGATCCAGCAACCGGCACCGCACCGCATCTCGCAGCAGCTGCTTCCAGCTCTGCACGTCGCACTGCCAATGATGAGAATGGTTTCCAAGCCAAGGCCAGAAGATGAGCAATGATCAAGCATCCAATGTCTCCGTGCCTCCTGCCGACCATCCACTGACAGCCCCCCACATGGCCGGCCAGCCTGGCCCACAGGGGTTCATCAAGAGTTCAACTCCGAGCAACTGGAGCAGTGGGAGAGATGGGAAAAGAGGCTGAATTACTTCATTTTATACCATAAAATCACAGATGAAGAACAGCAGAAGCACCTACTGCTCAGCTACTGTGGCGAGAACACACTCCAGCTGGTGGAGAGTTTGCTCTCACCAAGGATGCTCTGCGAAGTCACCTACAAGGCCATCGTGGAAAAGCTGACTGATAATTTCTCACCCCGGCCAACCCATATGACCCAGCATATTGAGTTCTACAAGCAGAACCAGAAGGCAAGAGAAGTGGTCACTACCTTCCTCACAGAGCTCCACTGCCTTGCTCGTGAGTGCGCATTCATGAGTCTGGAAGAGGCCTTGCTAGACTATTTTGTAATGGGCCTCCATGATGAACGAATGCAGGTGAAGCTGGTGGTCAAGAAGACCCTTACCTTGGAGGAATCTGTGAGTGAAGCTGCAGCCAACGAGAAGTTGCACAAGGAGCGATACTCCACCAGGGCACACCAGGTCACCTGCAGATCCAACCTAGATGACTCCGAAGATGACGACAGCTTCAAGAAGCACCAGGCCAGCCCAAAGTGCCAGCAGCCATGTGCAACAGAGATGACATCAATCAGAGGCTGTGCCAGTTGTGGAAACGCTCATGAATGATGCTCCTGCAAATACCGCAATGCCATTTGCCACACATGGCAATGTCACCACGCCAAGGCCAAGGGAGGTCCATACAGCAGAAAAATGGCTGCTGCCATGAGGTCGAATTTGTGGAGGACATTCAGGCACTCACCACAGTGGGGGACCAGGTATGCCAGTTTCCCATGCCTTCCCCTGATAAGTTCAAGGTGACTCTGCTTATTGAAGGCAAGCCCTGCAATATGGTGGTAGATTCCAGGGAGGGCCAGACAGTCATCTCAGCCCACACATTCAGACAATTGTGCCTTGGGGAGAATCCTGGCTACTTCCTTTCCCTTTTATGGTTCATGACTTCCAGAAATGGGAGGTCACAGTGCTGGGTGTGGGGGCGGTCCACGTAAAATGTGGGCAGTTCTCCGGCAAGCTACCCCTAATTGTGGTGAAGTGGAATCTATGTAATCTACTGGGATGGTCTTGGTTCAAGGCCCTGGGAATCTGGGTAATGGAGATGCATCAAGTCTTCTAGAGGCAGGACTTCCAGAGCGTGTGTGAAGAGTTCCCCGCCATTTTCGATGGGATGCTGAGAACCTACACAGGAGCTCCAGTAACCCTGGACCTGAACCCTGATCTGCAGCCAATACAGTTGAAGGCCAGGTGAGTGCCTCTGGCACTAAGACCAAAATTCGAAGAAGAGCTAGACTGCCTAATGGCCCAAGGGGTTCAAGAGCCAGTTGCAAATGCAAAATGGGAGACCCCTATTGTAACCCTGGTTAAACCTAATGGCAGCGTCCACATTTGTGCAGACTACAAATGCACAATCATTTGTGCGAGGGCATGCATGTTTCCCGTAGTCGGAAGCAAAAATTTTTGGGAAGCTGGATTGGCTCTGGCTTATCAACAGCTTCCCATGGACGCTGCCACGGCAGAGGCCCAAACCATCGTAATGCACAGGGGGGCCTTCCGGGTCAAGTGGCTGCAGTTTGGGGTCAGCGTGGCCCTGGGGATCTTCCAGAACTTAATGGACTCTCTCTTAAATGGTATTCCTGGGGTCCAACCATTCTTCAATGATGTACAGGTCACCGCAGCGACCAAAGAGTTCACCCTTTGCCTCCAGGCCATGCTACAGTGTTTCAATGGGGTGGGCCTCAAGGTCAAAAGGGAGAAGTAAGTATTGGGGGTTTCCACTATTGATTTCTTTTGTTACACGGTGGACACAGACAGAATTCATCCAGCCAAGAACAAAATTAGGGCCATTTGCGAGGTGCCGACCCCCACAAACAAAGCAGAATTACAAGCATTTTTGGGCCTCCTAAATTTCTACCATGCCATCCTTCCCCACAAGGTGGTAGTAGTGGAGCCCTTACAGAGGCTTCTTGATTTAAGGGCTCCATGGATTTGGGATTGCTGGCAAGCCGCTGCTTTTCAGGCAGCAAAAGATATATTGACTTCAAATAGGTTGCTGCTGAACTTCGACGAGTGGCTGCCTGTCATTCTGGCCTGCAACACAATATTGGCCAATATGCTACCGGACGGATGGGAGGTTTCTGGTAGCCAGTTTGGTGTAGTGGTTAAGTGTGTGGACTCTTATCTGGGAGAACTGGGTTTGATTCCCCACTCCTCCACTTGCACCTGCTGGAATGGCCTTGGGTCAGCCATAGCTCTGGCAGAGGTTGTCCTTGAAAGGGCAGCTGCTGTGAGAGCCCTCTCAGCCCCACCCACCTCACAGGGTGCCTGTTGTGGGGAAGGAAGGTAAAGGAGATTGTGAGCCACTCTGAGACTCTTCGGAGTGGAGGGTGGGATATAAATCCAATATCTTCATCTTCATATCTTCTACTATTCACGGACCTTGCAAAAACCTGAGTGCAATTACACACAGATTGATAAGGCAATTGTGGCAGGGGTGTAAAAAGTCCATGATTATCTGTATGGCCGGCCCTTCACTATCCAGATGGACCACAAGCCCTTTCTGGGTCTGTTTGCCCCCGACTGCCAAACTTCACAAATGTTCTCTTTGCGGGTCTTGCGGTGGTCTGTTTTCCTCGTGGAGTACCAGTATGACCTCCATTACCACCTGGGAAAGGCTATGGGCCATGCCGACGCCCTGAGTCACCTGGCCCTTACTTCAATGGACTCTGATCTGGCCCTGGCATAACTGATCATGGCCTTGGTCTCCCTGCCAGACCACGTGGTGCGTGCCAAGGACATTACCCGCTTCTCCAGGAAGGACAAAATCCATTCCCATATTTTGGACAGGGTGTGAAGGGGATGGCCCATGGGCTGGGTGGGGTCAGAATTTGCTGCTTTTGTGTCCCACAGGGATGAATTGTCTGTGCATAAAGGGTGTCTGTTGTGGGGAAACAGGGTGGTGGTGCCCCCGGTGCTGTACAAAACCTATCCGGGAATCATGCTCATGAAGCCATTGGCTCGCAGCTATGTATGGTGGCTGGGAACAGATGATGCTATTGAGTCCTTGGTTGTCCAATGTCAACCATGCCAGGAGACCTGTCCAGCTCTGCCTCGAGCCTCAGCCCAACAGTGGGAGTCCACATGCAACTCCTGGTTCCACCTGCACCTTGACTTCGGGGAGCCCTTCCAGGGACAAATATTTTTCCTCATAGTGTACTCCTACTCAAAGTGGCTCGGATCATAACCATAGCTTTACATCTTCTCAGGCCACATTAGGGGCCCTCCACAAGGTTTTCACAACCCACGGCCTGCCCGACACACTGGTATCCAATAATGGGATGGCCTTCACCTTGGCCAAGTTCCAGGATTTCTGCAACCAAAACCTAATTAAACACATGAGGTTGGCCCCCTCCCACCCAGCCACCAATGGCCAAGTTGAACGGATGGTGCAGGCGACTAAGGAAATGCTCCACTGCATCATCTATGGGGACTGGGAGGCCCACCTTGCAGAGTGCCTATTGGCACAGCATACCATCCCCGGTACAGTCACCAGCTGCAGCCCGGCTGAGCTTCTCACAGGCCAGCAGGTGACAACCTTGCTAGAGCGCATGAGCACGGCCCACGGCCCAAACCTACAAGAGGTTCCCAAGGTGGTCTGGGCTTCCCGAGGGTTCAACACAGGGGACTTGGTGTTCACTAAGAACTTTGGTGGGGGGGCAGCTTGGATACCGGCCCAGGTTTCCAGGATGCTAGGGGCAGTCATGTACGAGATCACCTCGGAGGATGGGTTTACATGGACAGCACATAGACCAATTGTGGTCATGTGAGGGGCCAGAGGGGGAAGCGACCCACCAGAAGCATCAGTTTCGAGCAGCCTGGAATCCACTGAAGCTGAGGCCCCATTCCTGCTTCCCCATCATCACCTGAAACCTCTGGAAAACCAGAGCCATCGTATATGCCCGAGACCTCCAAGGCCTTGGAACTACCCACTGAAGTACGAGCATCACCAGAACCGCAGCCAGCTGCACTGGAAGCCGCAACTGACCCACAGCTTACTCCAGCATTCCGGAGGTCGACTCAAGAGCATTGCAAACCTGCCTATCTACAGGACTGTGATTGCTAAGGCTTGTGAACTGGGGGGGGGGGATGTTTTGTATGTGAATCAAGGTGTTACCAAATGGATTTCCTGCTTGGCTCATTGGAGCCTGAAGGATTGAGCTACCTCAGTTTTGTAAAGAACAGAATTCTCTATGATTTTAACAGACCATGTGACATGCATTGAGTTGTTCCAGTATCACTATAATATAACTGTGATGAATTATTTTTTTAAAAAATCCAGGCAAGAACTACCTGTTTCCATCAAACTAAACATCTGATTGAAATGATACCAGGTATCTTCATTACCCCACAGATGTATTGCTTTTTTAAAAATCAGACAAGAAATATCTGTGTATATAAAAACAGAACACCAAAAAGATCCCAAGAAGTAGAAAGATGTTACATCGACTATATAGGATTCAATACCATGCTGGCACATAGGGAGTCTTTTGGCTTCTGCAGTTTGCTTTGGGCAAACAGCTCTGTATTGGAATATTCAGTTGGAACCCATACTCTAAACGTACAATTGTAAGGTAACCACAGGACAATAAATTTCAAGAGTCATCTGCATCCCAGTTATATCATGAGGTTGTTTTCAGCCACAGTAAAATCTGGATGCCGGTCTTAGAACAAAGAACAGGGCTATAGCTGGAACATTCCTCCAAGCATTTATCTTCCTCTGGGATCAGAAATTATATTAGCTCTTCCTATTATGTCCAACAGATGGCTAAGCTGCAGTGAATGGAAAGAGGCACTGCTTAGGATTCAAGCCATTTGGAACTTGAGGACCATATCACATTAAATCAATACTTACTGCTCTGCCTCTCTTTACTTTCTGAACTCTCTGATTTACTTTGAGCTTTACTATGGTCTCAGCCAGCTCTAAACTCTTTGGATAAACAGACACATATTGTATCTGAAAATAAAATAACAGGATGGATACTGATTCTGGGCAGGCAATTTGCACTTCTAACATTTACGAAGCTGCTGCACACACTGATTAAATCTATTTACAAATTTAACCAATGGCTGTACACTTGTGTGCATTCTTCCATGCAGATCCAAAAACATGGCTAAAACTTTTTTGCCATCAGTAGAAGAAGCGGTTTTGTTCCTGCTTAAAAAAGAATGGCATGCTTTTTATATAATTATCTTTTCCTTCATGAGAACTCATTATTTGTATTTTTGGAAAGCATTATTGAATAAAAGGGTTGGAAGGTAAAGAAAAATGATTGGCTTGCTCCCTATATAAAAGTGAATGGCAACACTGGGTGGTTTCTTCATGAAGTCTCTGTGCTTGTACTTATGGAGAGTGTTTAGCCATAAATGAAACAGAAGGTTTTGTACTTGCTTATAAAAGGATACTGGCTTGCTCCTTATCACAGACCAACAAGAGGAAGATATTCAGACTTCTGATGAAGTGGCAACATGAAACGAGTCTACAACTAGTTACTCATTAGAATGAACTCTGTTGAAAATGCTGTACTATGATACAAGAAGGAACTCTGTTGAAAAGGTCATATAACTTTGTGGTTGTAATTGTTAATTCTTTGTGTGAATGACTGTTGTGAAATGTATAAGTAGATTTATTACAAAGTTATAGTAGCCCATATATCACAGTTATGCTTTTGTATTCAGTATGATATTCACAGTGTGATCCTGTTTATTGTCTTTAACCTCCAGGTGATGGCTGGAGATCTCCTGGGATTACAGGATCTGCAGGTGACAGAAAAAATGTTCCTTTGATAAAAATGGCCACTTTGGAAAGCGGACTCTATGGACCCATGTCACTCTACTCCCCAAACCGTGCCCTTCTCAGGCTCCATGCCCCAAAAACTTGAAGTCAAGCTCTATTCACAAACTTCAGAATTAACATGCAAGAGTAAGGCCATTTAATATATCAAATAATAAAGCCCAAAGCTGAGAAATTCCTTCCCCCAGCAGCCAGCCCAGAAACTTTAATTTTGATCTATAACACAAGGAAAAGACAAACACAAACAGTGGCTCAAAGCCAACTGAATGTTATTATAAAGGAGTTTCCAGCTGCCTGAAACAAAACTTTGTTGGTCTTAATTTAAAGGTGCCCATGACTGCTCAGCAATTTCATTGAATGCCCAAGAGTTCTTGTATTGTGAGAAAGGGAGAAAAGTACTTCTTTCTCTACTTTCTCCATCCCATGCATAATCTTGTAAACCTCTATCATGTCACCTCACAGTCGACGTTTCTCCAAGCTAAAGAGCCCCGAGCGTTTTAACCTTTCTTCATAGGGAAAGTGTTCCAAACCTTTAATCATTCTAGTTGCCCTTTTCTGGACTTTTTCCAATGCTATAATATCCTTTTGGAGGTGCGGTGACCAAAATTGTACACAGCAATTGCCTTGCCAAAACCCATTAGTCCAATATTCTGTTTCCATAGTAACCAAGCAGATGCCCCACGTACTTACAATAGGGGTCCCAAATCCCCCGGTAGGCCTGGAGACTCCCGATTTGGAGCCTCCTCCCCCCGCTGGCCATAAAAGGGAAAGCGGGGGGGGGAGGGGAGGAGGAGAACGGCAGCCCTTCGCACCCAGCCCCGATCGCAGCAGCCAGAGCTCTTCCGTTTTCTCAGGCTGCTTCCCGCCCCCAGTCAGCTGGCCGGTGAAGGGAGGGGAGCCCAGCCACGCCCCCAAAGGACCATGTGCCTTTGCACCTCCGGAGGTGAGTGAGTTCTGTCTCCTGCATCAGATTTCCCAGAAAGGGGGGGGCGGGGGGGAGGGGGGTGGAGAGGGAAACGTCTTCTCATAGGGTATAATGGGGAATTGATCTGGAGGTTTCGGGGGCTCTGGGGGAGCTGTTTTTTGAGGTAGAGGCACCAAATTTTCAATATAGTATCTAGTGCCTCTCCCCAAAGTATCCCCCAAATTTCAAAACGATTGGACCAGGGGGTCCAATTCTATGAGCCCCAAAAGAAGGTGCCCTTATCCTTCATTATTTCCTATGGAAGGAAGACATTTAAAAAGGTGTGCTGTCCCTTTAAATGTGATGGCCAGAACTCTCTTGGAGTTCAATTATGCTTGTCACACTCTTGTTCCTGGCTCCGCCCCAAAGTCTCCTGGCTCCACCCCCAAAGTCTCCTGGCTCCACCCCCAAAGTCCCCAGATATTTCTTGAATTGGACTTGGCAACCCTAACTTACAAGTAGGTATAAAATTCAGAGTCATCCTGTCTTTATACCCTCCATCTGCTCTTCAGAAGCATGTAGCTTTTGTACACAATAACTAACCAACCACAAGAATGGTTAACTACTCAAGGAAGAAAAGAAATGAAATTGTGTGATTAACGCCCCCCCCCCCAAAAAAAAACCTTAATCAATGTCTGTTTAAAAAATAAAATTGAAGGTAATGTACATTATGACAAAATTATGTGAGCTTATCTACTAACTAATTGAGAGCCAGTTTGGTATAGTGGTTAAGTGCGCAGACTTTTATCTGGGAGAACCGGGTTTGATTCCCCACTCCTCCCCTTGCAGCTGCTGGAATGACCTTGGATTAGCCATAGCTCTCACAGACCTGTCCTTGAAAGGGCAACTTCTGTGAAAGCTCTTTCAGCCCCACCTACCTCACAGGATGTCTGTTGCAGGGGAGGAAGGTAAAGAAGATTGTGGCGCTTTGAGACTCTGAGATTCAGAGTGAAGGGTGGGGTAAAAATTCAATATCTTCTTCTTCTTCCTCCTCCTAAGGATTTTTATGTGCTATGGAAGGTGGATTTAATTAGTTCTCCTTGCCAATTTCCCAGTTCTCTCTGTCTCTGAGATGTACACAGCAGCTTTTCACCATGGGAAATATAAACAGGTAACAAAGGGTTATTTGCATGTTCTTTTCCATGGGGTAAACTGTAGCTTCAGAAGATAATTTCAATAGGTAAAAATAGTGTAGGGAGAAAAGAGTATCCTTAACATTGCAGTAAAAATCTCCTTTATGGCTCCCTGTCCAAAGACTGTTAATCTTTTTTAAAACAACATGGTAGATCCAATCACCGATACATACCTAGCATATCTAGTTGTGCCTTCAGTGAGAGAGAGAATGCTGTGGTATTTTCCTAAAAGTAATATTTTCTAAAGCACATTTCTCATTCAGTGTTTTTGTAAAATACAACTATTCACTGGAAAACCATACATTTTTGTCAAGATAGAAATCTGCAACCTATGTAAAATCTATGTAATTTAAGTTGCTTGTGATTAGCAACCAGACAACTGATGTAATTTTCAATCACAGAGTTCATGGTATAAAAATTTCCCTGTAGTAACTTTTTTCATCAGCTTTTTTATTGACCCTGTGATCTTCAAGCAATTTTTTTTTGCAGTGATAATGTTTACTTCCTAATCTCTTAGTTATCGAAAGTTACACAGATGCAATTTCACTTGTGCCACTGAATGTAGTTCTATGTTAGATGGAAGTAGTATTTCAAGCCATTCGTTTTCTAAGCAAATCAAGGCATAAAGGACTAATCTGTTGGATTCTGACAGGGACACAAACTACCAGCAGAATGCAATCACATTCTGCCTAAAAATGAGAACAGCTGTACTAAACATATGGAGCTACCATGGAAGAAAAGCGGCTGGGTTTGTGGAGTGAGACCCTAATCAAAGTGATTGATGCTGGATATGAGGCACAAATTCAGCAGAAATCCCTCCTGAATGAAGACACTTGAGATAAATACAAAATGCTCAAATAAATGGGACAGCCTGCAACACCTGCAATACCCCAAGGATAAATGTTAATATTCTTTTCAGTTATGTTTGCTATGAATCATTTTATTTCACCACTAAATATTTAAACACAGAAAGAACAATGGTGGCCACTGGCCCTGCATTCATCCAAAAAGCCACTGTACTGGGAGAGCTGATAGTTAATCATTAAGCAAAAGTTAAAATAGTTGCAGCTGTTCAGCAGATATTCACTTATGCATTTGTGGTAGAAGTAGAAAGGAAGTTTAATTCTGTACCGCAATGAAAGAAAGGTTCAGCTAATTATTTTGATGTAGGATGGAATTTCATTCTTCAGTCCTTTTGTCTGGGGTCAGGGCTTTTTTTCACTAGAACAGAGTTCCAGAACCTCTTTGTGAAAACAAAATTAAAAAAAAAAATGTTTAAATGTTCATGAGGGGCACTTGAGAGTTCCAGCACCTTTTTTTCCAGAAAAAAAGCCCTAATTACCTAATATGCTACTAATTCTGCTTAACAAAATTTATTTATTTATTTATTTTGATTTATAGCCCGCCCTTTCCCTAATGGGCTCTGAGTGGGTAACAACAGTCAATAATACAAGGTTAGAATCAGATACATATAATAAAACAATATGCAATCTAAAAACAATATAACAGTGTAAAAACAAACTCCAATTCTGCAGTTGTGGTATCAGTTGCCTCTACTCCTTCCATATATCCCCCAGCTGGTATAAGATAAATGGGTCAACAGAATTATTTCATCGGAGTTCAAATTAGTTCAAGAACTTATAAGAAACTTAATTTTTACTGAAACCAGTAAGACATATAGCGTCTTAATTGCTCCCTCACAATATTTAATTACACACATTTCCTCAAGACAAGTTCTTATATTACCAGAGAAACACATGTATGCCTTACATAAGGCTGCTTCTTGACTTGTACCACTTTAGTATGGCTTGAAGCACAGAAGGAGGCATACACTAATTACTGTGCAAGATGATCACATTTTCCACCTACTCATTAAATATGTTGCTGGAATAACATGGGAAGCAGAGAATATACTAATATACAAAATATTCCTCATGTATACCTATTCAAATAGTATGTTAATGTCTGAGACAGACAAAAGCTGAGATAGATACTATTTTTAAAAGGAAATTTCTTCTTGTTGTTCTTGTTCTTATTATTACTACTGCTACTACCCCGTCAATAAAAAAACTCAGATGGTGCCCTATACATTTTCTACATTCTGGACTACCAGGGTTTCATACTGAGGGGGGGTGGGGAGGAAAGCTTACAAAGCATCTGTGGGGGAGGGAAGGGAAGGTGCCATCCAAATAACAGACTGTTGCATCCCTCAACCAAAGGCCTGGTGGAACATCTCCATCTTACAGGCCTGAAAGAACTGCATAAGGTCCCACAGGACCCTGATGTTATCTGGCATAGAGTTTCACCAGGTCGAGAACAACCAGACCTCCATAGGGCCAACTATCACCAGAGTGTTATTACCAGTAGAGCACAATGTTCTTTCAGAGACATACCAGAGGAGACAGTCCTGCAGATATGTTGGTCCCATTTCAAAACATTTTATGCCACTCTTCCATCCAATCAAGAGCCCCAGAAAATGATTTAATGTGAATCAGTAAATATAGAGCCTGAGCAAAGTGAAGTATATAATCACATAATTCCTCTCACATAAAAGTTAGCAGGTGAGGTTTAGGGAAATTTTCAGGAATTTTATTATGCAGCTGCACTTTCCATTGTATTAATGCAAGTCTATTTGTCTACAGAAAGAGAAAATCATACAGACATCAGAATTGAACAGCATAAGTCATAATTGATTGTCTAAAAGTTTCAATCTGTATTATTAAACAGCTTACACAATTTTCAGTTTAATTGAGAAAATATCTTGAAGTCTGATCACCAAAAAATAACAAAACTAGTCCCTGCAATACAATATAGATTAAAATCCACTAAGTTCTTTGTTATCTTTTCCCACACATTCCTGCTTTCTTTCACTTGAAGTGTAATGTAATTCTATCTCAAAAATATTCTAATTATATTCATTACTTCATGCAAATTAAGTGAGCTGTAAAATGTAACAAGCATATAAATACAAATTCAGTGCTAATGAGAAAACTGTTAATGATTTACTTTTTAATAAAAACACAGCATTAATGGATTAAGTAAAATAAACGGTATAAGTCCAAATAAATAAAATCTATGTAACCTATGGCCAGCAAAACTGAATACAGCCCATGTATTAAGATTTGTTAGAATCCTCCTGTTATTTAAGCATCAGGGAGGCATCAAAAACAGTATAGTGTAGTGGCTAGTATGTCAAGCTAGGATCTGAAAGACTCAGGTCCAAATCCTCGCTCTGCCAAAAGAGCTGGCTGGCTAACCTTGGGCCACTGACACCTCTTCAGCCAAACCTACCTCACAGGGCTTTTGAGTGGATAAAATAGAAAAAAAATGATCTAAGCTGTTCTAGTGTCATTTAAATATAATTTGTTGGCCAATCTTAACTTGTTTTATTTAGTCTTAATAAAGGCTTTATATTTTATATGAATGGAGGATATGGCTTGATGCTATTTGCACTTCTTGAGCTAAAGCAAAAGCTATCAAGGCCTGCTCAAAATTGAAACTGCATGTGCTAGGATGGTGGTATGCTCTATTCTTCAGGTTGGAAAATTCCTGGAGATTTGGGAGATGGACCCGGAGGAGAGCAGGGTTTGAGGAGGAGAGGGACCTCCACAGGGCATAACCTAGAATCAACCCTCCAGATCAGTCATTTTCTCCAGGACAACTGATCTCTGTAGTCTGGTGATCAGTTGTATTCCTAGGTCATCTCCAGGACCCGTCTGAAGGTCAGCAACCCTAGGTGGCATATCACTGCCCAAACATTGCTCCTAATGTTCAGGCAGGCTCCAAAGGCAGAACTTAGCAATTCTCTTTGGATCCAAGTGGATCCAAGACAGGTGATACTGCTGCAAGGGAAATACACTATGAAGCACATCATTCCACAGATTGGCCTTGATGCTGCCATGGTGGCAAGATAAACACCAGCAGCAGAATGTGGAATTAAATTGTGATTGTGGGATAGAATTTAGGGATTGCAGTCAGGGATACTTACATGGTGCTTGACAATTGTGAATAGAAAGCCATTTAAAAAAAAAAAAAAATTATATTAATCTGCTTGTCAATCCACTTGAAGCTGTTTGGCAGGTTGCTTCAACTATTCTTTCCTAACATAGCAGTACACACAACTGACACTTTGCACATGCATGTTCTAATGATGATGGGATCACATCTGAATGACAAAGTCAAACACTGTTAGACATATCAAACTGTTACATATGTTCATGATAAAATTTGTGGCACCCTGCTGAATTTAGCTTGGTAGATCAAAAGTTGTGCTGGCTAGAGTTGGAATAATTGGTACAATATATACAGTCATTAAATTAAGCAGCACATTTTGGCCAATCTATAGTTGAAGTGATTCCTGTTTTATTTGTCACTAATGTGTGTTGTTATGTTTAACAGCAACATATTCAAATTTAGAAAGAAACCAATAAGGGTTTTAAATAAGAAGAAAGAGAGAAGGAAAGAAAGAAAGAAAGAAAGAAAGAAAGAAAGAAAGAAAGAAAGAAAGAAAGAAAGAAAGAAAGAAAGAAAGAAAGAAAGAAAGAAAGAAAGAAAAATACACTAGGCCAGACATTAACTATCTGTGAATCAGTTCCCACCATGGGGTGATCGAGCACCTCAAGTAGTATACTGGGAAACTCAGAATATATTCCTAGAAACACTTTTCCCCCTGAGAATAAGCCCCACTGAATAAAATTGGACTTACTTCTGAGTAGTCATGCTTAGAATTGCTCCCACCACTGTTGCCATAGCAGTAAGATCTTCAAAGTTTTTATTCAGGTTTTTCTACTGTTTGCTTTATCAGTCTGCTTAAGCAAATTTATTACATTGTAATGCTCTCAGTGACTTACATACATTTGCAAACTTATAACAATTTGTGCAGAAATATCTGCATTAACAATTAGGAATGCCAGATCGGGGCTGGATATTTGGGAATGGAACCCGAAGACCTCTACAGCTTGTGGATCTGTTGTAATTCCAGCCTTTACCTGGAGATTAGCAACTTTAGTTAACATTAATATAGCTATCGATGATTAACTGGAGTCATAGTAGTTGGATAAAAACATTGTTTTCTAAATAAGTTCTTGCACTGACTTTTGAAGAAAAATTCATTCCTGCTCTATGACACAAATTTCCCATGCATAGCAAGAACAACAGCTGGTATAAGAGATAGGGTACAGGGTTCATTGTCTAGAGATCACAGTTACAGTTTACAAAAGACAAAGAAATGGGGAAAGCAATGAGGAACATTGTCTCCACTCTCAGCATGACAAATGAGGTCTGTAAAAGTATGCAGACTGCCATTCACCAAAACGAGATGATTTTGTTTGTCTGCTGTCGCAAAGGTAAAGAAACAATGGTAAAGTTATAATGGTAAAGCTGGACAAGTTGTGAAAATTATTACCAAGTTCAGAAACATAGAACATAGACTATTGCCCACCAAAGAAATAGACCCTCTAAAACATCTCTCTGGGCTTTAAGAGCAATGCCTGTATCTAATCACACCAGCAGGGATTTGAACTATATGCACTAAGGGAAAAATTAGGCTACATGTTTCTTCAGCTGTACAGATACAGCACAGTATTCTTATTATGCACAAAGTCATAAGGTTTTCATGGTGTTGAGGCTTAAAATTAATGTCCACTGAATATATCCTTATGTGGTAGGGAGGGAGCTGGTCTCAGCACCAGTAAAAAATGATTCATTGCCCATGATGCGTGGTGCTTTAATGCAAGAACCTATAAATTGAAACCAACAAACTGCAGTTTTTTCATGGATTTGAGCCATTAGACTGTAAAGAAAATCTAAAGCTATTTTGTATATGAGATAAAATAGGAACATGAGAAAACCATATGAGGCAATTTTATGATAATCTTTGATGACCAATCAAAGTGAAAAAGTGAATATGAGCAATTTCTCCATATTGCAATAATGCTCAGTGAATATGGAGAAATTAAATAAATGTATGTATAAGCTCAGATTCAACTAGATCAGAGGCATCAAACATGCAGCTTGGGGGCTGAATCAGGCCCCCAGAGGGCTCCTATCAGACCCCTGAGCAACTGGCTGACATCTGCTTCCTTCTCTTCCTCCCTTCTGCATAACAGCTTGCTTTGCCAAGCTTGCTTAATTGCACAGGCGCTACAGAGCAAAACCTTTATTTTCTCCATTGGCTGAGGCTCCTTCCTTGGGGAGGAAGGG
This sequence comes from Heteronotia binoei, assembly GCF_032191835.1. Taxonomy (NCBI): domain Eukaryota; kingdom Metazoa; phylum Chordata; class Lepidosauria; order Squamata; family Gekkonidae; genus Heteronotia; species Heteronotia binoei. Next base: position 79,446,760 of record NC_083225.1, on the reverse strand, counting down.
GGGGGGAGAGAAGTTTGCTTTGCCAGGCTCTCTCAAATACACAGCAGAGCTACTGAGCCAAGCCTCTCTCCCTTTTATTGGCTGAGTTTTTATTGGCTCTCCCTTTTATTGGCTGAGGTTCCTCCCCCTCCTGGAGAGATACAAAGAAAGCACCTTTAAGACCAATAAGTATTAATGTTTTAAGCATGTTTTAAGTTTTGTTTTTTTTAAAAAAAATCTTTAATAGTGTTTTTTTGTGTCCTTTATAAAGTTTATATCTCTGCTACCTGACGTTACATTTTATGACACACATGGCCCGGTCCAACATGGTCTTATTTATGTCATATCTGGCCCTCAAAACAAATGAGTTTGACACCCCTGAACTAGATAGTTTTATATGTAAGTGGTTTTACCACAATTAACATGTGCTAGCTTTCAGTATCTTTAAAAAACAAGACTGTTAAACATTGGAATATGCTTAAGGAACACAATTCAAGTACATTTAAACATTTTAAATGCCAGTGACTTCAAAACAAATAATGTTCTCTTGGAGCAGATTGAGCAACAAGGCCTATTCATTCAAGTGGGGTGGGGCACAGAGAAAGAGACATATTGAACTTCCTTTTTTAAAAAAAAATGTTTGAGTTAAAATAATAAATCATTGCAAAACAGTATTCACAAAATACTTTCACTTAAGAAATCAATACATGTGAACTGAGGCAGTGCTGGGGTTTTTGCCACCCCAGGCTGCCCACACGGCTGCACTCCCCATCATGGGGGGTCTGAGCAAGGCTGTGTGGTTCCTTTCCTCTGCCCAGCTGCCAGGCGAGGGAAAGGGGCTGTGGGGCTGCTGTGTCTCACTCTGAGGCTGTCTCCGCTTGCAGGGGAGGCAGCCGGGAGTGAGGCAGTGCGGCTCTTTTCATCCACCTGGCTGTTGGGCAGGGGAAAGGGGCCATGGGGCTGCCATGCCTCATTCTGAGGCTGTCTTCCCCTGCAGGGGAGGCCATGGGGCTGCCATGCCTCTTCTGAGCCCAGCTAGAAAGCCCGTTTGGAGGAGAGCGGCGGGCAGTTCTGCTGCTCTCAGCTTCCGGGGTCTGCGACTGGGGAAGCTGAGAGTGGCGGAGGGTTGGGAGAGGGCACCTGAAGTCACCCTGTAGGTGATGTGGTGCCCGAGGTGGCTGCCTACCTCGCCAACTTCCATACGCCAGCCGTGCATACAAAACAAATAGCAAATAACAAGTCAGATTTTATCTTTGAAGAAGTACCTACTATGCAGCCACCAACTGCAAAATTCTGTTGTGGGGAAAAACTATGAAAACTGCACACAGCTCTTTATTAATATATGTATGACTTGCAAGGTTAGTTTTTAAAATAGTGAATTAATATAGTCCCATCTCAATCAGATATATTTATTTCCATTATATGCAACCAAGGCAAAAATAACTTTTAAAACTGTGTAAATTTAAGAGAGAAAATGGTGCAAAAAGAAAAACCCATGGGTTTGATTCATCAAGGGAACATGAAAATGAAATGGGAATTGGTGTGTTTTGCAAAATTTAATAGCATTGTTACATATTAGCTACAATAAAATACATTCCACAATTATCAGACTCAGTCTGGAAACCAGCAGGAGACTGGGGGCTGAGGAAGCAGAGGGGCAGCTGTCAGTGATGGTGTGATGTCATTCCTGGACTTTTCAACTTTTCTAGGAATCACCAGAAACTATGGTTTTAATCCAGAGAGGTATGATTTCACTTTCAAGGAAAATCCAGAAGTAATGTCACACTATTCACACAGAGACAATATTAGGACTGTTGTAAATATTGTAGAATACTACGAAAGACATCCAGAAAAAGAAGTAGCATTATTCTTTGCGGATGCAGAGAAAGCATTTGACAATTTAAACTGGGACTTTATGTTTGCAGTAATGGATAAGATGGAGCTTGGAGAAAGCTTTATAAGAATGATAAAAGCAATATATTCTGAACAAAGGGCAAGACTGTGTGTTAATGCAGATCTTACAGACGAAATGAAAATCAGCAAAGGTACTAGACAAGGCTGCCCGCTTTCACCATTGTTGTTTATAATGACTCTTGAAATTTTATTGATGCAGATTCAAGAAGAAAAAGATCTAGAAGGATTACAAATAAAAGGATATACCTATAAGTACAGAGCATTTGCTGATGACATAATGTTTATAAATGAAAACCCCATACAAGTTACACCTTTGTTGTTAATGAAAATACAAGAGTTTGGGGAGTTGGCAGGACTTTATATAAATAAAGAAAAATCCAAAATTTTGTGCAAGAATTTGCAAATAAATAGACAACAAGAATTACAAAGACTAACAGGCTGTGAAGTTACTTCTAAGGTAAAGTACCTAGGGGTAGGGATAACAATGAAAAATATTGATTTGTTTAAGAATAATTATGAGAAGTTATGGCGTAGAATAGAGGAAGATATGCTAAAATGGAACAAGCTCAATTTGTCATTGTTGGGCAGAATAGCTGCAATAAAAATGAATATTCTACCAAGGATAATGTATCTGTTTCAAACTATTCCCATTATGAAAGATGCTAAACAGTTCGATAAATGGCGAAGGAAAATTTCAGAATTTGTGTGGGCTGGGAAGAAACCAAGGATTAAAATGAAAATCTTGACAGATGCAAAAGAGAGAGGTGGATTCCAATTACCAGATTTAAAATTGTATCATGAAGCAGTTTGTTTAGTATGGATGAAAGAATGGATAACGTTGTTAAATAAAAAACTTTTACTGTTGGAAGGCCATGAAAAAAAAATTGGCTGGCATGCATACTTATGGAAAAAAGAAGATGGATGGCCTTTTCTCTCACCATTATATAAGAAGTAATCTACTAAATACATGGATAAAGTATAAGAAATATGGTGATGAGAGGAGACCTTTGTGGATAGTGCCAGCTGAAGTGATAAAGATAACGGCTAAAACAGCCAAAGAAAAACGGCTATCATACAATCAGCTACTAAAAATACAAAGTGGAAAAACAGAACTGAAAACTGCAGAAGAACTGAGTTATAAATATGATTGGTTTCAAATGCAACAAATAAAAAGTTTGGTGGAGAATGATATCAAAACTGAAGGAATAAGGAAAGAGCAAACAGAAATGGAAAGAGTTCTGCTTGGAGATAATGAGAAATTAATTTCAAAAGTATACAAATTACTCTTACAATGGTCTACAAAAGATGAAGTAGTGAAATCTCAAATGATAAAATGGGCAATTAATGTAAATAAAGAAATAAAGATGGAATCTTGGGAATATTTGTGGAAGAATTCTATGAAACTCGCAACATGTCAAAGTATTAAAGAAAACTGTTTTAAGATGATGTATAAATGGTACATGACTCCAAAAAAATTAGCAAAGATGAACAAGAAGATGCCAGATAGGTGTTGGAAATGTAAAAAGCATGAAGATTCTTTCTACCATATGTGGTGGACTTGTGAAAGGGCTAAAAGGTTTTGGCAAATGATTAATCAAGAGATTTCTAAGATTTTGGGATATGAATTCAATAAAGTGGCAGAGACTTTTCTGCTGGGATTACAAATGGAAAAATTTCCAAAAGAAGACGGAACTTTAATATGGTACTTGCTCTCAGCTGCTAGGACATTGTATGCGCCGCTATGGAAGCAAGAAAAAATACCAGAGAAATGGGATTGGATTATAAAACTTATGTCATGGAGTGGAATGGACAAACAAGAAAATTAAGAGACTATGATTTGGAACTCTTTAAGTTGGAGTGGAAGAAGTTCAGAAGATACGTGGAAAAAGAGTGGCAAATAAAAGGACATTGGACAATCTTTGATAATGATTAAGTTTTTTAAAATAAGAATATAACTTTTGGTTTTTTAACAGTTAAGGGTACCTTTAATTTTTGTTTCCTTTAAGTAAATAACACTGGCAGGGATCAAGTAACGGGGGAGGGGTGGGGGGAAAATAAGATATGGGGTAGAAATTTTTTTTCTTTTTCTTTAAGTTTTTATAAGTTGTAGATATAGTTTTGCTACCATATGTTACTAATAAAAATTGTTTATCACTGACACTATTCACACAGAGACCATTTTAAAAATTGTTTTCCTGCCACCTCTCCAAGCAATTGTGGAAAATAAGAGGCAGGGGTAAGGGATGCCCTGCTAGGGGACCAGTAACCTTGCCCATGATGTTTAACTTAAATAGCACAGAGAATCTGCACTAGTCTGGATCATGTGGGGTATGCAGAAGGACCTATTGGTCTGGCTGGAAATCTTGAAACACTGCAATGGGGTTATCATTTGGAAGACACCTTGGAATATACTTCTATTTGACCTAATGTTTCTAGGACTTTCCTGGTACATGCCAACAGCTCTTGTCTGTCCCATTTGCAGCTCCTTACTGTTTTACATGCATGCATTGCAAAAAAAAAAAGGCCATCATGCCTGGGGGACTTTGGAGCGCATTCCTTCTGGATTGGGGCAGCCACTCTGGCATCCAAGTGTGATTTCACTTTGGATCATATAATGACCATAGGCCACTGGTGTTCATTGGTGTACAAGTTGTATTTGTACCAATGTTTATTATATTGACTGGTTTGTTGTTCTAGCCTCTCTAGACTAGACAGCTCTGATAATTGGACACAGCATTGTGTTTTGAGCAAGTAAATATGCAGCTTTGTCTGGATGGGATTCCAACTTGAGTCTTGGAAGACATCTTCACATCAACTGGTCAGGACAGAGGAATGAAGTGGCAGAATCGTTTTCCTACCACAGCAGATGAAGTATTTTACCATGGCTCATCTCACATTCAGTTGGGGGAGAATACTCTTCCAGCACAGAAGGGTATGGTGTTACCCAGAACCATAATTGCTCACCTCTGAACTCTACATAGACAACTTCTTGGAATGACATTGATATGGTCTGGTTAACTTGAGCATCGAGACCGGAGGGGGGTGCCAGCAATGGATAAGGTGGCCTTGGCCAGAAGGAAAATTTGCAAGGCCATTTCACAAGTGGTTAGGATGCCGGGTGAGAAGGTTGTCATGCATCCTGGCATTTCATTTAGGCAGCCCACATTATTTCTATATAGTGTGCACCTCTTGGACTGCGGCATGAACATTTGGTTGCATGGGATCTGGGATGTTCTACTGGGTTGGCTACAGGCTTAGGAGGTTTTGGTGGGAGCAGTGGCTTGGGGGTTCCCCACGCTTTGGTGGTTTGGGCATAGTGATGGGTTCTTTGGTGTGAGGCCATGCCCATGTGCATGCCTCCCTCATTTGGGGGGCCCCTTAAGGGGTCCTGAGGTTCAGAGGCACTCAGACCCAAGTGGGGTCTGTTGGCCAGCTTCCACTCCAGGTGGCAGGGTGACCATGTACAGGCCAGCACTCACATATGTCCCAGTGTCCTGTCACTCCATGGTTTGATCCCTCTGCAGGTGGGCTGGGGAAGAGGTAGAAGAAAGAAGAAATTGGATTTATACCACACCCTTCACTACCCAAAGGAGTCTCACAGCAGCTTACAATCTCCTTTCCTTATCCCTCCCCACAAGAGACACCCTGTGAGGTAGATGTAGCTGAAAACTCTGACCTAGACTGCTCTCTCCAGAACTCTAATTCACTCTTAGCCACTACACCAAACTGGCTCTTTGTAGCCCGTGCTTTTCCTGCCACAGAAGGGGTTAGCCTTGGCTTAACGCCCCTCCCACTAACCAGGGACCACCAGGTCATGCAGACCACCCTGCAAATCAGCTAAGAAAATGTCTGTCCCCACCTCAGAAAGGTGCACTCCATTGGCTCTGAAAAGATGCAGCAACAAGAAATGGATCCTGGGATGTGGAATAATGCTTCCACTACCCAAGATAACTGGCCTATCTATGACATTGTTAAGCCAGTGTCGTGCTTTGTCCACATGGGCTGGGTTATGCACCCCCCCTCCAAACCCTCTGTGGCAACATGTTGGACCAGCCCCATACTGTATCAGAGGACCACTGTCGCAGAGTCTCGAAATCCTTCAAGACCTCGGCCAACAAGGAGACAGCATCCTAGTGCCCAGATTGTTTTCATCCAAATGTACGACCATAATCCAGTGAGCCGTTCCCATCAAGAGATAGGCATGGAGGAGGGGCAACAGCTGGCCCCAGCGCATTCCCCGCTTTTCCAGCCAATTAATCATGGTGCTATCTCCAATGCTTAGCTGGGTACCAATGCTGGAGCTGCCGGCCCTTCTGCCTGCCCAATACACAATGGAATGCCACAAATCAATATACTGGCATTCTCCATCCTTGTGCCACATCCTGCAAGGAAACCCAGAATCAGCCATTATTGTTTCCTCACATAAACCCGATATGCCTTGGACCTCCAGCACCCCACTTGCTGGACCTCCATGGGGCTAAACCCCAGCCCAGCAGCTGTAGAAGCTGCTCCAATACAAAAGGAGTGGGTACCAAAGTCCCTTGCAGCCAGACCAGCCAAGCTTAAGGCCTGTCATACCACCACCCAGAACTGGTACTGTGTCAGCAGAAGGCCACTTTCATGTTGAAACAGCAGACCCGACCTCCGGTCCATCACCTGCAGCCAATGCTCAAGCTTGCGCACTGGGCATAGCCTCTCCTCCATGTTCCTGTGAAGGGTAACTGACTGCCCCACCCCTCTCTGGTCCCTCTTGGACCGATGTATCCTCAGTGTGACCGTGTCCACCTCCAGCCTCACATCTGTTATCAATAAGGCCCTGTCTCTGTGTCCCACTGTGACTTAACCACCAGCTCACTTATTCGCAGTGCCCCAAAGAACGCCACCAATGTGGTCACCTTAAACAGTTCAGCCTCCCACTGTGATGTACAAATGTTCCCAAATAACTGCAGCAGTGTTTGTATAATCTGTGGGGTAAAGGGCTGCCTAGTATCCAGCACTGGTGGTGCTTCCCTGACCCAGCCTTCTAGCATACACCTCAACCTGATGTCTCCTGTGCATTCTTCCAAGCCCCTGGCTTTCGATTGAAAGGCTATTGCCGCCAGATGGCCCTTAATGGTTTGAATAGCCAGGCCCCCGTTCCACAAGAAAACCACAAACTGCATCAAATGTTCCACTGGCACTTGGCCACTGCTGCCCAAGCCTTTGAGTATTTCGGAACCCCTTAAAGGCATCCTGATACCCCTTGTATGTCACACTTGTACCTGGGGCTAGCAATGCTGCAACTGCCCTTTTGACTTCACCCTGCCAAGACTCCACAATTCCTCTGGCATTGATTCTGGGTCCTTGTTTGCATTTGGGGCCAGTTGCCTGAACCGTTCCCCCTGAAAGCGAGACAAGGCATCAGCGATGTTGTTATGAATGCCTGGCACATGCTCAGCCACAAACAGGATATTAAACTGTAGGCAGCGCAACACAAATGCTCTTACCAGTCTCATGACTAAAGGAGACGTCGAGGTGAGCTTATGAACCACCTGCACCACTGCCTGGTTGTCGCACCAGAACTTAACCACCTTGTTCTGAAGCTGGATATGCCATAAGTGTACTGCCACCACCATGGGAAGAATTCAAGAAAAGTCAAATCCCTTGTGAGGCCAGATACTGCCCAGTCTTGTGGCCAGCGCCGTGCACACCAGCTTCCCTGGAAAAAGATGCCAAACCCCAGGCTACCTGAGGCATCTGAGGATATCTGCAGGGAGGCCTCAAGCAATGCAGATCTGCACCAAAAATACACCCCATTGTACCTTTTAAGAAAGCTGAGCCACATGTATAAGTCGGCCTTGATCCCTCCAGAGACTTGCACTCTGTGCTGAGGGTTAGAGACCCCTTTTAGGGCACCACATGCCCTCCACATGAATGCCCACCCTGGAGCCACTACTCTGCAGGCAAAATTAAAATGGCCAAGCAGCACCTGCCATTCCCTAAGGGTCATGCTCTTCTGTGAACAAACCTGTTCAAGCAGTGTCACCAGCTTTGCCACCTTGTCTTTCGGCAAGGCGCAGAGCTCCCTTTCAGAGTTGATTAAAATGCCCAGGTAAGACAATTTAGTGGCAGGTCCTTCCATCTTCTCCTGTGCATGGGGCATCCCCAGCTCCGCAGCCATGTTCTGAAAAATATCCATGGAACTGGAACATTGATTAGTCCATGCCCGTCCCCCACCCCAAACAAGAAATCATCCAAAAAGTGTGTTACCAGGCCGTTGCCTGCCCTGCGCTTGAAAGCCCATTCTAGGAATGAGCTAAATTTCTCAAATGCTGCACAAGAGATTGAGCATCCCATGGGCAGGGCCATGTCATTGAAGAATTGTCACCCAAAGGCAAAACCCAACAGTTCAAAGTCCCCTGGATGGATTGGCTGTAGGCAGAACGCCAATTTGATATCACATTTCCCCATCAGTGCACCCCTCCCACACTGTGCCACCATCGCCACTGCACTATCAAATGATGTGCAGTGCACTGTGGTTAAATCTTCTGGGTTCCATCATTCACTGAGCTCCCATGTGGGTGAGATAAGTGATGAATCAGCCGATATTCCTCAGGGGATTTCTTAGGCATCAGCCCTAGGGGAGATATGCGCAGCGTAGCCATAGGCAGTTCTGCTAAGGGGCCAGCCACCCAGCCTTCCAAAACCTCTTTATCTATGTTCTGCTGGACAATGTGTTCCAACCCTCTTATGGACCATAAGTTCTTAGCCATGTATTGTTTCCTTTCCCCTTTAAAAGGGATGCAGAACCCCACCTGGAACCCCTCTTCATGCAGCAATGAACCCCTCTAAGGTAAATGGCATCCTTCCTCCAGGGATACCCTTGTAGCCAATTTTGTAAAACCTCAAGCTTGATTGGGCTGCGTGCCCTTCCCAGGGGGCCCCCTTTTGCCTTCCTGGAGCCACCATCATCACCCTTGCTGGCTTGTTGGCCCTCCCCCTTTCTGTATGAAGCCTCTGGGTGATAGCCCCCACAGGTGCTGCAGTTGTGCTTAAATTTGCATGGCTTCCTAGAGTACTTTGTGGTATTGAAGTCCCAAAAGACGAGGTGAGGTTGAACCCACGACTTATTGCCAGCTCCTCGCTCCCCTCAACACGTGACCGCGCTACTAGGTGTCTGCTATCAGCGTATCTGCCCTGCACCACTGCTGCAGGGCCCAGGCATTGGGACCAGAGCTGCTGGTGCTCCCTGTCCCAAGGGAGGACAGGGTTCATTGCTGCATGTGAATGGAACATTTCACCATATCATAGCCAAGCTGCCCCGGAGTATTCTCTGTATGCCCTGTAGATGAGGTCTTGATATTTCACCAACATGGGCCCCAGGTTGGGGTACGCCTCCAACACCACCCCCATGTAGATGGTATAAACCGAGAGCCAATTGTCAAAGTTCTTGTCAATCTGCATGCGTTTAATCTTCTTGAGCTCCCTTGGATCATCCTTGACACTTGCCTTCAGCTCCACATTCCTGAATAATAGCATGAAAATCTCCACATATCCCCCTCTTCAAATCTTAGTTCTCATGTCAGGTAGCTTCGGAAGAGACTGATCCGGTAGTGGCATCTGCCACCCTACCTGGTCAGCCAGTCACCTCCCAGATTGGCTAGATTTCCCGCGCCGTATCTGAATAGGCTCATTCAACCCCTTGTGGTTTCATTTGAGGAAATGGGGTGTGGTCAATCTCCGCGGCTGCTCTATGGCACCCACCAGTTTTTTCAGGGGAAAGTGTGAACGCAGCCCCCCACTACCAGTCAAGTTTCCTGCATTTGAGGAAATTGCAAAGGTCAGCACACCTGGAGTGCAATGGATGAGCCTCACTCTGGGAAAACTACCTTCCTGATCATGAAGTCTCGTAAGTATCAGGTAAGTTCATCAGACAGGTTGTCTGATGCTAGCCTAGGACCTGTTCCCATGCTATGCCATTGCTCCTTTGTGTCAGCAAAGGGTTCATTGAAGTTTCAAAATGATCAGACTTGTCCTTGTTCAAAACTAAGTTTCATTTATTGATTACAACAATGGTACTCTCTACACAGGTTCATTGAAACTGATAACGGATAGCTAGAAACATTGGCATTTATGGAAACACTTCAAAGGCTTAGAGCTTTAATAATAATAATAATAATAATAATAATAATAATAATAATAATAATAATAATAATAATAATAATAATAATAATAATAATAATAATAATAATAATAATAAATTTTATTTCTACCCCGCCCTCCCCGCAAAGCGGCTCAGGGCGGCTAACAGTAAGTAATATATTAACATAAATAGTAAAACATTACATTAGCAATTAAAATTACACATATAAAAACCCGTTAATTCAGTTAAAATACTTAATTTTACATTACATTATATATATATCTGGCAGTAATAGCTGTTCTGGCGCTGAATCTGCCAGTTTAAATGGTGTTAGAGATGGCGGTTCTTCGTTCATTGCAACTCAGCAGTCCGTATCATTATAGGCGTGTCTAAAAAGGGCAGTCTTGCAGGCCCTGCGGAACTGGTCGAGGTTCCGCAGGGCCCGCACCTCCTCCGGGAGCTGGTTCCACAGTGCAGGTGCCGCAACTGAAAAGGCTCGTACTCTGGTGTTTTGGAGTTTGGCCTCTCTCGGCCCAGGGATGGTCATTTTGTTTTTACTTGCTGACCTCAGTGCCCTCTGGGGTTCATACGGGGAGAGACGGTCCCTTAGGTAGGCAGGTCCTCGGCCATATAGGGCTTTAAAGGTAATAACCAACACTTTGTACTGGACTCGGTAGATAACTGGCAGCCAGTGCAGTCCGCGCAGCCCCGGCTGTATGTGCTCCCATTTCGGGAGCCCCAGTAACAGCCTGGCCGCCGCATTCTGCACTAGCTGCAGCTTCCGAGTCCGGCACAGAGGTAGCCCCAAGTAGAGGGCATTACAGTAGTCCAATCTTGAGGTGACCGTTGCATGGATCACTGTTGCGAGGTCGCGGCGTTCCAGGAAGGGGGCCAACTGCCTTGCCCGCTTCAGATGAAAGAATGCCGACTTGGCAGTGGCTGCTATCTGGGCCTCCATTGATAATGAAGGCTCCAGTAAAACACCCAAACTCTTTACCTGGCGCACTGGTTCCAATGGTGCGCCGTCGAAGGTTGGGAGAGCTATTTCCCCTCCCTGGGCGCCGCGACCCACGCAAAGGACCTCTGTCTTCGCTGGGTTCAACTTCAACCCACTCAATCTAAGCCACGCCGCTACAGCCTGCAAGGCCCGATCCAGGTTCCCTGGGGCGGAGCCAGGCCGGCCGTCCATTAGTAGATAGAGCTGGGTGTCATCTGCATATTGATGGCAACCCAGCCCAAACCTCCGGACAATCTGGGCAAGGGGGCGCATATAAATGTTAAACAGCATTGGGGAGAGAACTGCTCCCTGAGGCACCCCACAATCAAGTGTGTGCCTCTGGGATCGCTCGCCCCCAATGGCCACCCTTTGTCCCCGATCAGAGAGGAAGGAGGAAAGCCACTGTAAGGCCAGCCCCCTAACCCCTATGTCGGCAAGGCGGCGCTTTAGTAACTGATGGTCGACTGTATCAAATGCCGCCGACAGGTCTAATAACATCAGTACCGCAGAGCCGCCCCGATCCAGATGCCGCTGGAGGTCATCCACCAAGGCGACCAGCACTGTCTCCGTCCCGTGGCCCGGTCGGAACCCAGACTGGCACGGGTCAAGGACGGAAGCGTCATCTAGGAACCTCTGTAGCTGCAACGCCACTGCCCTCTCAATAATTTTGCCTAGGAATGGTAGATTAGACACCGGACGGTAATTCGCCAATTCGGCCGGGTCTGCTGTACATTTTTTTAAGAGAGGGCGAACCTTTCAGAGGCGTTGGGAAGTGCCCCTCTACGAGGGATCTATTTATGATGTCCCGTAGAGGACTTCTGAGCTCCCTCTGGCAAGATTTAATCAGCCAAGAGGGGCAAGGATCCAAATCACATGTTGTTGGGCGAGCAGCGGAGAGGATCCCATCGACTTCCTCCAGGTCGAGCGGGTCGAAGCGATCCAGGACCAACCCCGAAGACAGGCACGGAGCCTCAATTTCACTCACTGTTTCCAAGGTGGTAGGCAGGTCTTGGCGGAGCAATGAGATTTTATCCGCAAAATATTTCGCAAATGCCTCACAGCCAATCTCCAATTCTCTAATGTTTGGTTTGCCTTGTGGCAAAGTTATAAGGTCCCCAATTATTCTAAACAGTTGTGCTGGGCGCGAATCTGCGGATGCAATCTTGGCTGCAAAGTAATTTTTCTTTGCGGCCTTGACTGCCATCTCATACGACTTCATAAGCGTTCTGTAGGATGTTCTCATTGCTTCGTCCCGAGTATGTCTCCACTGCCTCTCTAGTCGTCTGAGCCCTTGTTTGAGTTGGCGCAATTCCAAGGTGTACCATGGGGCCAACCTCCTACGAGGGCGCAGAGGGCGCTGGGGTGCTATTTCGTCAATGGCCCTGGTTAGTCGGTCTTGCCAGGTTTCCACAAGGCCATCGAGGGAATTGCTAGTGGGCCAGGGTTCCCTCAGGGCCGTTTGGAACCGTTCCGGGTCCATCAGGCTCCGAGGGCGAGCCAAAATAGGCTCTCCGCCCATACAGGGTTGGGGTGGCGTCCCCACACGAGCCTTAAGGGCTAGGTGATCCGACCATGGTACCGCTTCCAGCGCGATATCGCTCACCGAAATCCCGGACGCAAAGATCAGGTCTAGTGTGTGTCCGGCTTGGTGCGTGGGAGTCGTAACAAATTGAGAGAGCCCCAGTGTCGCCATGGAAGACACTAGGTCCATCGCCTGAGTGGAGGCCGTGTCGTCGGCATGGACGTTGAAGTCACCCAAGACCATAAGCCTCGGGAACCTCAACGCCCAGCCCGCCACTGCCTCCAATAGTGATGGTAAGGCGCCGGTTGGTGCGTTAGGCGGACGGTACACCAACCAGACTGCCAACCCCTCTCCGGCATCCCACGCCAAATCGGCACATTCAATACCATCGATCCTTGGGTCCGGGAGGGCCCGAAAGGAGTAATCCTCCCGTATGAGTAACGCCACTCCTCCCCCCCGCCCGCTGGTCCGCGATTGGTGAAAGACCGAGTATCCCGGGGGGGCCATTTGGGAGAGAGCCACTGTCTCCCCTTCCCTCACCCAGGTCTCGGTCACGCTTCTCATAATAAAACTTCTCATAATAAAACTACAGCCGTCCCTGCAAGTAACACTTTCTCAGGCCCGCTTATCTCCCACTGGTGATGGTTGCTCTCCCCCCCCCCCCGGTGATGACCTTGCTCTTTCTTGGGAGGCGCCAGAGAGGCTAGCTTGGCGCTATGCACTTCAAAGGCAGTGCTGGCCTTTGGAGTTTTGGCAACCTACATTCCCACCCCTCCTCCTTCTCTTGCAGGGCACAAGGGTTAGTGGCACAGTTTTATTTGGCAATAGGGTTAGTAAGCAGGTATCAAAAACAATTGTAAGCATTAATGACTTCAATGAAACCTATGCCTGACACTTTGACTGTAGTAATAAATAAATAAGCTGTGGCCTTGTTTTCCAAAAAGTTTGTGTGTGTTCACTCCTTCCAGCACCTCACCCTCTACCTTCCTTGAATCCCAAATGCAGATGATCCACACTGAGCCACATCCCCTTCCCATGACAATGCTAACTTCAACACAAAGCTTATAGTAACCAGAACTCCACAGAGGTATAGCTTTTGAACTTTGGTTTTTATGCCACAATCACACAAAAAGCTTTGTGAAATTCTACTTTTGTTCTCCAGAACAGCTCATAAGGCTATTGAAAACCAATATTTGCAATTGTTTTTAATCACTGAGCTACATTTCAGTAAGTGGCAAGTCAGAGATTTTGTTCCATGTTATAATCTGAAATGTGTTTATTTAACAGGATCACCCAATTTGCTTGTTTTTTTTTTCTTTTAAAGTATAAATTGCCTTTTCATTTTTTTAAATTTGTTGTTTCTTTTAAAAATTATCACTAAAACAGAATTATAACTAAAGGAGAAATATAACAAATAGTATTATTCTGGTGAATATATCAAAACTGATGAAATTCATTAATTAACACTGACATTTCTATGATATCTTATTAATCAAACAGCTTTATTTTGGTTTTGTAACAGAAATCCAGTTTCCCTGCCATTCCTCAACTGCAGTCTCTCAGAAAGACAAACCTCACATTATAATTATATTAACTGAATCAAAATACATGAAGCCAATTTTATGCATGAGATAGTGGTTTACAAGTGGTAAAACTATCATATTAAAATCTACATTAAGAATCATAATTTTATTAGGCAATCTAAAGGTTTTTAAATGAAAAGTTCTAAGATACTATCATACCCCAAAGGTGAATGTCAGCCTAAAACTGACCTTTGTAATAGAATTGTTATCCTGATGGCCCTCTCTGGAGTCACACACCTTGGGTTTATATGTTACCAGCTCTCCATCATGTAGTTTAACTGGTTTTTTTTAGATTTTAATTTAAATTATATGAAATTGTTTTTACATGTTTTGCTGCTTGCATTGCGTTCCACCCTGAGCCCACTTTTGAGAGGGGAAGGATAAAAATCACATACATAAATTAAATTTGGGGACACTTTTGGGGTATTCCAAGAAATCTCAGATATATTTGGGAGACCTGATTATATCTGAAAATACCAATTAGATATGTATGTATGTATTTTTTATCAAATTTATATCCCGCCCTCCCCTGACAGGCTCAGGGCAGCTAACAACAGTTAAAAACCAGATAAAATATTAAAAAAACAGAATATGCAATAAAAATAATCCCATACATTTTCCAACCATAAAATCCAAGATGCAAGTCTGGTTACCTGTATTTGTCCAATGAGATTGTCAGTGCTGTAGGACATCAGCTACCTCCCCTTAACTGTTGAAGGCAAGTTTAAATAATATTTTTCATATTATTCAGTTAAGTTATATCCAAGGGCATATCCTTAACTTTAAGATGTATAACTGAAACTCCATGAAGCATACAATATGGTGTGTGTGCTGTCCTTAATCAGAATTGGTAGAAATCCTACCTCTCATCTGAATGAAAAGGAAATTTGTATGAATGGAATAAAATTGTCAGAAAATTGCCTTTTCATTTAGTGTTCCATTCAGTCAATACTAGTTATCAGAATACCAAGATAATTAACCAAGATGATCTCATCTATGTGACAAGTTGATACAAAAAAGTTAGGAAGTGCTCTTGCTACTGCAACGACAACTGAAAATCTTTCTCTTGAAAAGCTGAGATTGGTCTGTTCCCAGAAAGGCTGGGATTGGTCTGCTCCCAGACACCTTCCCCAGACAATAGAGACAACACTTGGGGCTGTATGTGAAGCATGGACGTGCCCTAGTTTAGGAGATAAAATATATCCAATTCTCACAGGCCATATGACTAGTTTTCTCTTAATGATGAACCACAGAAAAACAAAAGGGAGCCAACCTTGTATTCAGGACACTATCCACCTTCCTGTTAGGGGTGTGCATTCGATTTGGCCGAACCACATAGACCACCGAATCACCCCTGATTCGGAAGTATACGGCACCGTATACTTCCGATTCCATTTTCAGGCCATTAAATGTATACTTCTGTATAGATATTTGGAAGTATAAGGAAGTCAGGGGAGCTGCTTGCTTCCTTTCCCACCTTTGGAAGCCTTTTCCCGCCTCTTTCATAGCCTCCCTGGGATCAGGGAGGGAGGGGGAGGGGGAGAGGTGCCCCAGCAGCCAATCCAAAGCATGCATTTGCAAAATGCATTGTAAATGCATGCTTTGAAAGGCTTTTGTGTAGCTGATGGCTGGGCTAATCCCTCAGCCATCAGCTACATTGTTGTTCTTTTGTTTACTTGGGTATCCAAGTAAACAGTGTTATCTGGCCAATAACAGAACAGTGTTATTTTTTGAAACTGCTCTGTGTAGGGTCAGAGTCTGCCTGGCTGGACTCCATTTTATTGCTGTTGTGTTTTGTGTTGGTGTGAGAGAGAGATTGTACTGCGCTGGCCCTTGGCCTCAGCTGCTACTGCTCTCTCTCAGCCTTTCCTGACCTGCCTTGAGAAGAGAAGACATCTAAGGTAAGACAGTCTTGGGGTTCTTGTTTTTATTTTAGTTAGTAAAAGGACTTTTTAAGACTCAGAGTCCCTTTACTTATCCAGATTTGGGTGGGTGAGTACTGGGTAGCTTATTTGGGGTTAGGGGGTTCTGCTGTGGGTGGAGGCCTGGGGTGGGATGGGGGGTTTGCCAATTTGCCCGTATCTTACCTTAGTGAGAGGACTTTTAAAAGTGCAGTGTCCTTTTGCTTTTCTTGATTTGAGTGGCTTGGTTTTCTTGGGGTTAGAGTGAAGGCGTTTTTTTGGGGGGAGGGGTTCGTAAAGTTAAGTTTTTTATTGTTTTAAAAGGATTCTGTGTTTGATTTGTTGCCGCTGTGTTGTGCTGCTGTTGTTCCTTTTCTCTTCTGGTTCTTGGGGGGGGGTGCTGTTTGGCCTAAATTTCATTGTTTAAAAAGCCACTTTTTTAACAGTTGAGTTTCTTGGCCTTCTCCTGTTGTCCCTTTTTCTGGTTCTGATTTTTTTTTGGGGGGGAAGCTGGCACCTGGATGAGAGACCCAGAACCAGCAGGCTTGTTATGCTTGGCCAGCTCTCCCCATGTTGTTTGGGGCAGGGCTGGAGAGCTGGCATCTGTAGATTGTGGGTTCTGTGGCAGGGAAGCTGGCACCTGGGTGAGAGACCCAGAACCAGCAGGCTTGTTGTGCTTGGCCAGCTCTCCCCATGTTGTTTGGGGTAGGGCTGGAGAGCTGGCATCTGTAGATTGTGTGTTCTGTGGCAGGGAAGCTGGCACCTGGGTGAGAGACCCAGAACCAGCAGGCTTGTTGTGCTTAGCCAGCTCTCCCCGTGTTGTTTGGGGCAGGGCTGGAGAGCTGGCATCTGGGTTTGCTGCAGCCAGGTCTGCAGAGCAGACCTTGAGCAGATTGTGTTTTGTGTGGCAGCGACATTGGCAACTGGGTTTATATTGGTTCCAGGCCTGCAAGGTTCATAGAGTAGATAGAGGGATGTAGTGCATTTAGGTCCTATAGAGATTATCTGGTGTGAAGTTAGGTTTGGCTTTGAGTGCCCCAGGAATTGGACCCCCTGGTCCAATTTTTTTTGGCTTTGTGGGTTTTGTGTGGGACAGTGCCCCGAAGCTGCACAGCAGTTTGGGGGGCTCTCCTCAAAACCTCCTGCTCCCCAGAGCCACTTTTCCCACAGCAGAGTTCCCTGCGGGTTCCTTGCAGTTTTTGGGGCTCTCCCTCAAATCCCCTGCCCCCCAAGTAGCCTCTAATTATGCCCTACGTTGCCATTGATTTCAATGGCCCATAGGGTATAATGGTGTGATAGGGGCACCCTCTTTGGGTGCCCCTGGAATGGGACCCCCTGGCCCAATCTTTTTGGGACTTGGAAGGTTTGTAGGGGGAGGATCCCTTGAAGGTCCCCTGCAAATTTGGAGGCTCTCCCTCAAACCCCCTCCCCTCCAGGCGGCTTCCATTATACCCTATTTTGCCATTGATTTCTATGGCCATAGGGTATAATGGGGCCGTATATTTGGAAATAGCCACTCCTCTACCGTATATGCGGCTATTCCGAATATGTTAATAGGAAATACACGGTATTCCGTATCTTTTTGGCTCCGTGTATTTCCAAATCCGTGTAATTCCGTATTTTTTTTTTTTTTGCACACCCCTACTTCCTGTTAAACAGCCAAGCTGGGCTTTATCCAGCTGAAATCTACATGCACTCTTACACTTCTCTGAAGGAACTTTGCTTATCCTAATCACCTCGAGTCTAGCTCCTCTTTGCTGTAATTATTTCTGTTTTGTGGCATAATTAATAAATTATTCTACACTAATTTCCTTCTGCCATTGTTAGCGATCTCCTTTATTTGTCTGTCTTTCCTACATGTATAATAGGCATGAGTCTAGTTGCACCTGCCAAAAGAAGGAAAGAGGAGATTGCAACCAAGTGATTCTGTACAGAGCAGAATGAATCCATTCACGTCTACCAAATCTTGTCAGAGATTTCAGAATACTTCTAAAATGCCCTGACCATACATAAATTGCATATGGTAAATATCCAGTATGCTTACAAGCAGGACTCTTTTTTTTGTAGCAGGAACTCCTTTGCATATTAGGCCACACACCCCTGATGTCACCAATCCTCCTGGAGCTTACAGTAGGCCCTATACTAAGAGCCCTGTAAACTCTTGGAGGATTGGCTACATCAGGGGTGTGTGGCCTAATGTGCAAAGGAGTTTCTGCTACAGAAAAAGCCCTGCCTACTAGGTGATGAATCTATAACCTATCATAATGGAAGCTTGGTGCATCCAAGAAAGAACCTGCTCTCTTTTCTTCTGATGTGCTGAGAAACTTTGCCCTAGAGTCATCCAGGGACACCCTAGCACAGTGATGGCTAACCTTTTCAGCTTGGTGTGTCGAAAATCGGGAAAAAGTGTAGTCTTCCTCGGGTCGCGTGTCACTTCACCGTGTCACTTCAACCACACTCACCAAATGAGGGGGCCGCAGGAGAACCAGGCACAAAGGATCCAGTGCGCGGTCTGCGGCCTAGGTCAGACTAGGGTTGCCAAGTCCAATTAAAGAAAAATCTGGGGGCTTTGGGGGTGGAGCCAGGAGACTTTGGGGGTGGAGCCAGGAGACATTGGGGTGGAGCCAGGAACAAGGGTGTGACAAGCATAATTGAACTCCAAGGGAATTCAGGCCATCACATTTAAAGGGACAGCACACCTTTTAAAATGCCTTTCTTCCATAGGAAATAATGAAGGATAGGGGCACCATCTTTTGGGGCTCATAGAATTGGACCCCCTGGTCCAATCGTTTTGAAACTTGGGGGGGTATTTTGGGGAGAAGGGGATCCCCTGCCCCCACCTGGGGATTGGTAACCCTGCGGGAAAGGGTGTATCTTTTTTCCTTCCCGCCTTTTCTCCTCCAGAGCTTGCCAAGGGAAGCCAAGGGGGGCGACCCAATGCTCCCCTCCCCTTGCTCTTTTGCAACCCACACACAGCCCCCATCACCCACCCCCTTCCTCCTCTTCCAAGCTGAAAAGGGCAGCTTGTCCTTTAAATCTGAAACCTCGCCTCCGGCAGGCGGCCATGAGAAAGAGGGAGAGAGCAAAGTGAGAAAGATCATGTTGGTTGCAAAAAAAAACAGGACCGGGTGGAGGAGGAGGAGGGGGGGCAGCCCCACAACAGGCCCAAGAGCGACACCCCCTCGGGCATTGCACCCCACACACACTGCTGCAATGCCATCTCTGCCTCCCCCCCCCCAGCTGCTCCGTGCAAACAAACGGAAAAAAACACGCCTGCCTTGCTCCTGCATTTGCAAAGCCCCGGCATTGGAAAGGCGCGACCCGCCGAGGAGGGCACATCTTTCCCCCCCCTGCCTCTTTTTTTGCAATGCTCTTTTTTTCTTTCTTGCTGTACCCACCTATTTCCTCAGGCCCCGGGGAGGGCGGGAAAAGGGGGTTGCAAAGCTTGGCCCTGTTGCGAGGAGGAGGAGGCACGTTTGGCTGCCTCTGCTTTGGGTGGGGGACGGGTTGCGCCAGGAGGCTGTCTCCTCCCACCCCCAGGTCAAGGTGAGGCGCTGGCAGCGTCGGCCAACCTTCCCTCCCACCCCCACCCCCGGCCTGGAGCCGGGGAAAGAGGCGGCGGCCCGCTGCGCTGCTGCCGCCTCTTCTCGCCTTCACCTTAGCAGCTGCTGCTCCTCCGAGACGGGCTCAGCAGCCTCCGAAAGACTCGCGGCTCGCCACGCTCCTTGGTTTCTGGTGTGTCAGCCAAATTGCCTCGCGTGTCACCAGTGACACGTGTGTCATAGGTTCGCCATCATGGCCCTAGCAGTTCAGGATATCAAACAGAAAACAAAAATATAATCAGAAAACAGCCAGTGTAGTGTGCATGAGGATCTGAGGAGACCCAGGTTTGATCCCCACTCTGTCATGGAAGCTTGCAGAGTGACCTCAGGCCAGTGTCACACATACTCAGCCTAACAGGGGAGGGATGGTGGCTCAGTGGTAGAGCATCTGCTTGGGAAGCAGAAGGTCCCAGGTTCAATCCCTGGCATCTCCAAAAGAGGGTCCAGGCAAATAGGTGTGAAAAACCTCAGCTTGGGACCCTGGAGAGCCGCTGCCAGTCTGAGAAGACAATACTGACTTTGATGGACCAAGGGTCTGATTCAGTATAAGGCAGCTTCATATGTTCATATGTAACATACCTCATAAGATTGTTGTTACAAGGATAGCATGGAGGAAAGGAGAATGATTTAAACTACTTTGCCTCATCACTGGGGAAATTAAAAAAATGAAACAAATAAATAGCAGGGTTACAATTTGTGACATATGTGAGGAGATTCTGGTCCGAATTAGAAAATGTATTGATCTTAATCAATAGGCTTCCCAACCCTCTCGCCCTGGCGGGGGACCCCATGATTTCCACCCTCTTCCCCCACTCCCCAAAAAAACGGAAGCGGGGGGAGGGGGGAAACGGCGCCGGGGAGCATGGCGAGCTGCCCGATCCTGGAGCGAGCAAGGCCGCCGGGACGCTGCCGCCCCCTCCCCGCCCACCGCAGCTGCTCCTCCGAGATGGGCCCAGGCTGAGCCCATCTCGGAGGAGCAGCCAAGAGACGGCAGCAGCGCAGGCAAAACCAGAGAAGGGGAGGGCGAGGCTGGCCAGGAGCCCAGATTCTAGGCCCAGATTCTGCCCCCGGCCGCGATTCCGTGAATCTGCCCCCGGCCCGCCTCCACTCCCCCTTCGATTCCACCCCAGAGGCGGAGCGAGCAAGGCCGCCACTGCCGCCTCCCCCCGCCCCACTGCAGCTGCTCCTCCAAGATGGGCTCAGCCTGAGCCCATCTCGGAGGAGCAGCCATGGCGAGCAGAGAAGAGGCGGCAGCCGCGTAGCGGCATCGCCCACTCTGAGACGGAGCGGCTCGCCATGCTCCCCGGTGCCATTTCCCCCCTTCCCCCTAGCTCCACCCCAAAGTCTCCTGGCTCCACCCCCAAAGTCCCCAGATATTTCTGGGATTGGACTTGGCAACCCTATTAAGCAAGGATTTTAGGAATTCTTCTAAAATCAAGAAAGATTTCTCAGTTATCTTCTCTCTCTTCATATAAATCCTGAATATTTTGTATATTCTTCCAGTCCTCACCAAGTCAATAACTAAAGCTAAGGTGTTTTGTCTACTTCTGAGCTCTTTGAAGGAAAGACAAAACAACAACAACAACACCCTTGGTCTAGGTGTCTGTGTTAGAAAAGAGTCTAAATGTAATAAAAAATAATTTTCATTGTCCAACACAGCCAGTGTTTCATAAATTTTCCAGCATGGTCCACTATAAATGACATCTTTGTGCTTGTGTATTTCTCAGATTTTTTGCAAGGCAACATTTGGCGCACAATTATTTCCTTAGGCTTCAATTATTATTGCTAAATGGCCCTTTGTGAATGAAATATGAAATATGCAAACTTAGCCTGTTTATTTTTAAAAGAAATAATCCAGAAAGTATTCATGAGGAAAAAACAAACAAATGAACAAGAACATCTCAGCCTGCTTTTGGGGAAGATTAAGTAGCCAGAAATTAATAGCATAGATTTTGCTGCACTGGCATGGGGTGAAGATGCCTTTCCATGTAGACCTCCATCTTTGGGAGAGTCCAGGCATTTTTGAAATGTTTTATTTCACATCTTCAAGAATTCTACGCTCATGTAACATCATCCTGATTCTCTTCTGTGTCCCTAGTTATACTGCTCCATGGTCCATGTACATCCCAGTTGCATCTAGCAATTCCCAGTTTCCTCAGTGAGTCAAATAACCTAATTAGGGTAAGACAAGCCCTGAAGCACTTTACAGCCAGGTACACTTGACCTGGAAAGAGCTCATTCACCCAGCAACATCCTGCTACAAGCCCTGAGGCCACCGCGTCATACCCTTTGGCTAGATGGCTAGAGCCTAAGCTTAGCATATTTTTCCTGTTCTCTGTTTTCATATGTCATCTGTGCCATCCCATGGGCCCCAGAATGATACCTTTGGAATTGTTTTAAGCTCTCCTCACCATAATTCTGTCACTTTCTCGCATCCATCGTTTTCAAAAGTGCTCTCTCTGCTCCCACTGTGAGGAATAGGACCATTAGTATTTCTATTGATTACTATAATCCTGTGATCTCTGTCTATTAAATGAGCTGCATCAGAAGCAATCCTCCTTACCTGTACCACTCTGATCATGTCAATTGCTGCCTTGACTCAGCCCAGAAGCTTCCTGTCTAATTCCTTATGGCGTTTAAAAGTATCTCTTGTCATTTCAATGCTTTTTTACAGTGTTGCTCCTACTTGAAACTTCAGTAACGTATAGCTATTTCACATTAGGCATTGTGAATTTGTTTCCTTACAAAGGTTCACATTACAGCTCTCCTTCCCCAGTATACTAACATCTCCTCCTCCTCCTCTTCTTCTTCTACTTTGTAGTTATGCAGTGCAGTATCAACCCAGCCCAGTTTTTTAACACTGCCAAAAGATTTCAGATTTTCCCCTGATCAATTAGTTCAGTACAAAAAAAGTGATGAAAATAAAGCTTTTGCCCGACTTTCTTATTTGCCATATCCTACTTTTCCAGAAAACCCTCCATATATGTTTACTCTTGGGATCTGAATTGCAATTGGTTTGTCAAAAAACTGTTCACACATCTTTAAAAGATATGAGTGAATACTACACAAAATTTAAACAAGCAAACATTTCCATGATGTGTCCTTCTGATGGTACAATTTATGAGCACATGAAGCTGACTTATGCTGGGTCATATCAGTCTGTCAAGAGCAGTGTTATCTATTCTGACTGGTAGCTGCTCTCCAAAGTAAGGTAGAAGTCTTTCTTGTGCATTTTAATATAATAAGAACCTACCTGTAAGAACCTTCACATAAGTCAGTTCCTAACACAATCACAATGGGGAGAAAAGTTAGCTAATGTAACCAATATTATACATTGTAGAAGCGATAGAAGTGGCCTGCCACTTCACCATGCCCGGTTACCACCAACACATACTCATTACTCATTTGCTAGAACAATGTGTGGATGTGCCCTTTGGCTTAATATAACTTAATATTTAATTTTATCTCAATGACAACATGTTACTTTTTATCTGACCAACAGAAGAGTATAATCAAGTGATAAGTGATAAAATCTGACAACTGAAATTAAAAAAAAGCATACATATCCTTCTTACTTAGTATCATCCAGTAAATCATAAAACACAGTATGATTTCAAGATGTTAAGAATTTCCCCACCATTGTAAGTGGCAACCTATGGAGTAATTATATCCCTTTACAGGGGGAATGTTACCCTGTTGATTCTCAATAGCTTTTGACAACATCAATAATGGTACCTTTCTGGTCCACCTTTTGGAGACTGAGAGGCACCATTCTGTGGTGGATTCCATCCTACCCTGAAGGCAGGTTTCAGAGTATGGTCCTGGGGGACTGCTGCTTGGCCCATTTGCCTTTAGCGTACAGGGTTCTGAGGATGCCATCTTGTCCTCCATTTTTTTAACATCTATATGAAGCTTCTGAGAGTGGTCATCTGGAGATTCGGGCTGAGTTGTCACCAATATGCTGATTTCTCAAATCTCAGAGAGGCTAAGGAAACCACAAACCAGTGCCTGGAGGTAGTTTTAGAATAGTTGAGGGCTAACAAACTGAAATTTAATCTCAACCAAATGCAAGTACTTGTTGTGGTCAGACAAAGCCAGCCCCGAAGAGGTAGAGGTCTGAAGAAGTACAGACAGGTGAACAAGGTCCCAGCTCACAATTAGTTGAGGACGATGTGTTGCAGAAAGCTACTGCAACCTTGCCAAGCAGTGACTCACAGTCTGACAGTAGCTTCCCAGCTGTTCAAGCCATAGGCCAGAACCAGAAAGCGTCCCACCTCGCCTCTCATCTCCAGAGCCATCAGAGTGTAGATGAAAGAGGGCCCATCATGAGATGTAGGAAAGGAGATGACTGTGTGATTAGTGCCCAGAGACACCTGGGTCTAGATAGTAAGGAGGAGAGCTCACACACCTGCATAATGCAATCCAGCTGTGAGATGCACATCTTTCCTATAAAGGGCAGAGAGATGGGCTGTGGAAGCAATGCATCTAATTACTCTTGAATCTTGACCTTGCCACTACTGACTCTGGACCATGATTCTGATTCCTGGACTGTAACTTGATCTCAACTCTTGGATTTGCCATGAACCTGCTTCTGTCGCTGAGTTTCTGTATGACCTATGGACTGGATTCTGACCACAGTACACCGGATTGTACCCGCACCTTAACGAGCATGCGCATTGGCTGTTTGACTCCACTCTGTGCCCTATCTGCTCAGGACGGTACTACCAGTTGACCAAGGAACTGGTTCATCTCCTGTTCTGGATGAGGCTGCATTTCCCTAAAGGAGCATGTTTGTAGCTTGGGGTTGCTGCTGAATCTGGGTCTTCTGTTGTATAAACAGATAGCAATGGTAGTCAGAGGTACCTTTTGCCAGCTTCAGTTGGTGAACCAGTTTTGGTCCTTCCTGAGAAGGAAAGATCTTGCCACTGTGCTGCAAGCCCTGGTGACATCTAGATTACACTACTGTAACCCATAGTGGACCTGTTCCAGTCCGGCTTCCACCCAGGCCACGGGACGGAGACGGTGCTGGTTGCCCTCATGGATGACCTCCTGAGACATCTGGATCAGGGCGGCTCAGCAGTACTGTTCCTATTAGACCTGTCAGCTGCATTCGATACAGTTGATCAGCAGCTGCTATCTAGCCATCTTACCGATGTGGGGATACAGGGGTCTGCCTTACAGTGGCTCTCCTCTTTCCTCCAAGGTCAGGGACAAAGGGTGGTGATTGGGGAAATGCTGTCTCAGAGACACCCACTTATTTGTGGGGTGCCCCAGTGGGCAGTTCTTTCCCCAATGTTGTTTAATATCTATATGTGCCCCCTTGCCCAGATGGTCAGGAGGTATGGGATGGGTTGCCATCAGTATGTGGATGACATCCAGCAGTATCTATTGATGGGTGGCTGGACCACGTGCACCCCAGAGAATTTGGACCTGGCGCTTTAAGCCATGGGATCATGGCTCAGGCTGAGTCAGCTAAAGTTGAATCCAACGAAGATGGAGGTTCTCTATCTAAGTCACAGTGACCCGGGAAGGGTGATCCCTCTACCAGCCTTCGATGGGGTGCCATTGATGCCAGCATCAAGGGTTAGAGTTCGGGAGTGCTCCTGGAGTCCTCCTTAACTATGGAAGCCCAAGTAGCAGCCACTGCCAGAACTGCTTTTTTTCATCTTCGGTGAACATGGCAGTTGGTCCCCTACCTTGAGCGTAGCAACTTAGCAATAGTGATCCATGCCTCGGTCACCTCAAGAATCGATTACTGTAACACTCTCTACATGGGGCTGCCCTTGACTCAGATTTGGAACCTGCAGCTGGTGCAGAATGCTGCAGCCAGGCTTCTAATGGGGCTTCCTCGTCAGGAGCACATTCAGCCTGTGCTGAGAGCATTGCACTGGCTGCCTGTTGCATACTGAATCAATTTCAAGGTCCTGGTATTAACCTTCAAAGCCCTATATGTCCTAGGACCTACCTATCTGCGGGACCGCCTTGCCCCAGATATTCCCCAGAGAGCACTGCAATCAAGTTCTCAAAATCTTTTGGCTGTCCCTGGGCTAAAGGAGGCTGGGCTCAACTTCACCAGAGCAAGAGCCTTCTCGGTTGCGGCCCCAGTACTTTGAAACACCTTTCCAGAAGCCATCAGGGCCCTGCGGGATTTATTTAGTATGCCCAAGAGTCATGGAGTAAAAGGATAGGTCCTCTTGTGAATCAAAAACTGGCTAATTAATAGAAAGCAGAGAGTGAGTATAAATGGGCAGTCTTCGCAGTGGAGGACAATAAGCAGCGGGGTGCCGCAGGGCTCAGTACTGGGTCCCATGCTCTTTAACTTGTTCATAAATGATTTGGAGTTGGGAGTAAGCCGTGAAGTGGCCAAGTTTGCAGATGACACTAAATTGTTCAGGGTGGTGAGAACCAGAGAGGATTGTGAGGCACTCCAAAGGGATCTGTTGAGGCTGGGTGAGTGGGCGTCAACGTGGCAGATGAGGTTCAATGTGGCCAAGTGCAAAGTAATGCACATTGGGGCCAAGAATCCCAGCTACAAATACAAGTTGATGGGGTGTGAACTGGCAGAGACTGATCAAGAGAGAGATCTTGGGGTCGTGGTAGATAACTCACTGAAAATGTCAAGACAGTGTGTGATTGCAATAAAGAAGGCCAACGCCATGCTGGGAATTATTAGGAAGGGAATTGAAAACAAATCAGCAAGTATCATAATGCCCCTGTATAAATCGATGGTGCAGTCTCATTTGGAATACTGTGTACAATTCTGGTCACCGCAACTCAAAAAGGGTATTATAGCATTAGAAAAAGTGCAGAAAAGAGCAACTATAATGATTAAAGGTTTGGAACACTTTCCCTATGAAGAAAGGTTAAAACGCTTGGGGCTCTTTAGCTTGGAGAAACGTTGACTGGGGGGTGACATGATAGAGGTTTACAAGATTATGCATGGGATGGAGAAAGTACAGAAAGAAGTCCTTTTCTCCCTTTCTCACAATACAAGAACTCGTGGGCATTCAATGAAATTGCTGAGCAGTCAGGTTAAAATAGATAGAAGGAAGTACTTCTTCACCCAAAGGGTGATTAACATGTGGCATTCATTCACTGCCACAGGAGGTGGTGGCAGCTACAAGCATAGCCAGCTTCAAGAGGGGGTTAGATAAAAATATGGAGCAGAGGTTCATCAGTGGCTATTAGCCACAGTTTCTGTGTGTATATTTGGCCACTGTGTGACACAGAGTATTGGACTGGATGGGCCATTGGCCTGATCCAACATGGCTTCTCTTATGTTCTTATCACAGTTCCACAGGGCCTGCAAGACTGAACTGTTTCAGATGGCATATAACATCTAATGGGAGAGGGCTGCCACCACATCTGGATCAATAGCGCTTTTATTACTAACTCCCCAGGATCTGTGCGCATGAGAAAGAAAATATTATATGATCTGCCTGAAGTAGCACCATTGTTATTTATCTGATTGTTTTAATATTGCTTTGTTTACTGTCTATTTCATGCTTTTAGCCGCCTTGAGTCTGTATGGAATGGGCAGGATATAAATATAACAGCAATAAATAAATAAATAATGAGTTCTATGCCTTTGAAGAGCTGACAGAATGCAGCCACCAGAATGTTCTGGAATAGGTCAGAGGGACCATATCATTCCAGTATTGTTTCATCTACACTGACTCCCAGTTTGCTTCTAAGCCCAATTTAATGCTTTTTACAGTTGACCATAATATTGACCATTAAACCCTATACTAATTGAGGTCAGCATACTTTTAAGACTGTCTACTCCTATTTGAACTTATCTAAATCACTATGGCCACTTTCAGGGGCCTGGCTTTGACCCTCCTCATTCTTTGTCTCCTGACGCTGTTTTGCTCTGCGACTAAGGTGCTTTCTACAGTGCTTGATTTTAAATGATTTAAGTGCTACCAGCGGAGGCCGCGCCACGCCGGAGTGGAGTGGAGAGCAGTGGCGGCGGGTGGCGTGAGTTGCAGCGGGCTGTGCCCGAGCAGCGGGAGGTGCAAGCCGAACCGGTCAAGGGTCGTGTGTTGGGCGTGACTGAGGCTGAGGAGCTGAGTCGTGGGCCGGAGGAGACCAGCAAAGGGCTGGTGGCAGTGTTGACGGTAGTGGCAGTAATAATATCGGACGAGCTGTGGGCGGCGACGGAGTTTGGGAGGAGAACGGGACGATTGCCTCCACCCACTCCCCCCCCCCCCCAGTGTGTGTGAGCGACCGTGAACGGCGAGCCGGGGCTTGACGGGACTGGAGGAATATCGGAAGGGGGGGCCGAGTCGTTGACAGGCTGGTAGGATGTCTGAGACCCTCGGGGTCCTGGAGGGCGGCGGCTGTGTGACGAAGGGGCGCAGGGAGGCTCATACCCCCCCTGAGCCCCCGAGGTTGCACAGTAGGTCGCCTAGGCCTGCCAGTCAGCCAGATAACTGGCATAAGAACACCCCAACGACCTCCCTACTTCTATTTTTCAACTACCTCCCACCTACTGCCCAGAAAGAACAGGCTCCATATGGATACCAGTACGCCCGAAGACAAGGACAAGGCAAAAATAAGAACATTGCACTTTATAGGCACCATCACTTTAAAACTATTGCACTTTATTCAGCCTGTTTACATCCCCTGTTCTAATCCCTTACCCCAGCGGATCTAAAACTGCCAACTTAATGATAATATGGATTGTGGTTTTGCTGGTTATTTGAATTAGATTGTTGATTATTGGCTAAATTGAAAAATTTGAATTGTGGCAAATTAATTAGGGAAGAATATTTACTGGGAGGGTTTTTCATAATTAATGAGCTTTTAGAACCAAAATTTGAATTGTGGCAAATTAATTAGGGAAGAATATTTACTGGGAGGGTTTTTCATAATTAATGAGCTTTTAGAATCAAATTAATTAAATTTTATCTAATGATTTAGTGGGAAGATTTAGGGTGGGGCTTTTAGTTAAATAGCTATTAGATTGATTGGCAGATTAGCTTTTTATAGATAGACAGGCTGGAAGGAGGAGGGTGGAGGAGAGGGCAGCTTTAACCATCCCATCGGACTAGGAGGACATTAACAGGAGATGACTGGCCTGGGGATTCCAGTACTCCTGGGGAGGGGAAGGTATGACGGTGGGACGAGGCAGAATTATAAGGGAAGGAGATCGAGACATAACAGTGCTCGACCCCCTTTCAGCCTTCGTCCCATCCTGACGGTGACAGGTAGTAGGGCCAGGTTGAATTACTCGCCTCCGTCACTGGTGTTATGCAATGCCAGGTCCATTAATAATAAGACTTCTGTCCTTCGGGAGTTCCTGTCTGAACAGGATATGGACCTGGCATGCGTGACCGAGACCTGGGTGCACGAGGGGGAGACTGTAGCTCTCTCCCAGATGACCCCCCCAGGATACTCAGTCTTTCACCAGTCCCGGACTAGCGGGCAGGGGGGAGGAGTGGCACTACTCATACGAGAGGCTTACTCCTTTAGGGCTCTTCCGGCCCCGGAGATTCCGGGCATTGAATGTGCTGGTCTGATGTGGGATGTTGGGGAGGGGTTGGCGATCTGGCTGGTGTACCAACCGCCTAACGCACCGGCCGGTGCCTTACCATCCCTGGTGGAGGCCGCGATGGGCTGGGCGTTGGAGTGCCCAAGGCTATTGGTCTTGGGTGACTTCAGTGTTCATGCCGACGACGCGGCCTCCAGCCAGGCGATGGACCTAGTGTCATCCATGGCGACACTAGGACTCTCCCAGGTTGTTACAACACCCACTCATCAGGCGGGACACATGTTAGACCTGGTCTTTGCGGCCGGAATATCAGTGAACGATATTGCAATGGAAGCAGTGCTATGGTCGGATCACTTTGCCCTCAAGGCTCGTATGGATGTGTCACCCCAAACCTGTTTAGGCAGAGAGCGTATTTTAGATCGCCCGCGGAGCTTGATGGACCCGGAACGGTTCCTAACGGCCCTGTGGGATACCTGGCCCACTGGCGATTCCCTGGAGGATCTGGTAGAGTCCTGGAACGATGGACTTTCCAGAGCCATCGAGGTGATCGCACCTAGGCGCCCTCTGTGCCCCTGCCTGAAGCCGTCGCCCTGGTTTAACCGGGAGATGCGGCAATTAAAGCGGGGACTCAGACGACTGGAGATGCAATGGCGGCGTACTCGAGACGAAGTGACCCGAACATCTTATAGAGAGAGTTTGAAGGCCTATGAGATGGCAATCAAATCCGCAATGAAAGCATTCTTTGCGGCTAAGACTGCGTCCGCAACTTCACGCCCGGCACAACTGTTCAATATAATTCGAGGACTTACAACGCTGCCGCAAGGCACACCAAATTCTATTGAATTGGAAATAGGCTGTGACGCTTTTCCGAATTTTTTTGCGGATAAAATCGCATCACTCCGCCTCGACCTCCCTGCCAGTTTTGAGACAGTTAGTGAAACCAAGGCCCCGAGCCTGTCTTCGGATTATACTCTGGATGGTTTCAGTCCCCTCAGTCTGGAGGAAGTTGACAGGATTCTCTTATCTGCTTGCCCAACAACTTGTAAATTGGACCCATGCCCTTCCTGGCTTATTAAATCCTGCCAGAGGGACCTTAGATATCCTGTACGGGATATCATAAATAGATCCCTGACGGAAGGGCACTTTCCAACGCTGCTTAAAGAGGCAGTGGTCCGTCCCCTCCTAAAAAAAACATCTTTAGACCCGGCCCAATTGGCACACTACCGGCCGGTTTCAAATTTGCCCTTTTATGAGAGGGTAGTGGTGATGCAGTTACAGACTTTCCTGGAGGATGCTTCCGTCCTTGACCCATTTCAGTCTGGCTTTCGCCCGGGTCATGGGATGGAAACGGTGCTGGTTGCCCTGGTAGATGACCTTCAACGGCATCTGGATCGGGGTGGCTTGGCAGTGCTGATGTTGTTGGACCTGTCGGCTGCGTTCGATACGGTCGACCATCGGTTACTGACGTGCCGCCTTGCCGACGCGGGGATTCAGGGATTGGCCTTATAGTGGCTTTCCTCTTTCCTTGAAGGTCGGGGACAAAGGGTCGCGATTGGGGGGAGCTATCCCGGAAGCGCACACTCAACTGTGGTGTGCCCCAAGGGGTGGTTTTCTCCCTGATGTTATTCAACATCTATATGCGACCCCTTGCCCAGATTGCCCGAAGGTATGGGCTGGGGTGTCACTAGTATGCTGATGACACCCAGCTCTATCTGCTTATGGACAACCGACCGGTCTGCGCCCTGGAAAATCTGGATCGGGCATTACAGGCCGTGGCTGAGTGGCTCAGACTGAGTGGACTGAGACTAAATCCTGCGAAGACAGAGGTCCTTTGCTTGGGTCGGCGGGGACCGGGGGGGGGAATCCCCTGCCAGTTTTTGATGGTGCGCCGCTGATGGCGGCAGACAGGGTCAAAAACCTGGGGGTACTATTAGAGCCTTCCTTAAAGATGGAGGCTCAGATAGCAGCCACTGCCAAGTCCGCGTTTTTTCATCATAGGCGGGCAAGGCAGCTGGCCCCCTTCCTGGATTGTGACGACCTAGCAACAGTGATCCACGCTACGGTCACCTCAAGGTTGGACTACTGCAATGCCCTCTACATGGGGCTGCCCCTGTGCCGAACTTGGAAATTGCAGCTGGTGCAGAATGCCACGGCTCGGCTGCTATTGGGCCTCCCAAGATGGGGACACATTCGGCCGGGTCTTCGGACTCTGCACTGGCTTCCAGTAATATACCGAGTTCGATACAAGGTGCTGGTCATTACTTTTAAAGCCCTATATGGCCTGGGACCTGCCTACCTGAAGGAACGTCTCTCCCCACACGTTCCCCAGAGAGTACTGAGATCGGGAACCCAAAATCTTCTCGCTATCCCTGGGCTAAAAGAAGCTCGCCTAAAATCCACTAGGGACAGGGCCTTCTCTGTTATGGCCCCTATATGGTGGAATCAGCTGCCGGAGGAGGTGAGGGCCCTGCGGAACCTTGTTCAGTTCCGCAGGGCCTGTAAGACAACCCTCTTCCGGCTAGCCTACACCTAGCTGAGATGAGAAACTAAATGTAGCTTTGCCAGACTCCTGTTATATATATTTTTGTAATGTTTAATGGTTTTAAGGTTTTAACTGTTTTAAATGTTTTAATTGTTTATATATTTAAATACTTGTTTAATTTTATGTATGATTATTTGTTGGGAGCCGCCCTGAACCACTTGTGGGAAGGGCGGGATATAAATTATAAATAATAAATAAATAAATAAATGTGTGTTTATGTGTGTTTTTTATGTTTTATTGTTTCAAATATTTTATCTATCTGTATTTTAACTTTGTTCTGATCATTTGGGGAACCAACGTTTGAGAGAAAATATTTTAAGTAAAATAATAAATACTTCAATTTAAGTAGATGTTATGGAATTCACAGCTGATTATGGGATTCAAAGTGGCAGCCATGTGATCATCTAGTTCCACACTTAGGTATAGCAGTGTGATCTGTAGGGTCATGCTTGTAGGGTCATAACTGACTTGGTGGATAGTAGCACTCATATAATGTTTTCACAACTATTAAACTTTCTTGAGTAAAAGAGACTGGCAACACAATCCTAAGAATACATTCCTGGAAATAAGTCCCAATGAATAGATTTGAGTTAAATTCTGAGTACACTTGCTTAGGATTGCCCTCTAAAAACTTCAGAGGAGGTATACATTTCATTATCCTTTTATATAGTTGCCTGCAAAACAATTTATTGTATTGAATAGCTATGTCATGTTATGTTGCGGGGGTGGGGGGAGGGGAGAAAACGAACACAAGAATTTACCGTTCCATGCTATGTATGTCCATTATTGCAAAGAAACGAATCCACACAATGATAACAATGATTTTTAGATCCTTCTGGTACTAAATTCAGTACAGAATGTACAACCTGAATACAGCATCAAGGCAGCATTACTACAAAAGGGAATTAAATGAAATAATTTCAAATGAAATAATTTCATACCATGCTGAAGAGTTATGTTATTTTCAATATTCTTGTCATTATCACATACATACATGATAGGACAATCCAACCATGTAAACTAGCGTGTCCCATAAAGGATATGCATATTTTAAAAATTAACAGGTAATCTGAATTCAAAGTGCTACATTCCGAAATAGTGCTCCCCATTTTTACATAATCTATTCTGGCTAAGAGCTCAAATCAGGCTAAGAGCTCAAAGGCATCAAATGAAGCCTTTCACTACTAACGTTTTTTATTTGTGTAGGAAAGAAAATTAAGAGCTAGATGCTGTTTCCTTCCATTTGCAGTTGCATAAAGCAGTCACTTTAGAAAATGAACACTTTGTTAAATTTATAGCTCTTGTGTTCTCATTTAGTCTAATCTGTGCTGGCTCAGCATAACAGCACCGTGTATGCAGCACCTATTTCTCAGCATGGCTAGCAAATTCTACATTGACTGATAAAGGGAAAGAGAACAAAGCTTCCTATTGGAATATATTTCATTTGGGGGACCATTATATTATGATAATTGCATACTGAACAAACTGAAATAATCATACAGAGATAAATACTGTAAGAAAATATCACTTCAATTAAGTGCTGAACAGCCTTCTTTGATCTGTTTCAGTTTTGGAATACGGACTGCCTCTTAATACTTGCAGGGTCATAATGCATGTTGACAAAATTATTGAAGAGGCAGATACTGTTGTCAATTCTTTCCTATTATAAAGCATACTCAAAGTTTACATCAGTCATCTGCTTTGTAAATTCCCTTTCAAACTCTGTTACTATAAATTTTATGGAATTATCTTGATTAATTAATTAGGCTAATTAAACCATATGATCTTGTTTGTTATTCATTAAAAATAAATCCACTTCAGTCTCCCAATATTTACTGTTCTGATAATTGAGTATCCTCAAGCCTTTCTCACTAACTTTAAATGTGTATCATTCCAATCCGGTTCTGATTCAACATGCTGTTCTAATATTGACCTTCTTGATCCAGGATAACCCAGTTGATTAAAAGACTTATAGTTATGAAAAATTATGTCAGAGTGAACCAGTGAATAAAATATGATTTTTAAATAACAGGTATCAGGAAAATAAATAGTTTAACATTACAGAACCAAGGTTTTATGGTAATACAAAGCTGTGTCTATCACTTATCCAGAAGTGTGACAAGAACAAGGAAAAATGACTCCTGAAATCATGGTTCATTGAGCTAAATATGGGGCCATGAAAACATTCAATGCTTAAATCTAATTGAACCAGGGCTTTCATTTTGCTTGTAGAATGACAGAATTAGCATTTATATTTTATATATCTTCCTTGTGAATATTACACAGATAGAAGATTTGGTGAGCTTGGCTTGTGCTTTCCTACTGTCTACTGCCTTACATCGTTTCTTTTCAATTGCAGGGCTTTCCGAATTTACAGTACAATGAAGGCTGAAAGGCTACTATAAGGGAGGGACAAACAACAGCCCTGCAAGATGCACGTCAAACCCCCAGTCTGCCTAAAAGGCATGGCTAAATTGGCTTGTGTTATGTATATACATTTTCCTACATCAATGAACATTATTACATTGCTGACATTTATAAATATATTATAATGAATTATGTGATTACTTTTTAAAAAATGTGATTTTCTTTCATCAAAAGAAACAGGAAAAGAAGCAGCCCCTATTTTCATTCCTATTGTGAAGCAAACTGGGAACAGAGGATGAAAACACACTTGGATTTCAAGGTTTGTTTTTTTAAAACCCTTTTTTTTTATGAAAGTAGCTTTTATTTCTTCTTCAGCACTGAGCAACTAAAATGAAT
The DNA here is from genome assembly GCF_032191835.1 of Heteronotia binoei. Lineage (NCBI taxonomy): Eukaryota > Metazoa > Chordata > Lepidosauria > Squamata > Gekkonidae > Heteronotia > Heteronotia binoei. The sequence continues at coordinate 79,412,339 of NC_083225.1, read as the reverse complement.
CCTGTGGTTTTCTAAAGACCAAAGAATATCTCACAGAGGTAACCAGTAGTCATTGAATAATCTTGTCTGTACTTTCTAAGGGTAAATGTCCATTTGAAGATAAAGTTTCTGGTTTTTCTTTGTGTACAATTTGATAGACCTTATCATCAGTAAATGGGACAAAAAATCCTATATATAAAACACATTCATTTAAAAAAGAAATCATGTGCTGCTTTGTCATCCTGACTGCAAATGATGTCAGAACATGGAAAAAAAATTAATTCAAACAATAACAATTCAAAAAATTCTCAAGCAATAAATAACATGAAGAAAGATAAAGCACCAGGAACAGACGAGTTGACAGCAACATATTATAAGCATATTGAAGAAGTATTAATAATACCATTACATAGAATTACTGGAATAAAAGAAGACAAGGAAGAATATAAGATGAAAAGCTATGAGGATGATGTCATCATAACCACACTTCCTTGTAATAGAAAATAGAACAAATAAACAGATTTGGAATTCATTCTGGATATAAACTGAATAAAAAGAAGACCAATATAATCTTATTAGATGTAACTAATGAAGAATCTTGTTAAACATAACTAATGAATGAGAAGAACTACAGAAATTAGCAGCATGTATTGTTACTAAAAAAACAATAAAATACCTGGGCACTTATGAAACAGGACAAAGTAAAAATGTATATAAGACAGTTATCAAAAAGTCTGGGCAAATATCACTGAAGATCTGCAAAGATGAAGAAAATTGAAAATTTCATGGCTATTTCTATTAAAATGAATATATTACCAAAATTGACCTTTTTTGTTCCAAATGCTACTAATTGATATAGAAGAAAAGGGTTTTTTTAAAAAAATGGGGGGGGGGGAAAGAATAAGATTTAAAATATTACAGAATGGGGAAAAAAGAGGAGGCCATATGGCCTCATTTTATAATCCTCAATATAATATTAAATTATACCATCAAGCATCAGCATTAATTTGGATTTTGGATTGGATTACAAATCCAAATGGGGGGAATATCAAATTAGAAATAGCTGATACAAAGGAAGGAATCTTTATTTATGGATCAAGAAATCATTACAATTATTTAAATCTTATTTATGGATCAAGAAATCATTACAATTATTTAAAACCAAGATGGCAGTCATATCTTGAGGGACAGATTACTCAGCATATGGTTTCAATGTAAAAACAGAATAAATCCACCTTTTCACCATTAACATCTTCAATTAATGCTTATTGCAACAGAAGTATCAGGGAAAACCCCTGACCATATAATTTATGATTATATGAGGAAATAAGGGAACATTAAATCCTGATAAGACGTTCAAAATGAAGGAAATAACATCCAGTGGCTGATATAGAACCAAACGGTATCCAAATACAAATAAGAGATAGTAAAAGAAGGAGGTTGCCTGAGAAAATGGACTATGAACAACTAATTACAGGAAACTTAAAACATTTACTAGGAAAATATACAAGACAACACTGCAATATGAAACAGAAACAGAGCAAGTGAAAAACTGTATGATTAGTTGGTTAAAAATATTGGAGAGAATATTTCTATGAGCTTGTGGTAAAACACAGAAGAAATTAAATTTACAAAGTCCCAAATATTAAGGTGCAATTCATTTAAAATATTTTAAGATGGTACATTATGCCCAAAGAAATCAATGAGTTCTAATGGAAAATGTTGGAAATGTTAAAATACAGATATATTTTATCATATGTGGTAGTCATGAAAGAAAGCAAGACAATATTGGATAATGATTCATGAAGTGTTAAATCAGTATTTGTTATCTATGCTTGCTGTAGCAGCTCTGAATAGACATGCCCGGACTTGTCCTCCAGGAGACCTATGGGTAGGGTTGACAAGTCCAATTTAAGAAATATCTGGGGACTTTGGGGTGGAGCCAGGAGACTTTGAAGGTGGAGCCAGGAGACATTAGGGGTGGAGCCAAGATCAAGGCTGTGACAAGCATAATTGAACTCCAAGGGAGTTCTGGCCATCACATTTAAAGGGACGGCACACCTTTTCAATGCCTTCCTTCCATAGGAAATAATGAAGAATAGGGTCACCTTCTTTTGGGGCTCATAGAATTGGACCCCCAGGTCCAATCCTTTTGAAACTTGGGGGGTATTTTGGGGAGAGGCACTAGATGCTATACTGAAAATTTGGTGCATCTACCTCAAAAAACAGCCCCCCCCCCCAGAGCCCCAGATATCCGCGGATCAATTCTCCATGATTTTCTATGGGAATAAATCTCCCTAGGGAATAACAGAGTTCCCAGCAGACATTTCCCTCCCCTCCCCCTGCTTTCTGATGACCCTGAAGTGGGGGGAGGGCCTCCAAATTGGGGGATCCCCTGCCCCCACCTGGGGATTGGCAACCCTACCTATGGGAGCTTGGAGTTCCATAACAATAGATCACCAGGATTCTGGAATCTGCCTGGCAGCTGGACAGGCAGTAACTAACAGCCAATAGAGATGGCAGTTCAAACCCTCCAAGAGTTTGGGAAGTGGGAGGAGTCTATGTGTATATAATCAGGCTAAGGCCTGAATATTGCAGTGTATTTTCTTGCTGAAAATCACTAATAAACAGAGCTGATCACTATGACTGGCATCTGTCCTCCTATTGACTATCTAACAGAAAGATCCTAAATTTTAAGTTTGTGATGGACCCAAAAAGCATGCTATTAAATATTTTACCAAGTAATATTACAACTTTGTAAGCACGCCAGTCGCCTCCTTGGCATCTGAAAGTGGAAGGGCGCAAGCGAGGTGCCTTGTCAGTGTGAAACTGCCAAGCCACCCCAAGTTGCATCCAGTTTTTTTAATTATGCACACACATGCGTGTAACTACTGAAAATGTCTGGGGACAGGAATGGTGCACAACGGCCATCTGAATATGCCCACATTGCCCCATGGACAGGATGGGGATGGCTTGTGGGAGAGCATGTGGAGGCTTCAGGATGGCTCTTTTTGAGCTGTACCTATTTGGGATGCCTCCCAACCACCCCAAAATGCCCGTCTGTTATTAGCCATAGTGAACTATTTAAATATATGGTAAAAGTGACAAAAGTGACTTTTGCATCTAAATGGAAGGCAGAAAAATGCCCAGAATTAATGGGATGGAAAAGGAAATGGATTGACAATGACAAATCTAACATCTTGTTTACATAATAGATTGAATTCAGAATTTCAAGAAAAATGTAATGCATTTTTTATTATATAGCAGAAAATTACTACCCATTTTTAAAGTGCAGAAGAGTCATACAATACATGCTTGCAACAGTGAAATGTTAGAACAGACTGGATTTATACCCCACCCTTCACTCCCACAAAACACTGAGTGACTTTGGGTCAGTAATTTTCTTTCACCTAATTTACATAGCAAGACTATTAGAAAAATAAAAATGGAGGAAAGGAGATTGATGTATGCTGCCTTGAGCTGCTTGAAAGAAGGGCAGTTTTAAAAGGTACTATATAGAGAGCCAGTTTGGTGTAGTGGTTAAGTGTGCGGACTCTTATCTGGGAGAACCGGGTTTGATTCCCCACTCCTCCACTTGCACCTGCTAGCATGGCCTTGGGTCAGCCATAGCTCTGGCAGAGGTTGTCCTTGAAAGGGCAGCTGTTGTGAGAGCCCTCTCCAGCCCCACCCACCTCACAGGGTGTCTGTTGTGGGGGAGGGAGATAAAGGAGATTGTGAGCCGCTCTGAGACTCTTAGGAGTGGAGGCAGGATATAAATCCAATATCATCATCATCATCATCTTCTTCTTCTTCTTCTTCTTCTTCTTCTTCTTCTTCTTCTTCTTCTTCTTCTTCTTCTTCTTCTTCTTCATCTTCATAAAAATAAATAAAATGCACTAACATGGTTTACAGGACAGAAAATGTGACTGCAAAGTGCTTCTCTTTATATCAAACATTTTCATCTAAATTGTTGGATCTTTGTAGCCTTGAGGTCCTAATTTACATCCATTAAGAAGACATCCCCCAAACATTTATAGTGATTCAGTTGATATTCTGAGTCATCAGACTAACAAAAGAATGATCCACCAGTTACTTAAAAATCCCCAAACCCAGAACAACAGGAGTCAATATTGAGGTTGATTTATTTCTATCTTTTTTTAAATTGAAGAGGTTCAGCAGCTGTGATTTCATTTCTCAGCTGTAAAAGATTGCATCCAAAGAAAGTTTGAGTTAAAACTATAGAATGTAAAAAAATATTTTACATTTCTTCATGTGGGCAATAAAGAAACTCAATTAAGAAGGAAATCACAGGAGGAGAGTATGGATGTTTTCTGCCGTTTAGCTGCCCCAGATGTGTATTTCAGAACACTTGGAAATGCTTGAATGGGCATGGATCAGAAAGTGGGTTTAGAACTTCTCCTTCATAAATTCCTTTCAGCTACAGTTGCCAATCCCCAGGTGGGGGCAGGAGATCCCCCAGTTTGGAGGCCCTCCTCCCGCTTCAGGATCATCAGAAAACAAGGGGAGGGGAGGGAAATGTCTGCTGGGTACTCATGATTCCTATAGAGACTTATTCCCATAGGAAATAATGGAAAATTGATCCGTGGATATCTGGGGCTCTGCAGGCCCTGTTTTTTGAGGTAAAGGCACAAAATTTTCAGCATAGCATCCAGTGGCTCTCCCCAAAATACTCCCTATGCTTCAAAAAGATTGGACCAGGGGGTCTAATTCTATGAACCCCCAAAGAAGGTGACCCTCTCCTTCATTATTTCCTCTGGAAGGAAGACATTGAAAAGGTGTGCGGTCCCTTGATATGTGATGGCCAGAACTCCCTTTGGACTTCACTGATGCTTGTTCCACCCTTGCTCCTGGATCCACCTCAATGTCTCCTGGCTCCACCCCCCAAAGTCCCCAGATATTCCGCAGGGCCTGTAAGACCGAATTGTTTCGCCAGGTCTTCGATGCTTAAACTGAGAGAGAGCTGCCACCTGACATCAGCTAGAGTTCCCGCTGACCAACCGTCTGAAAAGCAGAACTGCCAACATAGTAATGGTACAGCACCGTGGATTAGTTAAATTTTAATTGTATTAATGTTTTATAGATTTTATAGACTTATTGTTTTAAATCGTGTAAATGACTGTTGTAAGCTGCCCTGAGTCCGCTTGCGGAGAGGGCGGGATAAAAGTCTAATGTAAATAAATAAATAAAATATTTCTTGAATTGGATTTGGCAACCCTACTTTCAGCACAGCAAACCAGGAATGTTCATATATATACTTACATAAAGGAATGGAGCAAGATATTTTTTCTTCAAAGAACCACTTCCTCTTTGACCCACCAGTTGCTTCCCCTCCCATGGCACCTTTTCTGTCTCTCCAAATACAGTCTCCAATATGGAAAAAAGCACAGCAGATAAGCTTACAGTAGCAGCTCTAAACTATCAACTCAGGGCTGCCAAATACAAATTTCCAGGCTGAGACCCGGGTGGGGGGGCAGAGGGGGTTGCTTGCCACAGGCGCAGAAGGAGTGGGGGGCACCAAATTACGTATGGAGTCCATTATATTCTATGGGACCGTAAGACAGAATGGCCCATAAGGGGGCACCATTTTTTAATTTTCCCCCTCTCAAAAAACATGTAGGTCTGGTCCTCCTGAGACCTGAACACTACCTTATCCATTAGGAAGCAAAATGTTTTGTAACACAAAGAGAAACAGTCTTGTGCTGCCATGAAAGGAGAGACTGCCATGGCTATAAATGCAATGGGCAAGAAGGAGTCTCTCTAGTCATCCACAGTCTTTCTCATTAAGCTTTTGCTTGGCAGGAAAGCACAACAAATACCACTGTTTAGATCTCTCTGTTTAGACTGTTGGTCTGGAGGTCTGGAATGGATTTCTGAGGCTTCAGGTAGAGTTTGGATATACCACCAGTTTTTTGTGCAAGTTATCATTAATTTATCAAGTAGTCCTGATCAAAGATTCTTGATCTTTATCATGGTAATGCACCTAAAGCCATAGAAATTTATGACCCTCCAAAAGTATAAGTTAAATGTGGTAAAAAGTCATAAATTATTTTCATCACATGCACAGCTTCAGATTCAGATAAAAAGAAGAACCCATTGTTTTCTTCACTACATTTGATGAATAAGCCCAGGTGAGCAAAACTCCATTGCAAAAATGTAGAATATAATTATTTTCAGCACTAGTTAACCAACTATACAGAGTCTGAAATACCATTGCCAAGTCCAACTCAGGAAATATCTCAAGACTCTGGGGGCAGAGCTGTAAGACTTTTCCATTCCTTAAAAATAAATAAATAAAAATACAGCAGTGCAATTCCCCTCAATACAGTAGGGTTGCTAGGTCTTGCCTGGCTCCCGGTGGGGGGTGTTCCTCATGCTTGCAAAGCCTGTGCAGTCGAATACATAATCCAGAAGTGATGTCATCATGCTGGGCACTTTGTACAAGGGATGCTCTAGCATTTGGGTTAAAACTCTATGATGCCATGCAGTTTTTACCTAAATGCTAGAGTGTCCCCCACGCAATGTGCCCAGCATGATGACACCACATCTGGATTATGTAATTGCACTGGGCACATTAGGTGCTGATAGAAATCTTCAGCGGTGGGGATCCTCCCACCAGCCAGCTCCATGCTGGTGGGTTGGGGGCCTCCAAACAGGAGGAACACCTGCACCAATGGGAGGCTGGGAACCCTAGAATACTGTCTTCATTTCCTCCTCTTTTTTGCATTCAAATGCTTCCACAGCAGCTGAACCTCCACTAAAATGAAAGTGAACTCACAAATATTCACAAAGCAGCCAAAATAAACAGTGTGCATGCCCACACTTTTGTTATCTCCCTGGGACAATGGTATAGATTGCTTTACTCACCAGAATTGCTGAATGTAACAACCTGATGTATTTCAACCAACTTACAGAGAGAGAGGTCTAAAGGGTGGAGTTTTCCTCTATGCTATACTCATATTCTATTAACTAATTACTATCCCTTTCACTATGCAAACAGCTTCTGAAGGGAATGCAAAACAAACAGAGGGATTGGGTTCTCTGGCTTCCTCTGTCTCTCACACATGTGGTTGTTCCTGCTTGCAGCTTCAGTCTCACTGAGATTTAAAGCACACACACACAAATTTCAAAACAGAAGCAGTTGCAAACTTCTGAATCTTCCTGAGATCTAAACGCACATCGTGGCTGTTGGGCTGGGGCTCCTCCTACCACTGGCCAGCTGGCTGGTAAAACGGAGGACCATACAAAATTGGGGGGGGGGGGTCCCCATCAGACCTGGGGCTGGCAAGCCAGTCTGAGAGCAAGATAAAAAAATATTCCTTCAAATTATATATAGGCTCACCTTAATTTTAAGGATTCTGTAGAGTACTGTTTCCAAATTCTAAAAAGTTTATTTGATTTGGAGAGTATTTTTAATGAATATTATCACAGAAATTCTATCTGTTAGTTTCTGGATTTATAAATCACACCAATAGGGACTGAAAGTTATTCAGTGTCATATCTCTCTGAAAATATTTTCTTCTGTAAAGTTACATACATGTAACTCCTTTGAACTGTGGAAATACTAGTAGTGAAAGAATGTTAAAACCTATACTCCATTTTCTCTGTATAAATTCCCTACTCAAGCTGCTATTACTCCTGCAATAGAAAGATACAAGCACCATACAATGGCAATAGTGAATTTAAAAAGTGAAAATTCTCATATTAAACGTTTTCAGGAAATATTTTGACCATTCGCCTTGAAAGGCAATATTATCTGTTAACATAAGAATTTTCAGGATGACTCTAGTATGTATTTAGAGAATTAGGGTTGATAGTATCAAGGTAAATATTCTGGAGAGGTTCCCCACTTCCCATTAAATTTCAATGATTTTTTAAAAACAAGTTTTAACTGTCAACATCACTGCACACAGCAAAATAATCTTGTTTGAGCTGGGGCAAACAAGGTCACAAGAATTAGAATTCAAATACCTGCTTGAATAGCAGGTAACTATAGGAGTCTGTTTTTCAGCATTCTAGTGAACAAGGCTCCTTCAGTTGGATGAAATTTCAAAACCTCACATTGCTTAGCTCCATTTATCATCAGCTTTAGAAAATCAAGGCAACCCAAACACTGCCAATATTTCTTTTTATTGCAGGAGATCCAGAGCTGGGTTTGTGCTGCTTAGCGTTAACCTGAGAGTGAAATCAAAATAAAGGACTTTGTTATTACCTCACAAAAAGAGCAGCATGTTATAATCCTTAATTTGTTTTCTCTGAGATTTTCCTATTGATTTTAATTAAGCTTTTCCTTAGCTTGCAAGGCTACAGAACTTCAAAAGGGAGAAGGAGGACGTTGGGCTGGGGGGTTGCCCATTGAGAGCTCTAACTTAGAATTCACTGGAAGGATGTTTAAATATCCTTTCTAACTATTATACATGTGGTATGTACTCTTTCTACAAAGTTACCAAGGTAATATAAATGGTAATCCAATTGGAAATTAGCTTGGATTAGTCTAAAATTAAAGGTCTTCAACCCTATAAAGTCACCAGCATCATATCTTCTTATTCCAAAGTACAGCTGACAATGGAATCATCAGGAGCAGAATACATTCTATTCTATACTAAAAACTAAGACACAAAATGAAAACAAAGTCTAAAAACATTTTCTGCCTTCCATAATATTTTCTAGCCAATATTTTTATCTCTCTTTCTCTCTATCCATCCAGACAAGTTTCCTGACCTACAAATCAAGTCTCAGCCTAAAACCCTGGACCTAGAAACTTGAAATTTGGGGAGAAATTTGCCCCCTAAGGGGGTAAAAAGGAGTAAAATGTGTTTCCTCATAAGGATACAACATGGCAAGGAGGCTGCTGCCTCTTCCCCTGATCACAGAGACAGTTACAGCAAACCATCATTTGCATAACCCACCTAATTGGATGTCACCTCCATTATTTTACAGCTCACTAGGCTTGCCAATCTTCCTGTGGAGCCTGGCTGCTCTGAGTTACAGTTACAGAAAACTGTTGATAACATCCATACATCATCCCCCCACCCCCAAAACAGAAGTAATTTGCATATGTGTCCTCACCCACAACATTCTAAGTATGCATTTCCTATCAGGAGTCATTGAGGTAAAATGCATCTCCCAGTCTTCCTCTAAAAATTCACTAGAAATTTTACATAAAAGCCAGTATGGAAACTGAGCTTTCAAATGATCAGGGGGAAATGGTGCATGACTTTTTGAGGGCCCATTTGGAAGTGAACCTCTCACATTAACATGTCAAAGTGTCCACCACAGCACCACTCCCTCAGGGCAGCTTAGGCTTCCCAACCCTCCCGCCCTGGCGGGGGCCCCCGGGAGTTACAGCCTCTTCCCCCACTCTCCAAAAAAATGGAGGCGGGGGGAGGGGGAAACGGCGCCAAGGAGGGTGGCGAGCCGCTAGTCCGGGTCCTTCTGAGCCCATCTCGGAGGAGCAGCTAAGGCTCAGAAGGACCCGGATTCGCGGCTCGCCACGCTCCTGGCCTGCCTCCACCAGAATTAAACTTTGTTAGTTTTAAAGGTGGGATTGGCGGTTGCTCTCATTGTTCCCGTAGACAAGCTTCTAGCAGCAGCCGCAGTTGCCAACCAGCCAGCCACCATGGACGACCCCGACCAATCCCCCCAGGTCTCTTCCTCCACCCCAGCTGCAGCCGAGCAGGACCGGTGGCAGCCGCCTCAAAAGCCCCTTTTCCAGTATCAGTTCGTGAGGGACCCCGAAGAGGAGGCGGAGGAGGATGACGAGGAGGAAGAGGAAGAAGAAGTGGCTGACGAGCAGCTGGAAGTGAGGGAGAGGAAGCCGGCGGCAGCCCCGACAACAGTAGCCGCAGCGCCCGTGGCCAGCTCTGCCCCTGCTGGACCTGGGCGCCTCCGGGGAGTGGCCCCCGCCTGTGCCCCTGCCGGCATGGACCAGCCACTCATTTGGTGCCACCTCGTTGTTGTCCTCCTCGCCTCTCACCTCGGCCACCAAAGCTCGCCAGCCTGAGGAGACGCCCAAGGAGCCTCACCGCAGTGCCCCCCTGCCGCCTCCGCCCCCCCGCACCGAGACGAACCGCCCGCCATCCCCCCGTGCAGCGCCCCTCTGCCGCCCAAGAGAGAGGAGCCCCCGCCCCACCCAGGAAGGCCGCCTCAGCCTTTCCCAATGAGACCCTTTTTGCTCTTCCCGTTGCATCTGAGCCTCTGATGCATTCTTCTGCAGACAAAGGTTAAGTTTTAAAGGTGACACCAAACTCAAACTTTGCGGTAATCCTTTTTATAAGAGAGAAGAAAAGGGTCCTGTTTCAGTTATGGACCACTGAAAACTCTTGGTTTGTAATAATGAGGCCTTTTAATAATCCTGCTAAGCAACAACTATACAATGTATCCCGCTCATTTATAGCGCTAGCGCATTCCAAGAAGGCGGGGCACGGAAACCAGAACTCAAACACCAAGTTTCCCACCTCTCCTCCGTTTCCTTGCTCCCGCCTCTGCTCCTTCGTGTCTTTGCTCCTCCCAACTTGGCAGCCACTCATTTCCCTTACCCGTTTCACGCATTGCTCTTCCCGGCCGTGACCACTGAATGCCGCTGTGGTGCGTGTCTACCCGGGGATCATGTCCCGAGCCAAGGTAATAACAGAGCTGGAGCAAAGGCACCACAGAGGTGCCGGAGATATCACAGCGGCTGGGTGGAAAGGAGATTTGTCTAATGTTGGCAAAATCATTGCTTAAGGGCTAGGGACCGAGTCACGCGTTTCTCCGGAACGGGTTTCACATCCAGGGTTTTAATCAGCCTGCAGACGTCTACTTCGATCGCATTTTTTAAAAAGTCTGCCGTGAAAACATTCTGGGTGGAAGCAACCTCATCCCAGAGTCGGAAACGACTGATGCTTGCACAGGGGACTACCTTGACCTTTTCTTCTTCTCGCCTACTCGTTTAAAGCATTTGGGGATGGCGAAGTTTTAGGTGAAAGCTAACCACGCAGCAGTTACAGAGGTTGGTAATAATGGTAGCCTTCCTGCTGAGTGGTAGCTATTCCACGTGCAACTGGGAATATGTGATTTTGATCTCTCTTTTCACACACACACACATGAGCGTGGACTTAGGGTTGCCAATCCCCAAGTGGGGGCAGAGGATCCCCCGGTTTGGAGGACCTCCCCCCCTTCAGGGTGGTCAGAAAGCTGGGGGAGGGGAGGGAAATGTCTGCTGGGAACTCTCTTATTTCCTATGGAGATTTATTCCCATAGAAAATAATGGAGAATTGATCTGCAGGTATCTGGGGCTCTGGGGGGGGCTGTTTTTTGGGGTAGGAGCACCAAAAATTCAGTATAGCATCTAGTGCCTCTCCCCAAAATACCCCCCAAGTTTCAAAAAGATTGGACCAGGGGGTCAAATTCTATGAGCCCCAAAAGAAGGTGCCCCTATCCTTTGTTATTTCCTATGGAAGGAAGGAATTGAAAAGGTGTGCTGTCCCTTTAAATGTGATGGCCAGAACTCCCTTTGGAATTTAATTATGCTTGTCACAGCCTTGATCTTGGCTCCACCCCTAATGTCTCCTGGCTCCACCCCCAAAGTCCCCAGATATTTCTTGAATTGGACTTGGCAACCCTAGGGCAGCTCCCCCACACCTCTCACAGCCATCACCTTTTACTGTCCTCAAGAAAAGTCCTGGCTGGCATTGTATAAGATACACCAATGCTACAAGGAGGAAGCAACTTAGAGATGAAGCAAAGAAATTCGCAAATTGTTCTGACACACCATAGTGAAACACAGGTATCAAGCTACTGGTAGAATAATTTTGTGATAGAGTGCATGACCCCCATCGTCATGATGCTGCATGTGCCACTTTGTTGGGAGGGGGCTGGTTATAAAATGAGCACATTTATTTTTTTCTCAGGTGGGGGAAAGAAGTTACTTTGTTGTTGGTATACTATTCTTAGTATAACTGTTGTTTATTTGTTGTGGGTCTTGGGAGTGTGCAATTTAGTTAACAATAGTTGTTCTAGAAATCATTTTCCCTTCTCCAAGGATCTTTTCGTCAAGTTCACATTAAGCTTGACGAGTATTTAATAAAGAGGGAGGATTAGGTTCAGTTTAAATTTTGGTTCCAGTGTGGTATAGTGGTTAAGATCCACAGACTCAAATTTGGAGAACTGGATTTTATTCCTCACTCATCCACATAAAGCCTGCTGGATGACCTTGGGCCAGTCACAGTTCTCTCAGAACTCTCTCAGCCTCACCTAGGTGATTGTAAGCCACTTTGAACTCCTTAGGGGTAGAGAAAATTAGGGTATAATCACCTTCCCTTCCTTTCCCTAGCTTTCCCTCAAGAGACACAGACAACAACAAGCTGTCTCAAAGTGGCTTACAAAAACCTACTCTTCTTGTGCCATGCCAACTCTCCTGGCATTCCCCCCCCCCAAAAAAAAGGCTTTACATTCAGGAGATCAAAACCTACTGGTGATCCCTGGTCCAAAAGATGCCTGGCTGACCTCAATGAAGGCCAGAGCTTTTTTAGCACCAGCTCTGGCCTGGTGGAACTCTCAACCTAATAACATCCATGTTGCAGGGCATGGAAAATGGAGATGTTCTGCCAGGCCCTACAGTTGAGGGCAGCAACAGTTCCTTACCATGGTTTTCATCTGGCCTACCAATCCCGGTATGCGATCCATTTTATGGAGGGAACAAAGTTATACATACACCATTGATTTCTGGAAGAATTATACTGTTTTTTTGAAATCTGTTTTAACAATTTAGTATTTTCTATTTATTGATTTTGTTATGTTTAATTATGCTGTGCACTGCACTGAGCTCTCCAGGAGAGGGTGGCTTATAAATTTAATTGATTACGATGACGATTACAACAACAACAACGACAATGATGATTTGATAAAAAAGCTGCTCTGCAAAACCTGCCATTTCCCCACTTTTTTACCCACTGGAAAAAATGGAGAGAAGGATAGCTAGGGACATCTTCTCCAGGAACATAAAATCAGACCTGCTTGCCCAATTCAGTTGAAACTTGGGTCTTTAGTAGAAAAGAAAGGCTTTATTCACTGAAA